>NC_090335.1:66654719-66971825 GCF_035084215.1 Heptranchias perlo
AGTTCTTCATCCAATCAATTTACTAGAAGAGAGAAAAATATTGATCTAAAGTGGAATTTGAACAGATCAAATTGTTTAAAGTTGTCCCTAAATTAACACGCATAATTAAAATGACAAGATCACTCGAGCAGTCAGGGAAAGTGTTTGGCAATCCTTTATTTATTTACAAAGTCCTGCAGGATGAATCTATGTTGGCACATCTTCTATTGTGCCCGTGCTTTTGCCATGTTGGCAAGCCTTTTATTGTGCCCATGCTTTTGCCATAATATCAGAATGACATCTCAGCTTTGGAAACAACCGGATCTGTTTCAGGTTTTATTCTGGTGATAGCTCAATCAGCCTGGCAGGATGGCATTGAGCCTTTAATGTTTTGGGCATGTAAAAGAAAAAAGGAAAGACTTACATTTCTATAGCACCTTTCACGACCTCAGGACATCCCGAAGCACTTTTCAGCCGATGAAATACTCTTTTTGAAGGGTAGTCACTGTTGTAATGTAGGAAATGCGGCAGCCAATTTGCGAACAGCAATGCCCCACAGACAACAATGAGATAATGACCATATAATCTGTTTTTAGGTGTTGGTTGAGGAATAACTATTGGCCAGGACACCGGGGAGAACTCCCCTCCTCTTGTTCGAAACAGTGCCATGGGATCTTTTACATCCACCTGTGAGGGCAGATGGGGCCCCGGTTTAACGTCTCGTCCGAAAGATGGCACTTCTGATAATACAGCACTCCCTCTGCATCTCCAAAAATATGTGACAATGTATGGTTAACCCAATAAGATCTCCAGTCCCAATAAATGCAGCAGCAACCTACCAGCTTTCACAAACAGCTGCAAATACCTGTACCGACAACTGGTTAACATAATAACATAGATTGAAGATAGCTTGATGGTTGCCGTGGTGACACTGAGTTACTGATGTTATTCCATCACTAATGATGACCTACAACTTACTAGAGTCCCTAAATAATAACTCGCACCTTTTTACTTTACACTCCTCCAGATTTATTGCTCGACAAAGATGCAATGCAACACATTACTCATGTAAAGCATGTTTACAGTCAATATTTATCAATCCTGAAAATAGATGTCAGCTTCAGCCTTTGCCATGTAGAACTGTCAGCCCATACTTTCTAACACTGAGTTTGCATCAGCTGAATTTAGATTTGCATTTATGAATGTGTGGGTTTTGTAATATTTAAATCTGAAGAGTTTAGCTTTACTGAGTTTTATTCACGACTCTGGGTTCTAACGCTCTCAATCTGTTTGTTCTCATCCTCTGCCCATTTTTCCCTCTCCAGTTCTCTTTCCACAGGGTTAGATGGTACTTATCCCAGTATACTGAAGGAGACTTGCTAAGAGATTTGTGAGGCACTGACAGCCATTATGAGGGAGTCATTGGACACTGGATAGTTACCCATAGATGGGAAACAAGCTGATTTGGTGCCCTTGATCCTAAAGTAATGGGCCATTTTGGTAGAGGATAGCGTAGATGGAAGAGTATTATGTGGTCAAGCCAGATCTGGTGATGGACAGCTAAGCTAAATATACACCATGTACATTCAAGTTTTTGCTACTTAAACTTGAGGCAGCAAAGATATATGGCCATATGCCATTATGTGCCCACATGTGAATAGTGCTAACAAGTTATTTTATTTAAAGTGTCTACTACGTTAATGGATTGTTTGTGGTCTTGTTATGGTAGTGCACTTCATAGCAGTAGCTTAGCAGGTATCCACCTTTCTGCCTTCTGGTATTCTAGTAGGGAGGAGGGAAAGCTTGTGGAGGGCATCCTGCTGTCTGCTGTCTGTTCATCTGGAGGGAGTGCCCTTCTGGTACATATCCCTCCTCCTGCCTATTCGCACTCTACTGGATGATGGGGTTGGCTCTGTGATGGGTAACCCTATAATCAATCCTGTATTTCTGGTGAGGGGGGGTGAGGTTGGAGTTATAGTCTGGTGAGGAGATGGATATTTCCCTCTGTCCAAGGAAAGTGATTCAGTCTGCAGAGACTTGTTAATGTCGGTCACAAGACATTTTTTGTAAATGGAAAAAAAAATGAGGACACGCAGGGAAAAATCGGGAAACAGGGCAAGGGTGTGAAAACTGAGACTGTCCCGAAAAAAATCGGGACAATCGGCAAATTAAATTGCTGTGCGGTCATGAACATGGAGCTGATACCTAGCAGAGCAGCATGTTTCACAGATGCCTCTGTAGAGGTGCTGCTGGAGGAAGTGTGGCAGAGGAAATGAGGCCTTCTTTGGCAACCAAGGACACTGTCCACATAGACAAGCTGTCCAGAGTATGGTAGGAGGTGTCGCTCCACACCAATGCTGTATCAACCACCCAGAAGATATAACAGCAAGTGTGGAAAAATTTCAGAGATCTGACCAGATCAGCTAAGGTAAGAGTGCCCACCACGGCCTTATACTAAGTAGCTAGGCAAAATCTGCAATCAATCCTTCACTGTCGTACTGCTGAATGCTTGCCATGGATATCCGTTCTGCAGCAGGGCACACTTTGCAGTACCAAATTATAACTGTAACTCTTCCCACACTTGCCTCCCTAAAGAGCAAAAATCCTTCCATCTGAATGTTGCTGCATGCAATGACACCTATAATGGGCTGCAGGAGGTGTCGCTGCACATCACTGGGCATCACTGTATGTGCTCCTGACAATTCTAATCTCTCAACTCTGCTTCTCTGTTTGCAGGCCAAAGTATCACATAAAAGAAGAAATCAGAAATAAAACTGGAGAAGTCCCATGAAACATCGAACCCTTGAGTGCATTTGAAGATATAAGCATTTTGAAGCAATCATTCAGATGCCTTTTCACATGAAGGGGTGTACTATAACATAGCCCTGCCAGGGTCTCCAAGCATATGGTTGTTTACTATGTGTGTGCACAACTTTGCTGTCCGGAGAGGCCTCACCATGGAGCCTATTGCAGCCAGCAAGGGCCAAATCCTGGGCTCTCATAGACGAGACCTTCACCTAAATGCTGCCCAATCCACATGTGCACAATTTAGTGTGGCCAGTACTCCATCATCAGCATTGTCCTCTGCAGCTAGGCAGGCTGGGTGTGGTATTGTGCCCACACCTGTCTTGCCCCCTGGTGCTGGGCACACCCTCACCATTTCCATTGGTCTGTGTGGGGGGTTTATGAAGCCCTCTCTCAATCCAATCCCCAAGTGTGTTGAAGCTGGCAGGGGAACCTGATGCACATTAGAGCCCAAGGGCTCCATACCAGCGGTGTGAGCATTCATAAGAGATACTCCCCTTGCACGAGGCGAATTACACACAACATTCAAAGGCCTCAGAAAAATGGTAGCAGCTGGACTTTTCAGTCACTCCAAAAAACATTCTATTCTACAGTCATATAACGAGTCTATAACGATATAACGGCTACTTTAGGGCGGAGAAAAGAGCAGCGATCATTATAACAAGGTTGATGACTGAAGTGGTCACTGGGTACTCTGTTACAGATGCCCCTGGAGCTCTCACGTGCTTCATGATGGACTGCAGTTCTAAAAGGAAGTTGTGTATTGCTGCACAGATGCAGGCAGCAGACTCCTCCACAGTCTTCATATTTTACTAAGATTTTTGTACATTGACTCCTTAAAGGGTTTAAAGGGTTAAATTAAGAGGACGAGTTGCATAAGAAGGCAGCGGGGTGATCGAATCGAGGACTTTAAAATGATAAAAGGATTCGATAGGATGGATACAGAGAATTTATTTCCTCTGGTAGGGGATTCCAGAACAAGTGGGCATAATCTTAAAACTAGAGCTAGGTCATTTAGGAGTGAAATCAGGAAGCACTTCTTCAGATGGTAGTGATATCTGAAATTCTCTCCTGATCTGTACATCAACTTCATGTACTCACCTTTGCTCCATATTCCTTGTAGTGATCAGAGGGGGAAGGCCAGAGGCCTGTCATGTGCTGCTGTCCTAAGAGATGGCGGTATCAGGGAGCTGGTTTCTAATCATTGCCATTTCACCGGGTCCTGGATCTGTTAGCCCACTGATCAGTAAGATGGCTAGTCTAATGGCAGCTATCAGATCCTGAAAGCCCTGAGAGACAGCAGCATGCACCATGACCACCATGGTCTGGAAGCTGATATCCAGGCTGCCCTCTATTCTCGCCCACATTGCCACCAGAGCTGTAGTCTGCTTGTATGGAGGCACCGACTATGGAGGCTTCCCAGATGCCATTTGCCCCATTGGTTCCTTCAACAAAGACAGAGCTTCCGTGAAGTTGCCTCAGAGGACAGCTGTAGACTTAAGAGTCACGCCCATCTGTTACTGCACCAAGCCTCACAGGTTGACCTCGGAGCCTGCATGTAGGCTGGATCCATGCAGAGCAGAACTGCCCGAACATCCTTTTCAGGAGAATACCCAGGAGTTCTGGGCCTCACGACTCTGAAGCCTTCTCCTTAGCTGAGAAAGTGGCATTTCCTCACCCACTCCTCCACTCCGTGAATCACCCATTGCTGCAGGTGGTGAGATTGATATTTCCAGGTTTCTTTGGCCACCAAAAATAAATCATCATTTGAAATGGATGCTGCAAACCCTTTTAAGAGCTCCAGCAGCGTAAGACATTTTACACCCCATTGTGAAAGTCCTCAGCATGGGACCCAAACCAGGTGGGGAGGTCATCGTGAGTATTAAATTAGTGTTGACCTCAGAAGATCGGACAAAGTCGGCCATTCGCAGGACGTGCAGGCACAAAGTATACTGCGCAGGGTTACAGCTTTAACAAAAAGCCATGATGTGGAGATGCCGGTGATGGACTGAGGTTGACAATTGTAAACAATTTTACAACACCAAGTTATAGTCCAACAATTTTATTTGAAATTCACAAGCTTTCGGAGGCTTCCTCCTTCCTCAGGTGAATGTTGTGGAGTCAGGTGAATGTCCACAACATTCACCTGAGGAAGGAGGAAGCCTCCGAAAGCTTGTGAATTTCAAATAAAATTGTTGGACTATAACTTGGTGTTGTAAAATTGTTTACAATTAACAAAAAGCCAGCAACAGAACATCTACCCTTAGGTATTAAACACACGTTTCAAGTACCATAGGATTACAGTGAAGCCTAGTGTCTTTACCCAAACATTATGGTGATATATCTAGGTTCTGACCTGATGTCTGTTACTGTGTTTTGCTGCAGAAGAATTCACCAACCCTGCCGCTTAAATTCACATTCATATCACATCAGTGGCAATTTGATTTATCGTCATCCCCATCCCATTTCATCAATTTGTTGACTTTCAAGGATTCCATCCGCAATACTTGTACTGCTCTGCACCAATCATAAGTGATTTACTTACCTACTCAGCGGTTTTCCCCTAACACTGGATCCATGCCTAGCAGAAACAATTCACATTCTTATTTTCAAAGACAAGAATAAATGATCCTTCAAATTTCCATCAAATTTTAATCTTGCTGGACTTTGTCCTCCACCAGCGATGATCGTTGGCTGAGTACCGTTTTTTTTATATATCATCTTACTTAAATGATAATAAAGTATCAGTCCTGGCCAACATGGCTTTCACACTAAACACTGCACTAATGGATTTTTCATGAGTTAGGTATAATATATACACACGGCTATGGATCTTGGAAGAATGACAGACCTAAAAAAGGCTCTGGACAGTCTCAGACATTATGGAGGCTAAATTGGTGTGTGTAGCACCCGTTTTGTAGGCGCTACGCGGACACCTAAGCCCCAAAATTGGCGTCCGCAATGCGCCCGCACACTTCCGACGTGACGTGCGCAGGGCGCCATATTGGTAAAGGTGGTTGCGCACGTGCATCTAACGAATGGCGGAAGCACGCAGAGTAGGGAGATTATGATGTAAATCAGTGAGCAAGGCTGATTTGAAGCAGTCGGCAGCATTTTCGAACTCCCCACTCCAGCCAACGCTCAGTCTTAACCTTGCACATCTGAACAGGACTTAAAGGGCATGAAGGACCACCCACCAGCACTATTTAAAGGGATCATGCAGGAGTTACAGGTTAGTTGCTGGATTATTTCTTCTGGCCACTGGTACAATTGTAGGTGTTTGAGGAAATTTCCTATACTTGGAGAAAGTTGCAATATTATATAGAGAGTGGTCTAGGAGGTCTTGCAGTATTGTTAGTGGCATTTAAAATAGTACGCTGAACAATGTTGCTTCCAGATATGGGTGGCCTGTTAGGGCTTCCTCTGGGAATTGAACGTGACTGGGAGCAGGCAGAGAGGCCACGCAGAGCAGGACAAGCTGTTAGAAGAGGAGGAGGAAGAGACAGAGGAGGAAGTGGAGGAGGAAGACGAGGAGGAGGAAGTGGAGGAAGAGGCAGGGAGGCAACAAGGTAGGCACTCCCAGTCTGCTAGGCTCTGCATGAACAGATTATTAATGAGCGATACCAGTAACCTCAACGACACCTCCCCATTCACCAACAGTCCCACATTCCTTACCTTTCCTCTCCCACATGACCATCAAATCGTCCTCCTTATGGTTACACATTGCTTTCTCCCTCAGCTCATTGCAGAAATAAAAACCAACACTAAATACAAATTCATAACCACATTTATAGATTTATAGAACAAATGATTCAAATAAACTGATACTATTCACCCTTGTACATTCCCTTAATGCCTGTTGTTCATTTGCCTTTACCTTTCCTAGTGCTCCTACAAGGTGTATCCCCAGAAGCTGGAGAATGGGTGGTGGGAGACTGCTGACCTTCAATTGAGGACACTGCAGATGGCCATGGAGGACGACGTCGAGTAGCCCTGGGCCGGGAGGGCCCGGTTTCAGACAGCACCATCTCAGCCTGGGCTGCAGCAGTCTGGCCTGGCTGGATTCGTCTTCCTTGATGCCACTGCCATTCTCCCGGGGCAGCGGCTCAGCACTCCTGGTGATCTGCTGGAGAACAGATTGCTGGAGTGCTGTGATGCCCTGGAAGCCCCCTTCCACAGTGGAACCCAGAGCCACGATAGAAGCAGTCTGAGCCTGTAATGCAGCAGTCAGACCTTCGGTGGCTGATGTTTGTGCTGCAATGGAAGTTGTGACATCGGTCATCAGACGCTGCATCATGGTGGGTTCCACAGGTGCGCTGATGGAGGTGACCACCCATTCCATGTGGGAAAGAATGGGCTCCAAACTCTGCGCAAAGCCCTGTGCCAAGTTGGAGCTGGATTCCTCCATGCCCCTCGACATTGTGCGCAGGTTTTCTGGCAGGTTTTCCAGTACACCAAGCATTTGGTTGTCATTGCCCATCAGCCATCTTCTGTAGCCTGGCCCATCGAAGTCACCATCTGAATCCTCTGCAACAGAACTAGTGTGTGACCTCACCCTCCAGTGAGCTGGCTCCGGCGGTATCCATTCCCACCGCCCCGGCTCCTGCGCATTTGTGCCCAGTGTCTCACCATGTGCAGGTCCCTCCTCTATCCTAGCCTCTAAACTACGTGCAGTGTCAGTCTCTGAACTGATGGCTGCGAGTGTAAGATCGAGTGACAGTGCGTCCGCATCATCACTATTGTCTGCCTCTGCCTCCTCTGACTGTGATAGTTCCAGTTCTTGGGTATCTGAAATGATAAAGGGACACGGGTTGAGTTGTGGTGAGAGGAGAGGAGAAAGTAAGGCGAGCGTACTCACACCATCTGCAGCACGTGAGTCAGAAAAGATTGAGGGATGAGGGGGATGTGGGAAGTGAGAAGGAGGATTAGGTATGCAGAGACCCTCATCATCAATCCCTCCAGCACTGCCAATGGCCAAGGCCTCAGCGACGGCCCGTCCAATGATGGACAGCACTGTCTCCTCCATGGGGGTGAGGACGTATAGGCGCGCCTGTCCACCGTCTGTTCTTACCTGCTGCCTGTTGTTATGTGCCATCTTCTCCTGCAGTAAAGAGGGAAGTGTGTCAGTGAGTGTCCTACAAGATATTTGGGTGATGTGGCTGTCATGGTTGAATAGCTGCCGGTGTGTGTGACCTGTGAATTGTGGGTGTGCGGCTTGCCAGAGTGGTAATGTGTGAGGGTGAGATGCCGCATGTGATTTGAAGGGTTGAATAGTGATTGAAAGAGTTTGTTGGTATGTGGGTGATGGGGGGGTGTAGCACGTGGAGCAGTGGATGCGGCTAGTGGTGCAGTGCACTTGAAACTTGAACTCACTCACCTTGACCACTCATGTGAAATCATTGAACTCCTTCCTGCACTGCATCCATGTTCATGGAGTGATGCTCCTGGCATTGACCTTGTGTGCCACTGCCTCCCACTGCCTCTTCAGTATATGTCTGGAGGGCGTCCTGCCCCTCTGCTGATATAGGATGGCCTTCCGTCTGTCCACCTCTTCCTCCAAGGTCTCTAGTACACCGTCCGAGAACCTTGGTGCACGCTCTCTCGCTGGCACAGCCATTCTTCATTATATTCCACCTTAGGTTCACTTCCCAAAGCACTTCCAGCACTTCCTGCAGCCACAGTGCACCTCCCCTTTAAGAGGTGCAGGCTGCCTTTAAGTAGTGCTAGCCACTCCAGATATCGGGGCGCCCTGCTGGTGCGTGCAGCCAAACAACAGCGCAGGTAGTTCTAGCTGCACGCAGCAATCTTTGAAATCACCAGGCAGCATCGCAACCAACGGGCGCAGGTTAATCACGCACCACAATCCCAGCGCCCATTTTCAATTTAACCCACTACCTGTTTGGTTAGGTAAAACTGAGAAAATATCAGCAAGAGGAGCGCAGCGGGAACTATGGCCCATAAATAGAGTGGTCAAGGATCATAGCGAAACCCAAAGCCCTGATTTCTTGAATGTTGATCTTACTGTTTCTCCGCTTTCATTTTTAAGAGCAGCAGAAGCAATACTCAGCATGTTAGCTCTTCAGCGAGTTCCAAAGTTGAGCTAACTTGTTAGCAGACCTAAAACTTATATCCCTCACATACTTGGCAGAAGTATCCCACTGGTCCCTCAAATTGAGGAGTGTGGCTTGCATCTGCGAGACCAGTGGCAGATGGGCTGCATCTAAAACAACTGCAAGGTGGCACGCAG
The DNA here is from genome assembly GCF_035084215.1 of Heptranchias perlo. Taxonomy (NCBI): domain Eukaryota; kingdom Metazoa; phylum Chordata; class Chondrichthyes; order Hexanchiformes; family Hexanchidae; genus Heptranchias; species Heptranchias perlo. The sequence continues at coordinate 66,663,751 of NC_090335.1, forward strand.
AGCTGGAGCGCCTGAGTGAAACAGAATGAGCGGGGCTGGAATTGCAGCATTCAGGGTGGATCTGGAGGGGAGCAGAGGCTGAACATAGTGGATAAATGGGAGATTAATGGATGAGGGAACAGGGAATTATTATGGCAATGAAAATGGATTGTCATTCTTTCCCCCCCTACAATTTGATTGCTTTGTGATGCCTTGTGGATCCTATGGACAAGTGTTGGATCTGATTGGTCTATGATGTCAATTAATTGACGTGAATCAATCACCAACTTTAGAAGCTCACTATAGTATTACGATCTTATGACCTTAAATCAGACAATCTTACAAATGTGCAATATTACATCAATAACATACATACAGACACAAACCTTTTAACAACAGATTTAAAAGCAAAACTATATTTTATTGCTTAGATCATCTGTATGGGTTTCATGGAACACATCACGTGGTTGATTTTTCACGATTCTGTGTTTAGTTCCTAACCTTGGTTTCTTACATTACAACAGTAACTACATTTCAAAAGTTCTTCATTGGCTGTGAAGCATTTTGAAACATCCTTATGTCGTGAAAGGTGCTATATAAATGCAAGTTCTTTCTTTCTTTAATTGTCAAAAGGAATTGCCAAGTAGAGGTCCAGTAATATACCCACATCAATGGAAAATTAGCCCTGAGGTGTTTTCAATGAGCATCTAGCTATCACTTAGGAAGTGGGTCAGTTGTATCTAAGACAGAGAGTGTTTCAGGGCTTGCAGAAACCTGGAAGAGGTGAGGGAAAGAAGTAGAACTGGGCAAAAAAGATGTTTCCATTCGTGGGGGAGTACATGAGGGAGAAAGGAATAGAAGGATATGCAGATAGGGTTAGATGAAGTAGGGAGGGAGGAGGTTCATGTGGAGCATAAACACTGGCACAGACCAGTTGGGCCGAATGACCTGTTTCTGTGCTGTAAATTCCTATGTAATTCTATGTAAATAAAAATAGTACATTGCATATCTAGTCTTCATACAGGTGAATATAACCATATAGATGTTTGTGCATTGAATCCTCTCCCCCAACAATTTCTTGCTTGCAAGTTTAAAAAATGACATAAAGAATTTATGCTGCTGAGGGCCACAGTGAACCTATGTGTCCAGGTACTGTCAGATTCCAGGGACTGACAATGAATGTAGGCGTTAGGAGTGCCCCTTCTATATTTTGATATGTACAAAATCAACAAAAATTGCAGATCAATTTTCCAAGTCCAATCTTTCAATTGACGAGTTTTTCTAAACTTGCTCAGCCTTTAAAATGGGCAGCGGAAACCAAAAAGAAGTAAAAGCAAGATTAGTAAAAGGTTTAACATTAATTATTTAGGATGAAAATAAAGATAAGTTAGATTGGATTAGGTAGCAAAAAGTTAAATTAAAGTTAAGAAAAGAACTGTTAGAGAGGAACTACAATGGAGAGAATGGGGCAGAGAGGGACGGCAGAGTGAGCAGAATTTAGATTATACTCAAAGTATTTGTTTTAATTCACAGGGTTAATATTACAGTAATAAAATTATTCCTGACACCTGAATACTTTCATTATTGTAATATTAGTGTTTATTGCAGCATCACAGTGTACAGGCTAAAAAAATTGCAAACTGTCTGGTCCAGAGAGATAGGAGTTTCCTGGAATCTAAGGATTAAGGTGCTTTATAACGGGTATCTCCTTCCTATGAATTGTAACTCCTTCAAAAAGCCAGAGCTGAGGCAGTGGCTGCTTGTACTCCTGTTTATTATAGAGTAAAAAAGTAAAAGGGCAAAGTATTTGAGTGACATCTTCCAAAATCCCTGAGAGACCAATATTAAGGCCTTAAAACTGTGCTGTGTGACAAGACCAAATGCAGTCTTCTGCTGATGCAAGTTTAGAGGATGGGAGTTTAATTGGGCCGGGGCATGTAGGTATAGATAGATATGCGGGAAAGTGGAGTTGAGGTCGAAGATCAGCCTTGATCAGAATGAATGGCGGAGCAGGCTCGAGGGGCCGCATGGCCTACTCCTGCTCCTATTTCTCATGTTCTTATGATACATATAAGATAACATTCAGTCCCCATTTTAAAGTCTTTATTTTTATATATAATACTTTGATTTATCTTATTTTGTATAGTTAAATAAGCAAAACTTACAGCAATTTGGGAAGCGGAGAAGTAAATCTGACTGGAGGATAGGAGCTTCTCTGCAGTAGAGGCTGAGGAGCCGAGAGATGCAAAACTAAGGCACTATAGCACCACCACTGGCAGGTGGGGGTATTTCCATTGTGTCAGATTTACACTGGCAATTTCCATTATAAATGTAAACATAAGGATTTATAATGGGAAAAGTTGACACAAACGTTTGGCAACAGCAAGTACGGTTTTGTAAACAGGAAGTGCGTGCAGATGTAAGGTGTTTAATAATATATAGATTTTCATATGAAATTCCTACGCCATTTTAAAGGAAGTGTTAACCAATTTAAAATGTACCGTTCAATACCTACGTTAAAATAGTGAACAAAGATAATGTCACATGGACGTGTTAAGCATTCACACACCACCAGTCACACTGCTTAATTTCAAAGCTTATATTCCTGCCGTGTATTCAGCCTCAAGTTGGGTGATAGAGCTGCAGTGTTATTATTTTTCTACCTTAATACAAATAAAACTAAAAATTGATACAATTTTCCAAATTTGGTGGCAGCGGCAGGAAATAAGGGATGGTCTTTGTGGCTTTCTTTCCAAATAGCCGCAAAGTGCCAGTAGTTTTAAGTATCTAGAAAGAGGCGGAGAGACCGAGACACACGTCTCCCAGTGCCAGAGAGGTTATCTCATATGGAAAGAGTCAACGTATTTATTAATCTGATTTTTCTTTGCAATTTCTAAGGTTTCTTTCTCCTCTTTAGTCAAATGCCATCACTTCCCAACTAAACTGATAGGCAAGTGATCTGTACCCACGTCTCTGCTGGGAGTGGTAGGAGTGGTGCAGCTCTTTGATTTTGTCCCCTCTCTCTCAATCTGAGAAAGAGGCCTAGGCCCCGATATTACCAGGGTGGTGGGTTAACAGCGGGGGGTTGACTGGGCGCGTGGGTAACCTGCCCAGTAAAATCGGTGAGTTCCCCATGCGATCACCAGTAAATTGAAGCCACTTACCATGGCTTCCGGGTTTGGAAACCTGCGCAGTGGGCGGACTGCGCACCCGCGTCACAGGCTGTCAGCTGGTGGAGCCCTATTTAAAGGGGCAGTCCTCCAATGCTGCTCCTGCAGCAAACAGCCAAAATTACAGCATGGAGCAGCCCAGGGAAAAGGCTGCTCCCAGGTTTAATGATGCCTCACTCCAGGTCTTACTGGATGGGGTGAGGAGGAGGAGGGAGATCTTCTACCCGGCTGACGGGAGGAAGTGGCCTGCCTCTGCCACCCAGAAGGCCTGGTTCGAGGTGGCAGAGGAGGTCAGCAACACCAGCAACATATCCCGCACCTGGATACAGTGCAGGGAGCGCTTCAATGACCTAACTAGGTCAGCGAAAGTGAGCACACTTACTCATTCTCCTACAGTCCGTCTGCCACATCACCACCCCCCACCCCACAATTCCTTCTGCTCTGCCAACACTACTCTATCACATCACTCCTCACACCCACTCAAACGTCATCCTCAACTTACCTGCACTTACTCACCTCCCCAGTACTCATCCCACCACTACCACTCAACCCAATCCTCATACAATCTCATGGCTCTGTCTCATACTCACCCTCTGATGCATCTCTTTCACAGTCACCCTCACCCAACCTGCCACTACCTCTGCTGCAGCCACAGGGGATGAATCACGTATGAGTAGCAGGAAGCAAAGGTTTCGTGAGCACAAAGGGGATGCACAAGGGTGTTTGATGGATTGTCATGTTTTTTATTTATATTTATATTAAATATTATATTGTCACCACTACTGCCACGTCTTGGCCATTCTTGACTGGCTTGTGCAATAAGTCCCTTTATGAGATTCTCCATGAACACCCACATTTGATGCCACCCATTGGGTCACCCTACAGTGGGTGTATGTGTAGTTGCACGACTATTTTGTGCAGGTGCCTGTGGTGCAGCACTGTATTGTGGAGCTCCACGTGGCGGAGGTGGACAGCATGCCTGGTGAGGCTGGTGATGTTGCTCGTCTTCGGATGAAGTGATGAATGCAGCCATGGCGCCCCCCCATCCTGACAGTGTGAGTTTGAGGGGGTCTGCAAAGTAGGTAAATGTGTTTGCACAGCAGAGTTTAGGGTATAAATTAATAATTTTGAGTGGAAAGACAAAGGTGTTACAGCCAAAACTTTGTCTGAAGAGACAGAGTGCCCTGCTGCAATAAATGAGGTATTCCCCCCAACTGTCAAAAAATCCTTTGCATCTCCCATTGGCTGCTGACTGAAACACGTCTGCTCCAACAGGGAGTGTTCCCCACAGGACGGGAAACATGCTGAGGATCCATGAAAATTGCACCCCTGCCAAAATCTCCTGTCAATGAGGTCTGTCAAGTACCTAAACTAGGTAAGTAAGTATTTAAATTGTCATCCCGCCGGCTTTAATTGCCGGTGGGAGTCCCGCGTGTGGGAGCTGCGCACGCACCCGAATGCGTCACTGGGGAACCCGGAAGTGGGCGGGTTGGAGCCGGGCTCCGAACCCGTTCCAGGATTCCCTGATTTTATGAGCACCCCTGCCCCCAACGCACCCGCTCGGCCATCCTAAAATCGACCCCCTTGTCTCTATTCACCACAACACCAAGCAGCCCCGCTGAGGGTGGGAGCTCACTAATTGAGCGGGGGGTGGGCGAATTCTACTATTTTGTGACATTATGTTTCACTTAATGCCTGCGAGTTAAATGTCACCTTGGCGGAACGGAGGAAGGAAAATCTGGTGGGGAGGATGAGGATTGCACAATCCATTGGATTTTCCTTTCATTCAATTCAGTGAATGGAAGATCAGGCAGGTTTTTCTGCTGGCATGCAAGCCTCTCTGCCAAAGTTCTCTTTCTGTACTCCATCAGGCGATACTTAATGTCAGGTGGTAACAGCAAATATCTACCCCATAAAGAAAGAAAGACTTGCATTTATATAACGCCGTTCACAACCTCAGGATGTCTCAAAGAGCTTTACAGCCAATGAAGTACTTTTGAAGTGTAGTCACTGTTTTAATGTAGGGAAATGGGGGAGCCAATTTGCATACAGCAAGGTCCCACAAACAGCAATGAGATAATGACCAGATAAACTGTTTTTCAGTGATGTTGGTTGAGGAACAAACGGAGAGAACTCCCCTGCTCTTCTTCGAAATAGTGCCGTGGGATCTTTTACATCCATCTGAGAGGGCATACGGGTCCTCAGTTTAATGTCTCATCTGAAAGACTCTCCCAGTGCTGCACTGGAGTGTCAGCCTAGATTTTGTGCTCAAGTCTCATGTCTCAGTTCACCAATGTACAGTATCATCAGGCTACCCAGATAGCATATGTTAATTAGAGTGGAGTCCTATTAAAGGACTAATCCTGCTTTGTCATGTATGGAAATTACTACTTTAGCGACTACTGCTATCAACATCTAACAACAAACGAAAAGCAGTACATCAGAGTATCAATGGGCTGAGCTGCCAAAAAGACCTTATACACCATTTTCAAATCTTGCTACATACCTTTTCCATATAGCTATAGAGTTACCCCTTAGACTACCAACACATCCAGGAAAATGACTAATTCCCTGGATTTCTCAATTTCCTATGTTTTCAGTAATAGCCATTCAAATGTCAGGAACATCTTTATTACTCCAGCCCTCACAATGCTTACACTCTGTACGGTCTCCTATATCTCCACTCAGCAGACTCATTTCCTCCACAAAGCCCAACATCTTTCATTGACACCCCTTCCAACCCAAGCCTGACCACCCAATTATCCTTTTGCAGACTTATGCTCACAGACATTGTCATTCCCTCCCTAAAAGTCTCACCTTCAGTCCCTCTATCCTCACCCTATCTTTAACCTGTCCTTTCTCTCCAAGCCCCTTGAACCCAATTATGTGTTCTCCTCTCTTACCAGTCCCCCCTATCCAATCTAGTTTCTCACCAGCCAAAAGCACTGAAACCACCTGGGCAAAGTCATCATTGTCCCTTTCACTCTTGTCAAGCTCGCCACTGCTTTTGACCCCTCCATATTTCTCCAAAGTCCACCTCTGTGGCACCACTTTGTTATGATCTGATTCCTGCCTGTCCCAAAGCAGTCATTACATCTCCCCAATTGTTTTTTCCTCCCTGGGCACACAGTTACCCCTGGTGTGCCCCAGGGTTCAGTCCTTGATCCATCTTATTCTCCTTCGATACACAGTCTCTTGCCACATAATCCACTAATAGATTCAGTTTCCGAATGTATGCCAATCACACCCAACTATACCTCTCCACCATTACCATTGACTTTAGAGATGTTACTATTCTATCCCACTACCTATCCAACATTAAGTTTGGATGAGGTGTGATTCCTATAGCACAACATTAGTAAAACTGAAGCCATCTTGTTTATCATTCCATTAGCTTTGGAGAATAGTTGTGTATCTAATATATTTCAATTTTACTGATTTTGGAGAATCACTTTTAGTCTATTGGTCGGATATTGTTGAATGTCAACGTTAATGGATCAGAAACTTTAACAAGTTGAGATTATCCCAACATTTGTCAAGTTACTTGTTGAGATTTGTCAACATTTGGTTGCTTTACACTAGTCCTTCATTGTCAGCTATGGATATAGGTCAACTCAAACTACTCCACATATCATTGCACTTGTTGAAGTATCAGTGGAGCATCATTAATGCTGCAACAAACAGTGACTGGTGGAGAAGCCTGTGATAAAAACAAACCCAGGCAATTGCAGATCCATTAGCTTTTCATCCATAACAGGCAAAATGATGGATTTGATTATCTAAAGCAAACTTGAGGATTATCTGTACAATAATAATCCAGTAGAAAGGGGAGATCCTGCCTGGCCAATCGCACTGAGAAAATGACATCCCTATGAGCAGTGGAAAGCCTTATGATGTGGTGTAGCTAGACTTTCAAAAAGCCTTTGACAAAACTCCGCACAAAAGGCTCTTACATAAATTTAAAATGGTGGGAATTGAAGCTAAAACCTGGCGATAGCTGACACATTGGCTGTACTGATGTGGAGATGCCGGTGATGGACTGGGGTTGACAATGTTACACATTGGCTGTAGGGTAGGAAGCGGCAGGCATTTGATAGGGGAGTGATGGGTGGAGGAAGGAGGGATTGGTTTTGGAAACCCCAACTGATTCTAGTTTACATTGGACCAGAACTTGCTCCAACTGGCGTGGCAAGGCTGTCTGCGCATCCTGCGGACAAAGACAACAAAAATACTTAGCTTGTGGTCTCCGACGTCCACTTGCTCCATTTTAAGTTTTTTCCCAGTTCAGCGCTGTGATATCAGTGCATCGTCCTTCATACCGATTGACTCTGTGGGAATGGAAGCCACGCCCACAGAATCTGTCAAGAAGAGAAGCCCCGCCCACAAGCAGGCAAGTAAAACTCATTCATTTAAAGTGAACTTGTCTATGTTAGTGTAAATAAAAATTTAGCATACCTTATCATAAAAAGCCAAGCAAATGATTTAATTTAATGATACTTACAGAAGTTAAAAGTTAACAAAAATATTTTTAAAGGTTTAATTTTTTTAAATGTTACTGATCAAAAAATATTAAAATAAGAATAATTTGACATTCCACATTTTTAAAATTTAATTTTTTGTTGTTTCGCAGTCATTAACAGTCACCACGCTTTTAAAACGTACTGTAGGGCTGGTATTTTTCCAGCGTATCTTTTGGTGGCATAAGTATCTTCGTTCCAGCTGGTCAGATGGGTAAGTTTACGAATGTTTCCTGTTTGTATTGATTGCAGCGTAGGTTGCCCTTTAATTCGTAACTGTCAAATCGCTGGCGAAGCAATGGGAGCAAGTTCGTGATTTCAGGGCTTTACTGCGCATTCGCGAACTTGCATAATCGATTCGCTGGCGGTTGGAGAGGACGCCAATACGGAGCGACGTCCTCAGGTGAGTAATTTCTGGCCCAACACTTTGGATTCTGAAACTCAATCCAAATTAGTGAAACTCTCAGCAATATTAAAGTGAGGAGCCATAAGTAGGGTCTGATGAGGAAGCTAAGTACCTTCGAAATGAGTTAGATAAAGTCTGTAAGTGGGCAAAATAGTGGCAGATGAAATTCAATGCAAGTGTAAAGTACTGCAGACTGGAAGAGAAAATGGTCATCAAAGGTACTGTATGAATGGTGTTGAAATAGCTGAGTGAAATCAAAAAAAGATCTGGGGATGTAAGTCAACTTGGCATTTTATGTGTCCATTCCAATAAAGCAAAGAGAAAGTTGAATTAGAATTGAGTTATGAGGAAAGACTGGATAAACTTGTGCTTTTCAGCCTTGGAAGGAGGTAAATGAGAGGAGACCTCCTAGAGGTATATAAGATGGTAAAATAGCATAGAAAAGTTATATCATGAGCAGGGGGATGTAAAAGAAGCTCGACACCATCCAGGACAAAGCAGCCCGCTTGATTGGTACCCCATCCACTACCCTAAACATTCACTCCCTTCACCACCGGCGCACTGTGGCTGCAGTGTGTACCATCCACAAGATGCACTGCAGCAACTCGCCAAGGCTTCTTCGACAGCACCTCCCAAACCCGCGACCTCTACCATCTAGAAGGACAAGGGCAGCAGGCACATGGGAACAACACCGCCTGCACGTTCCCCTCCAAGTCACACACCATCCCGACTTGGAAATATATCGCCGTTCCTTCATCGTCGCTGGGTCAAAATCCTGGAACTCCCTTCCTAACAGCACTGTGGGAGAACCTTCACCACACGGACTGCAACGGTTCAAGAAGGCAGCTCTCCACCACCTTCTCAAGGGCAATTAGGGATGGGCAACAAATGCTGGCCTCGCCAGCGACGCCCACATCTTGTGAACGAATAATTACAAAAAAGATCCTATGGCATTATTCGAAAAAGAGCAGGGGAGCTTTCCTGGTGTCCTGGCCAACATTTTTCCCTCAACCAACATCACTAAAACAGATTATCTGATCATTATTAAATTGCTGCTTGTGGGACCTTGCTGTGCGCAAATTGTCTGCCGCATTTCGTACACTACAACAGTAACTACACTTCAAAAGTACTTCATTGGCTGTAAAGCGCTTTGGGACGTCCTGAGGTCGTGAAAGGCGCTATATAAATGCAAGTTCTTTCTTTCTTTTATTACTTCAAGATAGATCATGATAATGGACACAGGTTCAAACTAGTGAAAGAGGAGCTTAGGATTGACAGTTGGGAGTTCTTCTTTGTGCAAAGAGTGACAACATTTCAACAGAATCAAAAGAGGCCATTTTGAAATTACAGAAAGGATTTGAAAAAATAAGTATGTGGCTAAAACAATGGCAAATGAAATTTAATGCTGACAATTGTAAAATACTGCACATAGGAAAAAACATGGGTGGCATATATATTCCATGAATGGTGTTGAGATATCTAAGGAAGAAGTTGAAAGAGATCTAGGAGTTTTAGTAGGCACAATGCTCAACAAGTCTAACCAATACAGAGCAGAAATCAACAAGACCAATGGAATGTTGAACTACATAGCCAAAACAGTAGAATATAGTCATGATCAAACTCTGCAGTGCTCTGGTGAGACCACAGCTTGACTACTGCATCCATTTCTGGAGGCCAAGAAAAAAGGAGACATTAAGGCAGTGCAGAGAATAGCCATGAGGCTGATCCCTAGTGTTGGAGGACTAAGTTAAGAGGAAAGACTGGAGAAACTTGGGCTTTTCAGCCAAGAAAGGAAGCATCTGAGAAGTGACCTTATAAACCTATATAAGACAGTTAAGGGAATGGAAAGGCTAAATCCAGAATATTACTTTAAATTAAATTACAAGAGTAGGATAAGGGGACACAAATCCAAATTAGTAAAATGTAAATTTGAGACTGATATCAGGAAGTTCTTCTTCACACAAAGAGTGATCAACTCATGGAATGGACTTCCAGATAGACCAGTGGAGTCAAAACCTTGGAATCTTTCAAGGAATAGTTGGATACTGTAATAGGGAAACTGTAGGATCTTTTTGGATGGATAAGATGATCCTAATAGACTTCCTGATCCATATGATCCTGTGAAACATATCAATGTCAAATGAACAAATGTCTGAGGCGTCATGTAAAATTACCCTGACATTTAACGGTATGTTTTTCTTACGTTGGACATTAAATAACTTTAGTTAAATCTGTCTCTTTCTGTCTAGACAGATTACCAATTTTCATGGAGCAGGACGTCGAGAGCCCTGCGACCATTCGACAGCCAAAGCTGCCGAAACAAGTGCGAGAGGATGTCCCGACACAAATAGCCACAGGCAATCATCCTGTCAAAAGGAAGATCCAGAGGTATGTGCGAAAGGACGGAAAGTGTAACGTCCACCATGGGAATGTCAGGGAGCGGTACCGTTACCTAACTGATATCTTCACTACATTAGTGGACTTAAAATGGAGGTTCAATCTACTAATTTTCGTCATGGTCTATACTACCACTTGGCTTTTCTTTGGAATGATCTGGTGGATTATTGCCTACATACGAGGGGACCTGAACCACATAGGGGACTCTTCATGGGTACCCTGTGTTAACAATCTCAATGGCTTTGTCTCAGCATTTCTCTTCTCCATAGAGACTGAAACCACCATTGGATATGGGTACAGATTCATCACAGACAAGTGTCCTGAAGGCATCATTTTACTCCTGGTCCAGTCTGTCCTGGGATCAATAGTCAATGCCTTCATGGTTGGTTGCATGTTTGTAAAAATATCGCAGCCCAATAAGAGGGCTGAAACACTGGTCTTCTCCACACACGCAGTGATCTCCATACGAGACGGGAGGTTGTGCCTAATGTTCCGAGTTGGGGATCTGAGGAATTCCCACATTGTAGAGGCTTCGATTCGTGCCAAACTAATCAAATCGAAGCAAACCAAGGAAGGAGAGTTCATCCCACTAAATCAAACAGATATAAACGTTGGCTACGACACCGGAGATGACCGCCTCTTTTTAGTTTCGCCACTAATAATCTGCCACGAGATCAATCAGCAGAGCCCATTCTGGGAAATCTCCAAAGCTCAAATGGCTAAGGAAGAACTGGAGATTGTAGTAATCCTTGAAGGAATGGTGGAGGCAACAGGTAAGAAGTTTACTTCAAGTAATAGTGTTTTAGTCCATTATTCTGAGCTCTTCATTTCTCCTTTGGAGGGATCAACAGGGATTGTGCCAGTAATCTGGTTCTGAAAATGGCAGTAGGCAGGGAAAGATGGTCCATGGGAGGGAGATGGAGCTTATTGCTTATGCACATTTAAAGTGTTAGCACACCTTTGGGTCTCTCCAGTTACCAGTTTGCTATTTCTAACTCACCTCATGTTTTCAGTTTCACTCCATTCCTTTCCCTCCAGCTGTCAGTCTCGCTTAGCTGGTAGAACTCTTGCCTCTGCCTCAGAAGGTTGTGAGTTCAAGCCTTACTCCAGGACTTAAGTGCGTGTTATGCTGAACGTCAGTGTAGTGTGGAACTGCTGTCTAGTCCTTTGTGTGAGATGTTAAACCAAAGGTCCTGATGGTAAAAGCTAAAGATCCAACAGTGCTGATTGGAGCAGAGGTCTCCTGGTTAACTAAAAACAGATAAACTGGTTACTCATCTTGTCACTGTTTGTGGGATCTTGCTGTGTGCAAAGATTGATGTGCTGCCTACATAATAACAAGTCTTTCTTGCCCTTCCCTACCATTGTGATAGCCATTTCATTCTGAGTGCTTTATCCCATTGGATTTATCTGCCCCCATTCAATTTGAATTTTGTTTTATTGTGAATCTGCTCTCAGGCAGAGTCTATGGGGGTGGAACTGGTCCTCAGCGAAAGGGGTCAATGGAAAGGAAAACAGGTGCAGTGTAAATCAGGCTGCCAATTCGCTATCGCCTGTTCCACGCTTTTGCCGGAGACCGATTTCACCACCTATGACGTTATAGATTGCACCACGGGCGGTGGGCAAGAGTGGATTCAGGGACCGATTCTCATTCTGTACCTCAAACCTGCTCCCTTCGAATCCATCGAGGTACAGTTTTGCCTCCGGCCAAAATAACTCATTAAAAAAATTCTAAACATGTAATGTGATTGGGAAAAAAAACTAAAATAGGTCAATAGGAAAAGAAAAGAAGAAAGTTTACAAGGACGATACCAGAACTGAGAGGTTATATCTATCAGGAAAGATTGAGCTGGGGTGCTTTTCTCTAGAAAAGAGAAAACTGAGGGGTGACCTGATAGAGGTCTTTAAGATTATGAAAGGGTTTGATAAGGTAGATGTAGAGAAGGTGTTTCCACTTGTGGGGGAGACAAAAACTATGGGTTACAAATATAAGATTGTCACTAATAAATTCAGTAGGGAATTCAGGGGAAACGTCTTTACCCAGAGCGCATTTAGAATGTGGAACTCACTACCACAAGGAGTAGTTGAGGCGAATAGCATAGATGCATTTAAGGGGAAGCTAGACAAACACACGAGGGAGAAAGGAATAGAAGGTTATGCTGATAGGGTTAGATGAAGAAGGTGAGGGGGATGCTTGTGTGGAGCATAAACACCCGTATGGTTAAGATCTGGAATGCACTGCCAAAAAGGATGGTGGAGGCAGATTCAATCATGGCTTTCAAAAGGGAATTGGCTTGAAAGGAAAAAAATTTGCAGGGCTATGGGGATAGGGAGGGGGAATGGGACTAGCTGGATTGCTCTTGCACAGAGCCGGCTTGGACTCGATGGGCCGAATGGCCTCCTTCCGTGCTGTAACCTTTCTATGATTCTATGATTCTATGCATGGACCAGTTGGGCCGAATGGCATATTTCTGTGCTGTATATTTTATATAATTCCACGCAGTTCTATGTTTATCTAGAACATCGAGGTTTACAGCACAGAAGGAGGCCAATCAACCCATTGTGCTTGTGCTGACTCTTTGCTGGATCAATCCAAAATGAATCCCATTGCCCTGCCCTCTCCCCACAGCCCTATATCTTCCTCTGCTTCAGATGATTATGTAGAAATAAGAGAAGTACACACAAAGAAAGCAGAAAGTGCAATGGGCAAAACTCCAGAGTATAAGTATAAAAGGTTGCTCGCAGCAGATTACAGTGCAGCATTTCCAGTTGCCTGGGAAACCTTCTGCTGTCTGACTAGAGGCAGGTATGGTTAGAGGAGGGGCCTATTAAAGAAATTAATTTGCAAAAATACATGGGATGGTGGGGCGACAAAGCAAGAATGGAGAAGGAGAACCATATTAAAAAATATATACAGAATTATTCAGTCAGAAAAGAATGATTAATTTAGCAATTGGTAGCTGAAATAAAATGCAGTCAACGCAGGAATTGACACTGTCAACAACGACAACTGTTTACTTTTATACAACGCCTTTAATGTAGAAAAATGTCCCAAGGTGCTTCACAGAAACGTAACCAGACATCACAGATTGGACTTTGACATATAATCAAACCCGTTGACAGATCCACACTCTTGTGCTGTAACAATTACAAGAGTGAGGTCAAAGGGGTAAAGGTCTCTGATGCATAAATGCCGGCACCAGCTGTGGTTTTGCGATGTTTACTGATGTTACGGAGTATAGCAGCTAAAGAGATCTATTGCTTGGAAGCCACAAAAAGAGGACAATTTTCAATGCTTTATATCACAATGCTGTTCACAGCTGGCAAATATGTCAGAAATCGGTTAGGCACATGTTTCCCCCTCAGGCTTATTTTCAGTAGTGATGAATCATGTTATAAGGTGACTTGGGCACTCTGGGGTTAAGAGGCAAAGGTGTCTTCATTTCAATTATTTTTGAACCTCCTGTTGCTTAGTTCCTGGGCAATTCTTTATGACAGGCTAGCCTCCTTATCTCACTGAACTTTGCCTTTTACCAGTCTAGCACACTTATCTTTGAATCTTTTTAATCGTTTTTTTATTCCTACATCGAATCTAACTATGTTGTCGTTGCTATTTCCCAGTTGTCCCCCCAACTCGCACATCAGTTATTGGCCCCACTTCATTTCCCAGAACTAAACCAAACAATGATTCTTTCCTCATTGGACTAGCAACATAGTGATCTAGGAAGCAGTCCTGGATGCATTCTAAGAAGTGTTTCCCCACTTTGACCACATGCATTACCTTTATTCCAGTCTTGGGATGGTTAAAATCACCCAATAGTATTGCCCCATTGTTCTTACATTTCTCTCTAAACTACCTGTAGATCTACCTCATCTCCACTGTTTGGTGGCCTCCAATGCACACTGAGAATTGTGCCATTTCTGTTCCTATTTTCTTAACTATTTTCATATGGATTCTTTCTTAACACAAACCCCTAGGACATCCTTACTTTCTCGCTCTGTGATAGAATCTTGTACTAGCACTGCCTGCTTTTTCCCTCTTCCCCCCTCCCCTGCAAATGTCAAAACCAGGAATATTAAGGCCTCAATCTTGCCCAAACCTAAGCCATGCCTTCGTTGTAGCTATCATATCATATCCCTCCATTGTTATTAATGCTTCTAACTCTCCAATTTTGTTTTGAATATTTTGTACATTCACATGCATTCAACTCAATCCTGACTTCAATTGTTTACGGTTTTCTCATTTAATGTCTGGAATGCACTGCCGGAAGGGGTGGTGGGAGCAGATTCAATAGTAACTTTCAAAAGGCAATTGGGTATATACTTGAAAAGGAGAAATTTGTAAAGCTAGGAGAAAGATTAGGAGAGTAGGACTAATTGAATAGCTCTTCAAAGAGCCGGCACAGACATGATGGGCCGAATGGCCTCCTTCTGTGCTTTATGGATGATTCTATGAATATTTGACATCCCTTGTCTATTCTACCACAGTGTTCTTATCTCTCACTAGCTCATAATCTCCTTCTTTCCCTTTCTCCTCTGATAATGTCTTCTCACTATTAATCGTTGCTCTCCCTCTCCAGACTCAAACCTAAACTTGCCCCATGTCTACTGAAACCAAGAAAACTCACTTTTTGGGGACACCCACATTCAACAGTGAGTTTAAGGTTGGAATTTTTAGTACAGGAAAATGGTTCAAAAGCTATTCCACCTAACGAGCAGGACTTTATTTCAAGTTAAAGGGGTACTGTTGTCATTTTTTGGACCGCACCCTTTTTAATTAGAGGAGCCATGTGTACCTTTTGCCATGATCCCATTGGCCAAATGAAATAGCGGTGTATTATTTTCATTGTGTTGTGTGTCTGTGACCAAATGAGAAAAGATTTGCCAAGCACCTTTTCATAAGCAGTGCTCTTTTAAGAGATTGTTCACTCAGAACTGTAGAAAGAAAGACAAAGAAAGAACTTGCATTAATATAGCATCTTCTCATGCCTCTTAAGACACCTCAAAGCTCTTTGGTTCCAAAAAAAATGGAACAACTCTGCTACAGAAAATGGATCATAAAAAGGAATAAAACACATGGAAAAGGAGTTGGTCACTATGTGTGGGGGGTGGGTTTTGCAGAAGAGTCACACCGGTTGATACAGAAACAAATGCAACACAAAAGCAGTGAAAGAAAATACATTCATGGTTAAAGATGAGAGATATGCATAGCAATGTTACTTGGAAGCTGGTGAGTTGCTTTGTTTTTGAGACTCGCCAAAGCTGGATAGCAACTCGCTCCCTAGTTAGTTAGGCAGCAGAACATTGCATGGAAGTCCTACGCTCTACTGCTAGAGGTATTTATTTATATGAAATCCTTTTTTGTTCCCCTACCTCTTGTTTTTCTGGGTGAATTGTGTTCATCCATATCGAGGACATCAGTGCTGGGCAATGCAACACTTTTCCATTAGTGCGCCTAGCAACAGCGTCAAGCACTCCCAACTCATGTTTAACTGAAAGACCAAAATTCTGTAAAGAAGTTAACAGTTCCAGGAAATAAATGCGGAATTAATGATGCTTTAGTTGATATTTCTCAGAGCTCCCATAAATTCTGGAGCAGTACCTGGGGACGAGAAAATAGCAAATGTATGGGTAAACTCACCCACCCTCACAGCAGGGAGCAGCACTTAGAGAGAGTATGGTTTAAAGAAAGGGTAATAACAACAACTTGAATTTTATAGCGCTTTTAATGTAGTAAAACATCTCAAGGCGCCTCACAGGACCATAATCAGATAAAATTTGACACATAACCGAAGAAGGAGACATTAAGTCAGGTGAACAAAACCTTGGTCAAAGAGGTAGGTTTTAAGGAGTCTCATAAAGGAGGAGAGAGAAGTGTAGAAGTTTGGGGAGGGAGTTCCAGAGCTCAAGGCCTAGACGGCTGAAGGCACGAATATCAATGGTGGGGATGGTCAAGAGGCCAGCATTTGCCCCCTCCTACTTCTCATCTACGTGCTGACCCTCAATGACATCATCCGAAAACACAATGTCAGATTCCACATGTACACTGATGACACCCAACTCCACCTCATCACCACCTCTCTCAACCCCTCCACTGCCTCTGATTTGACACACTACTTGTCAGGTATTCAGCACTGGATGAGCACAAATTTCCTCCAACTAAATATTGAGAAGACTGGCGCCATTGTCTTTGGTCCCTGCCACAAACTCCGTTCCCTAGCCACCAACTCCATCCCTCTCCCTGGCATTGTCTGAGGCTGAACCAGACCATTCGCAACCTTGGCGTCCTATTTGACCCTGATATGAGCTTCCAACCCCATATCCACTCCATCACAAAGACTGCCTACTTCCACCTCCGTAACATCATGTGTTTTCGCCCCTGCCTCAGCTCATCTACTGCTGAAACCCTCATCCATGCCTTTGTTACCTCTGCACTTGATTATTCCAATGCTCTCCTGGCCGGCCTCCCATCTTCCAACCTCCATAAACTTGAGCTCATCAGTAACTCTGCTGCCTGTACCCTAACTCGCACTAAGTCCAGTTCACCCCTCACCGCTGTGCTCACTGACCTACATTGGTTCTCAGTCCGGTAATGCCTCGATTTTAAAATTCTCATCCTTGTTTTCAAATCCCTCCATGGCCTCGCCCCTCCCTACCTCTGTAACCTCCTCCAGCCCTACAACCCTCCGAGATCTCTGCGCTCCTCCAATTCTGGCCTCTTGCACATCCTCGATTTTAATCGTTCCACCATTGGCGGCCTAATCCCTAACCTCTGGAATTCACTCCGTAAAACTCTCCGCCTCTCTACCTCTCTCTCCTCTTTTAAGACACTCCTTAAAATCTCTTTGACCAAGCTTTTGGTCATCTGTCCTATTATCTCCTTATGTGGCTCGGTGTCAAATTTTGTTTGATAATGCTCCTATGTTGCACCTTGGGACGTTTAACTATGTTAAAGGGGCTATATAAATGCAAGTTGTTGTTGTTTTATTGGAAGAATGTAGAATTCTCAGAAGGTTGTAGGGCTGGAGGAGGTTACAGAGATAGGAAGAGGCAAGGCCATAGAGAGATTTGAACACAGGGATTAGAATTTTAAAATTGAGGCGTTGCTGGACCAGGAGCTAATGCAGATCAGTGAGCACAGGGGTGATGGGAGAATCGGTCTTGCTAGGATACAGCAGCAGAGTTTTGGATGAGCTGAAGGTGGAAGATGGAAGGCCGGCCAGGAGAGCACTGCAATAATACTGTAGCACTGATTCTCTAACTTGTACTTTCTTCAAGTGCAACTTCCTCTGGGAGCACAAGATCACTGAATTTGTCCTAGAGTTCTAAAATCCAATGAAGGAGAAAGGCACAAACCTGGTATAATTATAGGCTGGTGAGGCTAACATCCATAGTGGGGAAATGCTTGGGAACATTCCTTGGGATGCTATATATGAACATCTAAAAAGTACAGGCATGGTAGGGAGCAGTCAGAATTCTTCTGGAAGTTATAGGTTATGCCTTACAAAACTCTATGGTTTAGACTTTCTCCCACTTTTACATAGAATTGCATAGAATGTACGGTACAGAAACAGGCCATTCAGCCCAATTGGTCCGTGTTGGTGTTTATGCTCCACACGAACCTCCTCCCACCCTTCCCAATCTAACCCTATCAACATATCTTTCCATTCCTTTTTCCCTCGTGTATTTATCTAGCTTCCCAATAAATGCATCTATGCTAGTCGCCTCGACTACTCCTTGTGGTAGCGAGTTCCACATTCTTACCAATCTCCGGGTAAAGAAGTTTCTCCTGAATTCCCTATTGGATTTATTAGTGACTGTCTTATATTTATGGCCCCTAGTTCTGGTCTCCCCCGCAAGTGGAAACACCTTCTCTACGTCTACCCTATCAAACCCTTTCATAATCTTAAAGACCTCTATCAGGTCACCCCTCAGTCTTCTCTTTTCTAGAGAAAAGAGCCCCAGCCTGTTCAGTCTTTCCTGATGGGTATACCTCGCAGTTCTGGTATCATCCGAGTAAATCTTTTTTACACCTTCTCAGTGCCTCTATATCCTTTTTATACCAGAACTGTTCACAATACTCCAAGTGTGATCTAACCAAGGTTCAATACAAGTTTAACATAACTTCCCTGCTTTTCAATTCCATCCATCTATAAATGAACCCCAGTTCTTTACTTTCTTTATGGCCTTATTAACCTGCTTCGGTTTAGTGATTTGTGTATCTGCACCCCCAAATCCCTATGTTCCTCTACCCATTTAGGCTCTTATTTTCCAAGGAGTATGTGGTGTCCTTATGCTTCCCACCAAAATGTACCACCTCACACTTATCTATATTAAAATTCATTTGCCAATTACTCGCCCATTCTGCAAGTTTATTAATGTCTTCCTGTATTTTGTCGCGGTCCTCCTCAGTATTAACTATACCCCCAATTTTGTGTTGTCCGCAAATTTTGAAATTGTATTTCTGATTCCAGAGTCCAAATTGTTTATCTAATGGTGAACAACAGTGGTCCCAGCACTGATCCTTGTGGAACACCACTTCCCACCTTGTGCCAGTCTGATTAACTACCTTTAACCTCTACTCTCTGTTTTCTGTTTTGTAGCCATCTTGCTATCCATTCTGCCACTTGCCCCCTGACTCCACATGCTCTGACCTTAGTCATGAGTCTACTTTGCGGTATCCTTATCAAAAGCCTTTTGAAAATCCAAATATATTACATCAACTACATTACACTTGTCTACCCTTTCTGTTACTTCTTCAAAGAATTCAATAAGACTGGTCAAGCATGACCTTCCCTTTTGAAATCCATGCTGACTATTCGTTATTATATTTTCAGTTTCTAGATGTTTTCCTATTACATCTTTGAGTAAGGATTCCATTATCTTTCCTACCACTGACATTAAGCTAATTGGTCTATAGTTTCCTGGGCTTGTTCTATCTCCCTTTTTAAACATAGGAATCACATTAGCTGTTCTCCAATCTTCTGAATTTTTATATAGATGTAATAGTGCTATCTCTTCCCTAACTTTTTTTAATATGCCTGGATGCAATCTATCCAGACCAGGGGTTTTATCCTCTCTAAGTTGGATTAGTTTATCAATTATCTCCCCCCTTTCCATCTTAAATGTTTTTATACCTTTTTTGATCTCTTCTTCTAATGTCATGGCCACCATGTTACTCTCCCTGTCGTGTCTTCATAGTAAAAAGAGGTTTCCATAAGTAGGCCAGGTTTCCTATAAACTATAACTTGTGTCCTTATACATACCATGTCAGAGGCAGATTGTCCAAGATTAACAATTACCCTTTTATTGTGATATCGGCCATTGGAGATCACATGGAGTGCCTGCCATATTTTCCTTGCTCCTTTTGAAAGGCAGAAAAATACCACAGTGTTAAATAACTGTATACAGGCTAAAGCTGACAGATTTATTTACAGATTGAATAATACACCAAGCAGTAAGGAACAGAAAGTTACTGAATGTATAATACTTAACACAATAAAGATAGAATCAGTCCACACGGGGTTAAAATACCCTTCGAATGTATTTATTAGATTTATAAGCAACAGGACTCTTGGATGCAAAAGTCTTTCATATACATTCACAATGCAAAGTTGTACATGCATGAAACAAAGTTCCAATCTATGGAGTTCAGGTCTCCAGTGGATGTGAGGACATGATAGCATGATAATTCTTTCAAATACAACAATGCCTTTGAAGGTAGCTCTTACACCTTACAAGATGGGTATTAATATCTAGGTATTACTGGGTTCCTGCAAACATCTTAAATTAATCGTTCAGCAATCAGAGTCATTGGATTTGTCTATTCCATCCTCTGTTAATATGCATATATCAACATTTCAAAATGATTTGGAGCTAAGAGTCACAAGCACAGTAGCTAAATTTGCAGATGATACAAAGCTAATGAAGGTGGTAAACTGTAAACCTGAACAGGATACGATATAGGAGAATTTGAAAATACTTGGGAATTAGGCAGACAGGTAACAGATGAATTTCAATGTGAAGAAATGCAACATGGCAACAAAACATCCAGGAAGCGACTATTATTTAAAAGGAAAGAAAATAATGTGTATGGAAAATGAAAGAGGTCTGGGAGTCCTGATAGATTATAAATTGAAGCTATCGCACCAATGCTCGGTGACAGTGAGTAAAGCAAATTAGATGTTGGGATATATTAATCGGTGAATATTGATCCAAAATAGTGAGGTAAACCTGCCACTTTATAAATCAGTGGTGCGATCGCATTTAGAATATTGTGTCCAATTCTGGTCACCACAGTATAAATAGGACATTGCAGCTATTGAAAGGATATAGAAAAGGATTGAAAGGATGGAGTGATTGGATTATGAGCGATTATGTAAAATTGGGCATGTTCTCAATGGAAAAGAGAAGGTTGAGATTGAAAAAAAATCCTGCTTTTAGGATTCTAAAGGGGCGAGATAATGTAGACCATGACCAGCTGTTTCACCTTATCCAGAACAGTAGAACCAGAGGACATGGCCTGTGCTCAAAGGGGGCTAAATTCAAAACTAATCTGCAGAAACAGTGGGCATGATTTTAATAAGGCGGCGGGATGGCAGCGGGAGGGGGGGTCAATGAGCGCTCGGCAAAAGCAAATAATAAAAACTTACCGTTCCCCACGCGATCACAACTTAATTGGTGGCCATTAATCTTGTTTCCGGGTTTGCCGTCCGAAAGCTGCGCATTGGGTGGACTGTGCTGTCAGCTGCAGTGCCTAGATTTAAAGGGCCGTTGCTCCAATGGATTTTGCTGGATCAAAAAGTCCCAATGGAGCAGCAGAGGGGCAAGGCTGCTCCAAGATTCAGCAATGCCTCACTACAGCTGCTACTGGCCGGGGTGAGGAGGAGGAGAGAACTATTTTACCCGGCCGACAGGAGGAAACGCCCTGCCTCTGCCACCAAGAAGGCCTGGCTCGAAGTGGCAGAGGAGGTCACCAGCAGTAGCAACATCTGCCGCACTTGGGTCCAGTGCAGGAAGCGTTTCAATGACCTAACTAGGTCAGCAAAAGTGAGTACATTTACTGATTCTCCTGCATTCCCGTGTTGCACATCTTCCCACCCCACCCCGCCAACTCACTCTGCACTGCCAAGACTACTCCATCACATCACTCCTCACACCCACTTAAGGCTCATCCTCAACTTACCTGCACTTCCTGAGCACTTCCTCACCTCCCCATTTGTGACCCCACCACTACCACTCACCCCAATCCTCATCCAATGTGATGTCTCTGTCTCATACTCACCCTCTGATGCATCTCTTTCATGGTCAGCCTCACCCAAACTAAGGCATTCATTGGCTGACCACCTCACCCTCACTCACTCACACGTCTGTACTTTCTCCCCATCTAGAAGAAGAGTGCGCAAAATGCACGCGAGAGGGCGAGGACTGGAGGGGGGGCCACAACAAATAGCGGTCCTCACACACGGGGAGGAGGAGGCTCTGCAGATCAGCTGCATTCTCGATTACCTGTCTGCCGGGGATGGCGAGACTGACACCCCTGAAATGTCTGGTGACACAACATTAACATTCATCACACACAACATGAATTGATGTTAGCAATGCTTGGCATGTTGAACACCTCAGTATGCTCTTCGCAATATGACACATCTGTGATGATGCTTAATATTGCCTTCTGTTCTCTTACAGGCCATTCAATGACCGCAGTGATGGGAGAGGGCGATTCCTCAGAGGAGCTCCCGGCCTCTGAGGGCGCACCGTCACATCTTAGCAAGCCATCCACCAGCGCAGATACTCACACCTCGGTGGGTCCTAGTGGTCACTTAGTTGGGTTGGCACCTGGTGAATCACCACACACAAGTGAGCAGGAGCAAACACTGGTGGCAGGGGCAGCTGTGGAGAGTCCGCGTCGGTGGGCGCACTCCTCTCCAGGCTCTGCTCGGCTGGACGCAGATGCTGAATCCCAGGGGCCATCCTTTAAAAGGAGGATGGGCCTGGTCCAGGAGAGGGATGATGGCGAAAGGGGACATGGAAGTGGGCACGCCACTCAAAGCGCTCCCACGTCTCACCTGTTGCCCCCCTCTCAACCAGTACCCGCAATGGTGCCTCCTCTCCAGGTGGCCAAGTCTGCCCCTGCACGGGTGCAGGTGGAGCAGTCTTTGGAGGGGCCCTCACGGGCTCCAAAACCCAGAGGGTGTAGGCAGAAAGCACCTAAGCAGTCCAGCCATGGACATGAGCAATCTGCCACTACCTCTGCTGCAGCCACAGGGGATGCACCTCGTAGAAGCAGTAGGAAGAGAAAGGCTAAGGATTTGTGATCACAAAGGGTATGCACAAGGGTATCTGACAGACTGTCATGTTTTTCATTTATATTTGGTTTTGTTAAAGCCACATTAAATGTTATCATTCACACCACTACTGCCACGTCTTGCCCATTCTTGACTGGCTTTTATGATAGCGCCTTTTCATGTGCTTCATCATGAAAGGCGACACTTGATGCCACCCAGTGGGTAACTTTACAGTGGGTATATTGTAGTTGCAGAACTGTTTTGTGCGGGGGGGGGGGGGGGTCGCTGGTGCTGGCGCTGCTCTTTCCAGGTGGTGCAAGAACAGGTATTCTTACTTTGTGATCTTATGAGAACCGTTCACATATGAGTGACTCCCTGGCCTCATGAGCAACCAGGTGAGCCATTGCTCTGCCCATGGGTCTGGCCTCCTACTCCTCTTCCTGCTCCTCCTCCTCCTCCTCCTCCTGCTCCTCCTCCTCCTGCTGCTCCTGCTGAAAGTTCCATTGCAGACGTGGATGGTGGATGAGGGCATGGGGCCTTATCAACCGGTACCCCTCTCTGTTGCGCTATGTTGTGCAAAACACAACACTACTACCCACTCTGGCTGGTGCGTATTGAAGCGTTCCCCCAGAACAATCGAGGCACCGAAATCGCATCTTCAGCACTACTATCGCAAGTTCAATTATGGACCTGGTGGCGATGTGGCTGTCGTTATATCAACGCAGTTGCTCGCTGATGGGGTTCCTCAGAGGCGTCATGAGCCACGTGTGCAGGGGGTATCCCTTGTCCCCGAGGAGCCAGCCCTTAAGGGTGTTTGGTGTGTGGAAGAGGTTCAGGGTATTGGAATCCCTCAGAATGAAGGAATCGTGGCAGTTGCCAGGGAATCCGGTGCACACGTGAAGAAATCTTTTGCGGTGGTCACAAATGAGCTGAGTGTTGATGGAGTGATAACCCTTTCTGTTGATGAACAGGCCTGGCTCGTGTGGAGGTGCTCGGATTGCTATATGCATGCAATCGATTTCACCCTGTATACATGGGAAGCCCGCCACAGTGTGGAATCCCGCTGCCCTCTCCATCCGGCTGAGGTCGTTCACGGGGAAGTTGACGTATTGCGAGGCCCTGCGAAACAAACCATCGGTGACCTGCCTTATGCACTTGTGTTCAGACAACTGAGAGACCCCGGCGATGTCACCGGTGGCACCCTGGAATGATCCGGAGGCAAAGAAGTTGAGGGCAGTGGTCACTTTAACAGTGATAGGCAATCAGATGTCACCAGGCCGAGCCGGGAGCAGCTCGGCATGAAGGAGGCTGCAGATGTCTGCGACCACCTGGTGACTCGATAAGGGGGAGCCAGTGGATGTGGTGTATTTGGATTTTCAGAAGGCTTTCGATAAGGTCCCACACAGGAGGTTGGTGAACAAAGTTAGAGCACATGGAATTGGAGGTAATATACAGGCATGGATTGAGAATTGGTTAACAGACAGAAAACAGAGAGTAGGAATAAATGGGTCTTTTTCAGGTTGGCAGACTGTGACTAGTGGGATACTGCAGGGATCGGTGCTTGGGCCCCAGCTATTCACAATCTATATCAATGATTTGGATGAGGGGACCAAATGTAATATTTCCAAGTTTGCTGATGACACAAAACTAGGTGGGAATGTGAGTTTTGAGGAGGATGCAAAGAGGCTTCAAGGGGATATAGACAGGCTAAGTGAGTGGGCAAGAACATGGCAGATGGAATATAATGTGGAAAAATGTGAAGTTATCCACTTTGGTAGGAAAAACAGAAATGCAGAGTATTTTTTAAATGGTGAGAGATTGAGCAATGTTGATGTTCAAAGGGACCTGGGTGTCCTTGTACATGAGTCAATGAAAGCTAACATGCAGGTGCAGCAAGCAATTAGGAAGGCAAATGGTATGTTGGCTTTATTACAAGAGGATTTGAGTACAGGAGTAAAGATGTCTTACTGCAATTATATAGGGCCTTGGTGAGACCGCACCTGGAGTATTGTGTACAATTTCGGTCTCCTTACCTAAGAGAGGATATACTTGCCATAGAGGGAGTGCAACAAAGGTTCACCAGACTGATTCCTGGGATGGCAGGATTGTCGTATGAGGAGAGATTGAGTGGATTAGGCCTGTATTCTCGAGAGTTTAGAAGAATGGGAGGTGATCTCATTGAAATATACAAAATTCTTACAGGGCTCGACAGGATAGATGCAAGGAGGATGTTTCCCCTGGCTGGGGAGTCTAGAACCAGGGGTCACAGAATAAAAAGTAGGCCATTTAGGACTGAGATTAGGAGAAAGTTCTTCACTCAGAGGGTGGTGAATCTTTGAAATTCTCTACCCCAGAGGGCTGTGGAGGCTCAGTCATTGAGTACATTCAAAACAGAGATCGATAGATTTCTAGATAGTAAAGGCATCAAGGGATATGGGGATAGTGCAGGAAAATGGAGTTGAGGTAGAAGATCAGCCATGATCTTGTTGAATGGCAGAACAGGCTCGAGGAGCCGGATGGCCTACTCCTGCTCCTATTTCTTATGTTCACTCTCAGCCTCCGTATGCACTGCTCCTCAGAGAGGTCCAGGAAGTTGAGCCTCGGTCTATAGACCCTCTGACGAGGGTAGTGCCTCCTGCGACGTCGCTCCCTCTGTTGTTGCCCTCTGTGCTCTTGTGCAGGTGCCTGTGGCGCAGCACTGTGTTGTGGAGCTACAAGTGGCGGAAGTGCACGCCGTGCCTGGCGAGGATGGTGATGTTCCTCATCCTCGGATGTACTGATGAATGCAGCCATCGCACCCCCTCCCCATCCTGATGGTGTCAGTTTGAGGGGGTCCGAAAAGTTGGTAAATATGTGTAAACAGAACCATTCTGAGTGGAAACCAAGAATTTTCAGTCTAATCACAAAGATCTCCCAGCCAAAGGTTTGTCTGAGAGAACTGAGTGCCCTGCTGCGATAACTCACCTTTTATCCCCATCTGTCAAACAGGGATTTAAATGTCCAAATGGCTGCCGGCTGACACCCGACGACTTCCCAATGCCGTGTCTCACACAGCACGGGAAACGTTTTGAGGCAGCGTTGAAATCGCTTGCCTTCATTCTAAATTTACGTTTATTCATTTTTGAACTACTTTAAATAGTTCAATTACTGCTTTAAATATCATCCCGCTGGCTTTAATTGCCGGCGGGACTTCAGGGTTCGGGAACTGCGCGCACACCCAGATGGTTCTGGGTCGTGCGTTCTTTGGTGTCTTGCAGCTGGGATTTCTGCCCGCTCCTCGAAAAGCTGATTGTCTTTGCCCCCCCCCCCCCGCCCCCAACGCACCCAAACTTTTGTTTTAAAATCGAGCCCATTATTTCAGTGAGCAACTGGTAAATCTATGGACCAGGCTCCCTAGGGAGACGGTGGAAACAGATAGAATTGATTCATTCAAATGCAAATTAGATAGATTTCTTTCAGAGAATAACATTTTGGGATACAGTATGTGAGTAATTTGAGACATGACATGTGGGAAGTGTAACGTGATTGGGAGTAACAGGTGACTTTGTACCTATGGTTCCCCAAGCTCTCCAACACTGGGATTTTCCTCACCTCATGTCTGGAGCTGTTTTAGACTAATTGAGAGAGAATGATTGCTATGATTAGTCAACAACTCCATTATTGTTGTATCATATGACTACCACCATAGCAAAAGGCGAACTAGATGGACCTTGGTCTTTTGTGTCTAGCAATTCCTAGGTTCCTATGTTCATATGTTGCCGTCCCAACTTCAAACAACTGTTGACTTAATTAATTTCTGAACAGTGGTTTTGACACAAAGAAAATCAATCTCCCATTGCCACACAGTTTGGTTGGCCAACCAGTTACTATTAGTTACCATTGCAACAGGTGCAATCGACTTTGCCCAGGTAGCTAGCTGAAGCCCATTATTAAATCCCATTTACCTGTCTTTCTAAAATCATACAAAATATAATACAAAATCTTCCTACCAGTCCCTACTGGAATTATTTGAGAAAGTATCTAAGTTAGTGGACGAGGTATCCATAGTCATATTAATAAATTTGCTAATGACATGAAGTTATGGGGGAAAGTAATGAGTAGAAAGGAGATGCATAATCTTCAGAGAGTCTTTGACCACTTTTATGTAGGTGGACTGAGATATAGATGTATTTTCACATGGACAAATGTAGGGCAATATATATAGAAACAGGGAACAGTAAAAATAACTCTGGCAGAGGCTGAAAACGAAAAGGATTTAAGAGTGATCATTGATCATGCCCTAAATCATTTGCTTAGTATGAAGTAGTTATCAATAAAGGTACAGTCCCCACTGCATATAGTGCGTGCGTTGGTGCTAATATGATTTGCCCACTATGTGCATTGGACGGTTTAAAGGCGTAGCGCTATTACTGTGGAACCAGACTGTAGCAAATCACTACTGAAGCTGTAACCCCACACCACTTAGAGGGGATTAAGTGCAGAAGGTAATTATGACCTTAACAAGGTGCGATTTACTTATTGAGCATGTTTGTTACTGCAGTCAGCACGAGTAGTGCAAGCTGTAACCCGACCCCAGCTAGAGGGGATTTTAACGAGGTGCGAACTACTGAGTAAGCACCTGTTTCTGCCCAAAATTCATGGAACGCTTAACACGTGTACAAGGCGAGTTTGTAATTGACTATGCTGGAAATGAAAAATGGTTAGTGCTTTTTGCCCGACTTAAACTCTTGTCTGATTTAAACGTGGGCGGCTTAAGTGGTGGGGACTGTTTTGGGATAGTTCTGGAGGGCATTGAACTACAAGTCGGAGCAAGTTATACTGCCAATTTACAGATTAATTGTGAGGACAGTTCTGGCATATGGTATGCAGTTTTGGTCACCATACCTCAAAAGTATATGGACGCATTGAAAAGGATTCAGACCAAGAGTGACCAGGATGATCCCAGGCCTCGGGCCACTAATTCATGGGAAAAAAAACAAAGCGACTAAATTGACTAATGCTCCGAAAATGAAGACTGAATGGAAACGTGATGCAGGGCTTGCAAATAGTCAAAGATATAGATAAGGATGAAATAAGTAAATTAACTTGGACTTTGAACATAAGTCTATTGGATGCAAGTACAAGATTCAGAAGCCTTGATCAAGGTTAGAGGTTAGAAAAATGATTTTTCTCAAAGGATAACAGACATGTGGAACAGATTCCCAGAGAAGGTGGCTGATTCAGGATCATTGACACCTTAAAAGGGGACCTGGATTGCTACCGATTGAGAAGAGGGATTGAACGTTATAAAGATATTAATAGCACTGCTGGATTATATTTTCAACAGCGGTACAGGAAGGAACCTAGTGTTCCTTAAAATATGAGCTCAACAGGTGGTGGGGGAAGGCAGAAGTTCACATTAAAATAACCAACATAGACTCTCAATGGAATAGACTTGATGAACTCCAGACTTTCTTAAATAAAAACAGAAAATGCTGGAGAAGCTCAGCAAGTCAAGCAACATTTGCGGAGAAAGAAACAGAGTTAACGTTTCAGGTCGATGGCCTTTCGTCAGAGACAGATTCTGACGAAAGGTCTTCGACCTGAAATGTTAACTCTGTTTCTTTCTCCGCAGATGCTGCCTGACTTGCTGAGCTTCTCCAGCATTTTCCGTTTTTATTTAAGATTTCCAACATCCTCAGTATTTTGCTCCAGACTTTCTTACTCTTTCTTGTTTTGGGGACAGAGTTCTTCATCACAGCCGCTTTACAGAACTGATTAATTGTTTTTTAAAAGGGAGGTCATAAACAAGAAGGGGAAGGGACAGCACAAAAGAGACAAAAAGCATCATTTTGAAAAGGGGAGCACGATTTCTCCAATACTGGCATACTTGGAAGAGTTTACCCATCTTTTCTCGTCCAGGCGATGATGGGCCTAATGTATATCTTAGGAATGTTCTTTTCTCATTTCAGATTTTTTGCATTTTCAGTTTTTTTTTATCCCTATTCTTGACTCGCTTTGAATTCTCGTCCAGCTTTGCTAGCATTTTCTGCTTTTATTTCAGGTATAATGTGACCTTCTATTCCTTTTATTCTCTCCAGCAATGTGCCTCTTCCCAACCTCAATGGGACAACGCTATTGCAGCAAAGTGAATTTTTCCATTTCCCACATTCTATTGCAATCCCTGAGTGAGGTTATCAATTTTACTCATCATTTACTCACAGCATAGTTTTCCATGCTTCCCTCCCCCTCTGCTCTTCTGCTGTAACCATTCACACTTCCTCAGGAACCAGCTTTTGTTTCTTTACTTGTCCCATTACCACCCCCTTTTTGCCATGAACCATCATCCCTTTTGTCATTTAACACCACCCCCTCACAGACCTTCCCGTGTTCTTTCCTCCCTCCCCCCATGGCTCTGTACTTGCTTAAAAACTGTTAACCTCTAACATCTTCTAATTCTGATGAACGGTCATGGACCTGAAACATTAACTCTGTTTCTCTGTCCATAGATGCTGCCTGACCTGCTGGGTGTTTCCAGCATTTTCTGTTTTGATTTCAGATTTCCAGCATCCACAGTATTTTTCTTTTATTAATTTATGGCTAATTTGTGTTGAATTATAAGCAGTTTTGTGATGTGACCCATGCCCATTGGGAACTGGGATGAGACTAACCAATCTTCTTTCACATAAGGCCCTCAAGGGTTAACAGGGAAAACAGACATTCATCTCACCTCCATGGACTAGGCTTAAACGCGGGATCGAGGGGTGAAAGGGGCAATGGACGACATCCCACTATGTCATCCAGTCACTTTTACTTAAAATCTCAAATCTATTTGCACTTGCAATATCAGAATGGGCACAATTCATAATATTGCAAATGAAAGGTGGCCCTGGAGAAGGAGCACGCAGTGTCTGCCGGTATGCTTGAGGCCTTCTGCAACCGGTGGGCACCACAGGGACTGGGATGTATAGTCGACGCAGAAAATAATATTGTTATTTAAATTGTTTAGTTTCCTTTCTCCTTTTTATGATTTGAGTTTTGTTGGTTGTGCCCCTCCAGAAAGAGTCTTGGATTTTTGTTGGATTTTTTTGTTTGATGAACTTAAGGGTTTATTAAAAGAGGCAAATGAAACAGTTTGTCACCAAAGCCTATTATAATTATAACAAACTGTCACAGAGAGAGTAGCAGTGAAAAATATTATTAATATAACACAGCAAATGATCTGAAGCTTATCATAGGTGGCAATAAATCACTCATTGATAACAGGCCTGTTTCAGTATTAAGTGAGCATGTATAAACCACTTAAACACTGATAAGGTTGAAAGCAGCTTGATGAGTTGCCAATTGGCAGCAATAAGCCAGAGAAAACCAGTGGCAATCTTTTATGCACCATCGCTCCTGCCTCTAGAACTATAGCATGGTTTAGGATCTGACCACTCAATAATTCTGGTAACTGAAAAGCAGACAGAAAAAGTCTGGTTTTCCAAAGTCTGGTTTAAAAAATGCTTTGCACGTTCAGTGGCAGGTCTTGAATGCTCGGCATATTTAATTCAAATGTTTGATTCCTGGTCATCTGTCCTTGTTTATACTATTAACTTTGCATCCCATAGCTTGTGGTGTAAATTATTTGTGATCTGGTTTCTCTCTACTGTTACAGTTACTTGAGGAGATTAAAGAAAAGAAAGAATTGGATTTATATAGTGCCTTTCACCACCTCTGGACGTCCCAAAGCGCTCCAATGATGTACTTTTGAAGGTACTTTGATGTACCTTTGACGTACTGTTGTAATGTATGAAACACGGCAGCCAATTTTGCGCACAGCAATGTGATAATGACCAGATAATCTGTTTTAGTGATATTGGTTGAGGGATAAATATTGGCCAGGACATTGTGGCAAACTCCCCTGCTCTTCTTCAAAATAGTGCCATGGGATCTTTTACATCCACCTGCAAGGGCAGACAGGGTCTCGGTTTAACATCTCATCCGAAACACAGCACCACCGACCATATGGCACTCCCTCAGTACTGCACTGGAGTGCCAGCCTAAATTTTGTGCTCAAGTCTCTGGAGTGGGACTTGAACCCACAACCTTCTGATTCAGAGGAGAGAGTGCTACCGCTGAGCCACAGCTGACAATGGGTGTGGAATTAGGGGGAGGATAGAAAACTGGAATAATAATTGGTTAGAAGGGAGAAAACAGAATGGTTGGAAGTGGGTGGTGGTGTCCCACAGGGTTCAGCTCTAGGGCCAGTTCTGTTCACTGTGTATATCAATGATTTAGATATAGGCCTAGAGAGAGTGGTGGCAAAATTTGCAGATACCAAAATAGGAGGTATAGTCAATGCTTTAGAAGACCAAAAGAAGCTGCAAAGGGATAAGATTGTGGAATGTGCTAAAAAATAGGCAGATGAAATTCAATATCAGTAAGTGTGAGGTGATGCATTTTGGTTAAAAAAGTAACAGCAGTAGTTATATTCTGAATGGAAGTGGGCTCTTTAAAACAGCACCTCAGGTTGATAAGGCTTTAAAAAAAAGCTAATGTAATTTTAGGTTTTATCACAAGGTAGAATATAAAATCCAAGAACTAACGATGAGCCCATATAAAACCTTAATAAAACCTCAATTAAAGTATTGTGTGCAGTATTGGGCTCCACATTATAGGATAGATATTGAGGCTATAGAGAGGGTACTCTGCAGATTCACTGGGACGCTGCCTGTTATGAGGAAATACAAATATGAAAACTTGAAAAATTGGGTATTTTTTCACTAGAACAATGCAGATTATGGGGTGATATGATAGAATTGTTTAAAATTATGAAAGGATGGGACAGGGTAGATAGAAACAGACTGTTTCCAGTAGATGAGGGGTCAAGAACGAGGGGCCATAGATACAAGATTAAATGTAGGAGACTTAGAACAAGATGGCAGGAGAAATTCCTTACACAGAGAGTTGAGACATTGTGGAATTCACTTCCAGGGTTATTGGTTGAGGCAGAAACTATGTCAACATTCAAGTTTGGATAAGTGAATGAAGGAAAAGGGGTTGAAGATATTTGGGTAAATGTGATTAGGAATATTAGCTCGTGTGGAGGGTAAATGCCAACACGGACTGGTTGGGTCGAATGGCCTGTTTCCATGTACTAATGGTTGCGCCAGGCTACCCACAAGTGTGTTGCATCCCTTGTGATCAGATGGTGTGCAATTACCCTATTTAGCATTAACAGCACTCCCTGAAGTTTGCATAGTATTTTGAAAATATTCACTTCATACAGGCTAAAATAGCCAATCAAATTTATTTACAGTTAAATCATTTACAGAAGCAAACGCATCAGGCACTACTAGGTATTATTCAGTGAAATCTTTTACATATAAAAAAAGTCTTTTGACTAGCATTTATCCGTCACACTCCAGGCATCACACTCTGTTACAGATGCAAAACAAACATTTTTTAAAAAGAAAACCAATCATTTAATGTTGGATTCTTCTGACCTTGGGGAGGAGCCAGGAATTTACAACCAGCTGCCAATCTCAAAAGAAAAAAAAATCTCATTGTTTACTTAACCTTGGACATATTTACTGCAATTAGACATTGTGGCCTTAAAGGGGTACAACTTAGGAGCATAATACATTGTACATTCATATATATAATGTCCCTATCCTTATAAAACAGCATATCCTATTAGTTACTATGAGCAATGCCAGGGGATCTAGAAACAATCCATAAAGGGTTAACTTATTCTTTCTTCTGTTAAAGAAGACAGTGCAATGAGCTTTACACAAGCTTCACTTCATTAATATTTAAGAACATAAGAACATAAGAAATAGGAGCAGGAGTAGGCCAATCGGCCCCTCGAGCCTGCTCCGCCATTCAATCTGATCATGGCTGATCTGATCCTAACCTCAAATCTAAATTCATGTCCAATTTCCTGCCCGCTCCCCGTAACCCCTAATTCCCTTTACTTCTAGGAAACTGTCTATTTCTGTTTTAAATTTATTTAAATTTATTTTATTTAAATTTATTTTAAATTTATTTCCCTTTGTGAGACTGTACATAATGCGGGCTTTACACATAGCCCCCTCAGACTGAGAATGTCAATGTTACTATCTTTTAAGGATACTTTGAAGATAGATTGCTCATCAAGCTTTATTAAAACAAATAGCAAAGTAATAATGCTGATACCCCGAGACAATAGCGCAGAATCTCATAATATTTCCCTGAGATTAAAATAGAATATTACAGGGATTAATTGCTGAAACGGAATGCTCTTAAAATACAACAGTCTAACTGCCAGACATTCTTTAGCATTTTAAACACATAGGGGTAGAAATTGATATGCGTTGCTTCTGTTTCTCGTGCATAAAACGGGTGCAACGCATACCAATTTAGCAATGGCACAGCCTGCACCCAATCCACACAGGCGTTGGTCCTACTGCCTTTCTGCTAAATTCGAGGGGCAGACCTGTTAAGGGTCTCCTTGTCAAAATCTGTCAGCACACGCCGCCCAGTGTCAGCTGAAGAGGAGCCCAAAGATGTTTTTTTTATTTATTTTTATGGGCCCAGGAGAAGAAGATCTCCTCCAGGCTCCACAAAAAATAACCTGGCCCGCTGCCACACTGAGTTCCCACCCCTGCCCCCCCAACCAAACTACCAATTTCCGGGCCCGGAGGTCGGAGGTGGCACAGAGCCAGCGGACTGACCTGGGGCTCTTGTTTTCCGCCGGTCGTAGGGTTGCCAACTCAGATTGGACGTATTCCTGGAGGTTTCACCACATGACCTCTCACCTCCCAACCACCGTGACCAGTCAAACAGCCTTTTTCTCCCTCTCCAACATTTTTATAACTAATAAATGAAAGTGTTCAAGGAAAATGAAAAACAACACTCATTTTTTTTTTACTGCCCCTATGATCTTTCTCCTGGTTGCTCTCAGCAGTGCCCAGGAGATTAATCTTTCATACCTGGAGACTCCAGGGCAATCCTGGAAGGGTCGGCAACCCTAACCAGCCACTGGAAAATCACATGGAAGGACAATCTGTCCCCGCGTCTCTAACTGCATATCTAATGTGATTGTGGAAAACTGATGGGAAATCAGTCAAAAAGCAGGTAATAAAAGTCTCGAGCAGCTCTGTGATTATGCACGAATTTACATTTCACACAAACCAGAACTTTACTCGTGAGATACCTCACAAACCGCAGACTGTACGTATGGTTTAGCCGAATATAGATCCTGTGGCTTCTCTTTACTGTCTGTGACTCAGGTTGCACCTGTTGCAACCTCTGACATTTCAGCTCCAATTTTCAAAATAATGGCAAAAAAAGGGGGTGGCTTGAGTTAAAGAGAAAGAAAGACTTGCATTTATATAGCGCCTTTCACAACCTCAGGACTTCCCAAAGTGCTTTACAGCCAATGAAGTACTTTTTGAAGTGTAGTCACCGTTGTAAAGTAGGAAACGCAGCAGCCAATTTGCAGAGAACAAGTTCCCGCAAACAGCAATGTGATAATGACCAGATAATCTGTTTTTAGCCATGTTGGTTGAGGGATAAATATTAGTCAGGACACTGGGGAGAACTCCCCTTGCTCTTCTTCGAAATAGTGATCTTTTACGTTCACCTGAGTGGACATGTCGGTTTAATGTCTCATCTGAAAGATGGCACCTCTGACAGTGCAGCACTCCCTCAGTATTGCACAGGAGTGTCAGCCTAGATTATGTGCGCAAATCTCTGGAGTAGGACTTGAATGCACAACCTTCTGACTCAGAGGTGAGAGTGCTACTAACTGGCCCAATGCTCAGGCAAGCCTGACCAGCAGAGGGCAGGAGGCAGTGAATTTTCTAACAGCAGCCATTACCATGGTTGCTGTTGCATGGTGCCTGTTGGAACCCTGCTGCAATTCTTCCAAGTTTTTTTGTGCCCCCAGCTATCATCAGGGTCAGTTTCATATGAATTTGTCTTAGTGAGTAGTCGCTCATACCGGTACCTTTAAGACAGAAGTGGAGAAAACTGGAGGAAAAAAATACATCCTACTGAACCCACTCCATTCTCTCCGCTGCAGACTAAGTCCATCAAATTAGCAATCAAGCATCATTTAAAATGTTGATTCCATTTTACAGATATGAATGATACTTTAATTAAAGAATGCGTATCATAGTACAGCAGTATTATGATACCTTGATGTGTTAAGATTCCTTAGGGTGACAATATGAATTTTAGAAATGTTTAGTGATTTGTTAAGCCATTGCAGTGAAAGGCACAGGTTCCTGATCAGAACTACGGTGCTGCAGGGAGGCACAGAGGCAAGTATCACCAACCCCCCCTGCCCCCTTCGCCCTCCACCCACCACCAGTGAAGAAGGAAATATCAGAAATACAATCATGCTCCAGCCAGAGTCTCTTAGCTGCCAGCTCAGAGTACCACTGACAGAAGCTTGGGAGCAAATCACCGTCTCCACTGCAGGATGTGTAGATCAGGGAAGAAAAGAGCATGCTTAAAAATGCAACACACATCAAAGGAAATGTTGCTCTGCTTACAAAATGTTACAGAAGTACTTTCTCTCATGGGAATGTCCACACTTACATCACTCATGTAACACACTGAATACAAAGCTGTCTTCGCAGCTGTTGAATACACCATCTCTGTTACGTAATGTCTGCAAGATTATTTCCTGTGCAGTTTGATGCTGAATATTATAACGATATAACAGATCACTAAACATTTCTAAAATTCATATTGTCGCCTTAAAGAATCTTTTAAAAGTTATAACCTTCTTCCTCTAATACACAATTATGGAATGCTGTAAGGCATTCATGGAGTTGGTTGGAGGGAGGAGAGAAGGAAAGGCCAGGAAGAGTCTTGTATCTATTTCCTTATACAATGGGGTGATTCTGCAATCCCGGGCGGGTAGTGCTGCTCGTAGTGTGGGTATCCTGGGCACACATTCCAATGGGCTGCGTGCCTGGAATTTCATAAGAACATAAGAAATAGGAGCAGGAGTAGGCCAATCGGCCCCTCGAGCCTGCTCCGCCATTCAATAAGATCATGGCTGATCTGATCCTAACCTCAAATCTACATTCATGTCCAATTTCCTGCCCGCTCCCCGTAACCCCTAATTCCCTTTACTTCTAGGAAACTGTCGATTTCTGTTTTAAATTTATTTAATGATGTAGCTTCCACAGCTTCCTGGGGCAGCAAATTCCACAGACCTACTACCCTCTGAGTGAAGAAGTTTCTCCTCATCTCAGTTTTGAAAGAGCAGCCCCTTATTCTAAGATTATGCCCCCTAGTTCCAGTTTCACCCATCCTTGGGAACATCCTCACAGCATCCACCCGATCAAGCCCCTTCACAATCTTATATGTTTCAATAAGATCGCCTCTCATTCTTCTGAACTCCAATGAGTAGAGTCCCAATCTACTCAACATCTCCTCATATGTCCGCCCCCTCATCCCCAGGATTAACCGAGTGAACCTTCTTTGTACTGCCTCGAGAGCAAGTATGTCTTTTCTTAAGTATGGAGACCAAAACTGTATGCAGTATTCCAGGTGCGGTCTCACCAATACCTTATATAACTGCAGCAATACCTCTCTGTTTTTATATTCTATCCCCCTAGCAATAAACGCCAACATTCCGTTGGACTTCTTGATCACCTGCTGCACCTGCATACTAACTTTTTGATTTTCTTGCACTAGGACCCCCAGATCCCTTTGTACTGCAGTACTTTCCAGTTTCACGCCATTAAGATAATAACTTGCTCTCTGATTTTTCCTGCCAAAGTGCATAACCTCACATTTTCCAATATTGTATTGCATCTGCCAAATCTCTGCCCACTCACCCAGCCTGTCTATATCCCCTTGTAGGTTTTTTATGTCCTCCTCACTCTCTACTTTCCCTCCTATCTTTGTATCATCTGCAAACTTTGATCTGTTACACTCGGTCCCCTCCTCCAAATCGTTAATATAGATTGTAAAGAGTTGGGGACTCAGCACCGACCCCTGCGGAACACCACTGGCTACTGGTTGCCAGTCCGAGAATGAACCATTTATCCCAACTCTCTGCTTCCTGTTAGATAACCAATCCTCCACCCATGCCAGAATATTACCCCCAATCCAATGATTCTTTACCTTGAGCAATAATCTTTTATGTGGCACCTTGTCGAATGCCTTCTGGAAGTCTAAATGCACTACGTCCACTGGTTCCCCTTTATCCACCCTGTACGTTATGTCCTCAAAGAACTCAAGCAAATTTGTCAGACATGACTTCCCCTTCGTAAAGCCATGCTGACTTTGTCCTATTAAATTATGTTTATCCAAATGTTCCGCTACTGTCTCCTTAATAATAGACTCCAAAATTGTACCCACCGCAGATGTTAGGCTAACTGGTCTATAATTTCCTTTTTAAATAAGGGTGTTACATTAGCAGTTTTCCAATCTGCCGGGACCTTTGCCGAGTCCAGAGAATTTTGGAAAATTATTACCAAAGCATCCATAATCCCTACTGCCACTTCCCTCAAGACCCTAGGATGTAAGCCATCAGGTCCAGGGGATTTATCCGCCTTGAGTCCCATTAATTTACCGAGTACCAATTCCTTAGTGATTTTAATCGTATTTAGCTCCTCCCCCACTAGAGCCCCCTGTTTGTCCAGTGTTGGGATATTCTTAGTGTCCTCTACCGTAAAGACTGAAACAAAATATTTGTTCAGCATTTTTGCCATCTCCATGTTTCCCACCATTAATTTCCCAGTCTCATCCTCTAAAGGACCTACGTTTGCCTTAGCCATCCTTTTTCTTTTTATAGAACTGTAGAAACTCTTGCTATCTGTTTTTATATTTTTTGCTAATTTATTTTCATAATCTATCTTCTCTTTCTTAATCAATCCTTTAGTTACTTTTTGCTGTCTTTTGAAGACTTCCCAATCTTCTATCCTCCCACTAAGTTTGGCTACCTTATATGTCCTTGTTTTTAGTCGGATACTATCCTTAATTTCTTTACTTAGCCACGGATGGCTGTCATTTCTTTTACACCCTTTTTTCCTCAGTGGAATTTATTCTTTTTGAAAGTTGTAAAATAACTCGTTAAATGAACACCACTGCTCATTGTACCGTCTTATCCTTTAATCTATTTTCCCAGTCCACTTTAATCAATTCCGCTCTCATACCATCATAGTCTCCTTTATTCAAGCTCAGTACGCTTGTTTGAGAACCAACTTTCTCACCCTCTAATTGGATATGGAATGGAACCATGTTATGGTCACTCATTTCAAGGGGATCCTTAACTAGGACATTATTAATTAATCCTGGCTCATTACACAGGACCAGGTCCAAGGTTGCTTGCCCCCTTGCAGGATCAGTTACAGACTGCTCAAGAAATCGATCCCTAATACACTCAATAAACTCTTCCTCAAGGCTGCCCTGCCCAATTTGATTTGTCCAGTTAATATGATAGTTAAAATCCCCCATAATTATTGCTGTTCCCTTATTATATGCCCCGACTATTTCCTGATTAATACTTCTTCCAGCAGAGTTGGAACTATTAGGAGGCCTATATACTACGCCCACTAGTGTTTTTTTCCCCTTATTATTCCTTATCTCTACCCAAACTGTTTCATTATCCTGATCCTTTGTCCCAATATCATTTCTCTGTATTACAGTGATTCCTTCCTTTATTAACATAGCCACCCCACCTCCCCTTCCTTCCTGCCTGTCCTTCCTGATTGTTAAATACCCTGGCATATTTAATTCCCAGTCGTTGTCACCCTGCAGCCATGTTTCTGTAATGGCCACAAGATCATACCCATACGTAGTTATTTGTGCCGTTAACTCGTCCATTTTGTTACGAATGCTACGTGCATTCAGATAAAGAACTTTCAAATATGTTTTGTGACAGTTTCTGCTTTTTCCTTTTTTAACACTTTACCTTTCACTCCATATCTTCTGTCCCTTCCTGACACATTTTCCTCTGTCTCCCTGCTCAGGTTCCCAACTCCCTGCCACAGCTTTGATGCTGGGTTAATCGCCTTACGCCTTCTAGTTTTTATTTTATCTGTCGTGCCTAAAGTACACTTTCTTTCCGCTGCTCTACGCTTTTCCCTTTCACTTGTTCTTGAACAACTGTTTGTACTATTTGTATTGTAGATTTCCCCTGGGTCTTCCCCTCTCTTGCTGCTCTCAACTTTATTCCCTTCTGACTCCCCACTCCCCCTGCCACTCTAGTTTAAACCTTCCCCAACAGCACTAGCAAACACCCCCGCGAGGACATTGGTCCCGGTCCTGCTCGGGTGTAACTCGTCACGCTTGTACAGGTCCCACCTTCCCCAGAACCGGTCCCAATGTCCCAGGAATCTAAATCCCTCCCTCCTACACCATCCCTGCAGCCACGCATTCATCCTGTCTATTTTCCCGTTCCTATACTCACTAGCACGTGGCACCGGTAGTAATCCTGAGATCACTACCTTTGAAGTCCTGCTTTTTAATTTATCTCCTAACTCCTTAAATTCACCTTGCAGGACCTCATCCCTTTTTTTTCCTATGTCGTTGGTACCAATATGGACCATGACTACTGACTGTTCACCCTCCACCTCCAGAATGCCCTGCAGCCGCTCCGTGACATCCTTGACCCTAGCACCAGGGAGGCAACATACCATCCTGGAGTCACGTTTGCGGCCGCAGAAACGCCTATCTGTTCCCCTTACAATTGAATCCCCTATCACTATAGCCCTGCCACTCTTCTTCCTCCCCTCCTGTGCAGCAGAGCCACCCGTGGTGCCCCGAACCTGGCTCTTGCTGCTTTCCCCTGATAAGCCATCTCCCCCAACAGTATCTAAAGCAGAATATCTGTTTGAGAGGGAGATGGCCCCAGGGGACTCCTGCTCTACCTGCCTAGTCCTTTTACTCTGCCTGGCGGTCACCCATTTCCTTTCTGCCTGCGTAATCTTTACCTGCGGTGTGACCACCTCACTGAACGTGCTATCCATGATAGTCTCAGCATCGCGGATGCTCCACAGCGAATCCACC
This sequence comes from Heptranchias perlo, assembly GCF_035084215.1. Lineage (NCBI taxonomy): Eukaryota > Metazoa > Chordata > Chondrichthyes > Hexanchiformes > Hexanchidae > Heptranchias > Heptranchias perlo. Next base: position 66,703,487 of record NC_090335.1, read on the forward strand.
CGCAGCCCCAGCTCCAAAAGACGGTTAGCCAGTAGCTGCAGCTGGACACACTTCCTGCACACATGGTCGCCAGGGACACTGGTAGTGTCCATGACTTCCCACATAGTGCAGGAGGAGCATATCACGGGTAAATAATACCAACAGTAATTTCTAGGCTACAAGATGTTCTTGGATAAGTCTGGGGAAACATATTAGGATGAATCCACGATTTCACACTCGCCACTGGGACTGTCAAACTGTGGAATCACTCCAACATGTTGTCTCAGACTTATCCAATACCACCTCATAGCCTAGAAATTACTGCTGGCAATACAGTAGTGACAGGCGAATAAATGCTTTATGCATTTGGATGACATTTCTCTGTCCATTATTATAGTGGAAGCCTTAAATAAGTTACTGAGAGATGTCCAGTAACAGATGTCTCTGACTTTCCCCTCCCTCATTGTGGAGAAGTAGTTGACCTGCCCAAAATCAGCTAGCTCAGATCAGGAACTCAACACATGAAGCAAACACCAGATGTGAGCCCAGATGTTTATATATATATATATATATATATATATATATATATAGACAAGCATGTCAGCCATAACAGCACTCGTTTGATTTGCATAGTGTTGTGAAAAAGTTTTAAAATGCTAAATTGGTAATAACAGCTTAGAGATGTCTAAAGCAATCCTTCTAAAAATGATATTCATAGGACAATGCAGGAAGCTGTACATTCATGCTCCACCATATTGAATTGCAGATGTTTGTTTGGGCAGTTCCCCACAGAGCACATTCCCAATCTCAGCTGCAGGAAGCTTGCACTGGGGGACATAATTTCTATTTAGTTTCTACAAGATCATGTCCTATATACTTCGATGTAATATAATAAAGTAAAATTTTAAAGAGGTGCCAAATTATAGAATATTTCTACATTCACACTGTCTTTTTTTTTAGTAATAATTTTGTTGCTGTAATGTGTATCTTAGAGTGAAGCAGCTAATGGAGACCAGGGATAGACTATCCACAGGGGTTCTTCCGATTTCCCATTGTAAATTCGGTAGAAGATCGTCAGAAACCACAGGAGAGGGGCGCAAACAAAAGCTTACACTGTTTCTCCGGGATTTCCGCTGAAGTTGCAGGACGGAGATCGGGAGAATGCCGCGAGAAAGTAACTCCCAGAAGTTTCCTCGTGGGGACAGAGAGGAGGGGAAGAGAGTCAGAAAACAAGTTACTCTCTCATACTCCTAGTAGTCGATTCAAATTTGGTATTGGTAAAGACTTAAGGGAAGGTCTCCTGTCTGAACCACTCTTGGCTGAAGACATTGAATGCCACATTGGGAAGAGGAGTCAGGTGGTATATTTAAAATGGGGCCAAAATAAATCTCTGCTTATGCTTGACTGCATTCCATGTTTACAAAACATAATGTGGCCTCAAAACTACGCTATTCAAATGAATGCTTAACACCATCCTATGAAGTTTGCTTGTCTGTTATTTTAACCCACTAAACTAGATTCATGTCTTTGACAACAACAACTTGCATTTATATAGCACTTTTAACATAATAAAACATCCCAAGATGCTTCACCGGAGCATAGACAAAAATTGTCACCAAGTCACAGCAGGAGACATTAAGACAGGTGACCAAAAGCTTGGTCAAAGAGGTATCAGAAGGATAAGGAGACTTTATGGTTTATTCACACAATTGTAAAGGTCAAAGTAGGTAAACCTATAGAAACAATATATGAGGTCTGTATATAGCATGTACACACAAAAGAAAAAAAGTAATTCTTCATCATGGATGCATTTTTTTTTTACATAGGTATGACATGTCAAGCTCGGAGTTCATATGTTACCAGTGAGATTCTGTGGGGCTACCGCTTCACGCCCGTCCTGTCACTGGAGGAGGGGTTTTATGAGGTCGATTACAACAATTTCCATGAAACCTATGAGACGAAGACCCCATCCTGTAGCGCCAAAGACGTGGCGGAGATGGTCAACAAGGTGGAACTGCCCCTCATCTGGTCGGCGTCCACCAAACTTAATGAGGAGGAGAAAGAGGAGGAGGAGGCGGAGGAGGGAGGGCAAGCTGAGGGCAAGAGCCACGAGGAGCAAATGGAGCAGAACGGGGAGGTTACAAATTTAGAGAACGAATCCAAGGTGTGAGGTGGAAGGAATGTCTGTTTGCCTCAAGAGTCAGGAATATCACATTTTTTGTGTGTGTAATGAACAGAATCAGGATGTGAAGTGTCCACCTGCCCAACACGCTTGAAGAAATTAGACGTTTGAGCAAAAAGAAACATTGATTAAGGAAATGGAGGGTGTTGGGGGGGGGGGGGGGGGGGGAGAACCTGAATTAACAGGACAGAGTTCAGTTTACAAGGGGATTTTTACTTTCCTAATATAGACACAATCTGTGTTAAATATAGAGAGCGGTAAAGAGCATATCAGCCACATTATAGAGCAAACATGCATACATGCATACAGAAGCTATTTAGAAATCACAGTGCTGCTTTTCGTTTTAAGTGCTGAAACTGCGAGCTGTCAGCTTTTTAAAGCATTCCAAGCAGTTAGACATCATAAACACATATTTAAAATGTTCCCCTGTAAAGGTGAGTACAGCTAAATGATCCCTTTCTACGTTTAAATATATATAAACAGAATGTTCAGGCAGTTACATTATTGGAGCCAAACAAGATCTCAGGAAGGATGCTGGGCAGGTGGAAGTTGTCGCATATTTAAAGAGGCTTTGCTATATTTTCACTGGATCTGCCGCAAGAACTGTTTTTGGATGTTGTTTACAAGTGGCTCATTTATTTTTTAAACCAGTCACCCTTTGCAGTTTCAATGGACCTTTCTTTGAGAAGAAGGGCCCAGCATCCATTCAAAGGAAATCACATTAATCAGCAGCTTTTACTGTGGCAGATGGATTTCAACGCAGGTAAGTGTGAGGTTATCCATTTTGGACCAAAAAGGGATAAATTCGAGCATTTTTCAAATGGTGAAAAGTTAGAAACAATGGATGTCCAAAGAGATTTAGGGATCTATGTGCACAGGTCACTAAAATGCACTGGACAGGTACAAAAAAAAATCAAAAAGGCTAATGGAATGTTATCCTTTATATCTAGAGGGCTAGAATATAAAGAGGAGGAAGTTTTGCTACAGCGATACAAAGACCTGGTTAGACCACATCTAGAATACTGTGTACAGTTCTGGGCACCGCAACTTAGAAAGGGTATATTGGCCTAAGAAGGAGTGCAGCGCAGATTCACCAGAATGTTACCAGGGCTCCAAGGGTTAAATTATGAGGCAAGATTACATAAACTGGGTTTCTATTCCCTGGAATATAGGTCAAGGGGTGATTTGATTGAGGCTTTTAGGATTTTGAAAGGAATTGATAGGGTAGATAGAGAGAAACTTTTTCTGCTGGTGGGGAAGTCTAGGACAAGGGGAAATAACCTTAAAATCAGAGCCAGGCCATTCAGGAGAGAAGTTAGGAAACATTTCTTTGCGCAAAGGATGGTAAAAGTGTGGAAATCTCTCCCACAAAAAGCAGTAGATGCTAGTTCAATTAATAATTTTAAATCCGAGATTGACAGATTTTTGCTGTTAAGGGATATGGAGCCAATGCGGGTGGATGGAGTTAGGATACAGATCGGCCATGATCTCATTGAATGGTGGAACAGGCTCGAGGGGCTGAATGGCATACTTCTGTTCCTAGGTTCCTAAGTTCCTCCTTCCCCCCCCTACTCCCAAAATCACACTGGTCTGTTTGCCCATGAAACTCCTTTTATTATGAAAAAATCAGCAAGTCCTGAAGCCCGTGTTGAAATGTTTAGGTATAAGTCAGCAATGTAGATGCCACAAAAACACCAAGGAATGTGACAAAATGTAAACTGAACCCTGAAAATCTGAAAGAAGACCAGAATAAACCAGGCTCATGCTACGGCTGGAGACAACTTTATCAGAACTGCCTAACTGACCGAGGGGTTTCCACCCGAAACTTTAACCTGTCTTTTCTTTTTTCAGATGGAAATGGACCTGCTGTGTATTTCCAGCATTTTATTTGTTTTTTTATTTAAGAATTGAAACATGCCATGACAAAACGAGTACATGAATATCACTGTATATAACATATATTTGTATGAAATTTTTGAATGTTTATGAGAATGTAGATAATTTGTACAGAAATTGAGCACTTTAAACTGGAGCATCAGTTTATCTGATGGGCTGTGACAAAACAATCAATTTAAAACCCCGGTGGTGGAAAGATGGTGATTGGGGGGGTGGGAGGGAGGGAGGTAGGGGGAGAAGAGCATCCTGTAATGTGCTCTATTCCTTTTACATTGAAAAATGGTTTTGTTGCCTCTTTAATTGCCCTGTACATAACCTTGAGTAGTCCAGTGAATTCAGGGCTGCCACCATAGGCCTGCGTTTTGGACCAGACAGTCCAGTTTTTGAGTGAACTCTCCACAACTTTTGTAAAATATACACTGGACACCAAAAACATCTTTTCTGAAAGTGGAAATTCACATCCTCCTGCTTACTTCTACATCAATGTGATGGCACCAAATTATTATGGTTCAGCAAGTTTTCAACAACTTTTCAGCAGCAGCAGCAAAGCAAATCTCAAGCCATGATCGCGGCCCTCCCATACCCTGCACCCTGCCCCCCAACCCCACTCCCTCACCTGTCCAGTTTTAAGCTTGGCAAAAGATGGCAAGCCTACAGTGAATAGTTGTAATGAAAGATATGCAGAGGGAAGCTGCTTGCTGCCTGTGACTGCACAATGTAGATGTGAAATTGCAAGAGGTTTGAGATTTTTAAGAATTTAGAAAGAATACTGCTTCACTATCACTGGGAAGGAAAACAGACTTAACCAGTTACTGCCAAATCACTGCTTTCTATAACTCATTTATGTTCCATTCCAACAATTTCATCAGACAGTTATAGCAGCAGTTTATAGATAACAGGGATATTTTATATTTTCATTAGTTCTTTTTCATTTTTGTTATCTAGTAATGCTCAGGATGTCCCAAAGCGCTTTAGAACCAATGAAGTACTCTTGAAGTGTAGTCACCGTTGTAATGTAGGAAACGCAGCAGCCAATTTCCACACAGCAAGCTCCCACAAACAGCAATGAGATAATGACCAGATAGAACTTTTTTTTTAAGTGATGTTGGTTGAGGGATAAATATTGGCCAGGACACTGGAGAGAACTCCCCTGCTCTTCTTTGAAATTGTTTCTTGAGATCTTTTAGGATCACCTGAGAGGGCAGATGGGGCCTCGGTTTAATGTCTCAGCCAAAAGATGGCACCTCCGACAGCGCAGCCCTCCCTCAGTACTGCCGTGGAGAGTCAGCCTGGATTCTGTGCTCAAGTGTGGAGTGGGACATGAACCCACAAACTTCTGACTTAGAGACCAGAATGCTACCAACATGCTCACACAGAATCACCCTGCTTATTTGATCTTTTTATAAACATGAATGAACAGCTCTAGTGCCACAGCTCGGGTTGCCAACTCTGGTTGGATGTATTCCTGGAGGTTTCATCATATGATCTCCCATTTCCCACTGCCCCACCTCCACCATTGGTCTAACAACACGTCCATCCTCCTTCCCGAGCAAATTGGAAAGCGAACAGACTCTTCATTACCCGATTGGATGATTCTCAACTTCAGTCAAACAGCCCTTTTTCCAATCTCCAATGTTTTTTATAACTAATAAACAAAAGTGTTCAAAGAAAACATTAAAAATGCACAATGTTGTTAATGTCCCGATGATTTTTCTCCAGGATTGCTTACAGCAGTGCCCTGGAGATCAACCTTCAATTCCCAGAGACCCCAGGACAATCCTGGAGAGTTGGCAACCCAAGTCGCAGCCCAGCCATCAATTTCACAGAAATGCAGTTGATTTGTTTTGAGAAAGTGATTCTCATTTTCAGGCCATGTTTCTCGGTGATTCAGGTAATGGTACCTGATGAAAGGAACCTGCCTCTGTGAAAATATTCTCATTCCTGTCTGGATGGTTTTCCGGAAGCCACTCCACTCCAGAATCTGCATTTTGCACATTTTGTGCATTTTGTATTCCTCACGGGGACCTGCTTCAATCGGACTTTATACCGTAAATGTGAAAGTATACGGAAATGGAAGCTGCCACCATACTGAAGTTGAATGGTGGAGGTGACAGGGAATTACTTGGAAAATTGTGACATATTGTTTATACTGGACATACGCCATCTTTATTATCAAGGGTCTTATATTAACCCTTTGAGCACTGAATATCTTTAGTGCTTTTTTTAATTTTGCATAACATCTACAAATATGATTTTCTGTACATTTTTTATGCTGAATGTTTTAAAGTGAAATTAAAGAAATGCACGGCAACAAATCCGATTGGTCTTTTTTGTAATTTTTCAATAAAGTGACAACTTTTTAATATTGATGTAGGAAAAAAAAACTATTGCAGTCCTCAAAGGATTAAAATTAGATCACCAATGGGAATCATTAAAAAGAAACATTACCTATGGATAATTGAAAAAAAACACACTTTCTTTCCTTCAACAATTCTCTCCGTTGCACTTTGATGTATGTTTTTCATGGGCAATTATATTGAAGCAGGGAAGTAAAAATTTTGCAGAAGTTCCCCTGATCTCCTGTCTTAACTTTGATGGGAGGTTTCAAAGAAAATCACATTAATCAGCAGCTTTTACTGTGGCAGATGGATTTCAATGCAGGTAAGTGTGAGGTCATCCATTTTGGACCAAAAAGGGATAGATCCAAACATTTTTTAAATGGTGAAAATCTAGAAACAGTGGAGATCCAAAAAGATTTAGGGGTCCATGTAAACAGATCACTAAAATATAGTGGATAGGTACAAATGAAACAAAACCTTGGATGTGTTGTGTGGCACTACCACCGTACTAAATGGGATAGATTCAGAACAGATCTAGCAGCTCAAAACTGGGCATCCATGAGGCGCTGTGGGCCATCAGCAGCAGCAGAATTGTATTCCAGCACAATCTGTAACCTCATGTCCCGGCATATTCCTCACTCTACCATTACCAACAAGCCAGGGGATCAACCTTGGTTCAATGAGGAGTGCAGAAGAGCATGCCAGGAGCAGCACCAGGCATACCTAAAAATGAGGTGCCAACCTGGTGAAGCTACAACTCAGGACTACATGCATGCTAAACAGCAGAAGCAACATGCTATAGATAGAGCTAAACGATTCCACAACCAACAGATCAGATCAAAGCTCTGCAGTCCTGTCACATCCAGTCGTGAATGGTGGTGGACAATTAAACAACTAACGGGAGGAGGAGGCTTTGTAAACATCCCTATCCTCAATGATGGCGGAGTCCACCACGTGAGTGCAAAACACAAGGCTGAAGCGTTTGCAACCATCTTCAGCCAGAAGTGCCAAGTGGATGCTCCATCTCGGCCTCCTCCTGATATCCCCACCATCACAGAAGCCAGTCTTCAGCCAAATCGATTCACTCCACGTGATATCAAGAAACGGCTGAGTGCACTGGATACAGCAAAGGCTATGGGCCCCGACAACATTCCGACTGTAGTGCTGAAGACTTGTGCTCCAGAACTAGCCGCGCCTCTAGCCAAGCTGTTCCAGTACAGCTATAACACTGGCATCTACCCGACATTGTAGAAAATTGCCCAGGTATGTCCTGTCCACAAAAAGCAGGTCAAATCTAATCCGGCCAATTACCACCCCATCAGCCTACTCTCAATCATCAGCAAAATGATGGAAGGTGTCGTTGACAGTGCTATCAAGCGGCAATTACCAATAACCTGCTCACCGATGCTCAGTTTGGATTCCGCCAGGACCACTCGGCTCCAGACCTCATTACAGCCTTGGTCCAAACATGGACAAAAGAGCTGAATTCCAGAGGTGATGTGAGAGTGACCGCCCTTGACATCAAGGCAGCATTTGACTGAGTGTGGCACCAAGGAGCCCTAGTAAAATTGAAGTCAATGGAAATCAGGGGGAAAACTCTCCAGTGGCTGGAGTCATACCTGGTACAAAGGAAGGTGGTAGTGGTTGTTGGAGGCCAATCATCTCAGCCCCACGACATTGCTGCAGGAGTTCTTCAGGGCAGTGTCCTATGCCCAACCATCTTCAGCTGCTTCATCAATGACCTTCCCTCCATCATAAGGTCAGAAATGGGGATGTTCACTGATGATTGCACAGTGTTCAGTTCCATTTGCAACCCCTCATATAATGAAGCAGTCCGTGCCCGCATGCAGCAAGACCTGGACAACATCCAGGCTTGGGCTGATAAGTGGCAAGAAACATTCGCGCCAGACAAATGCCAGGCAATGACCATCTCCTTGACATTCAACAGCATTACCATCGCCAAATCCCCACCATCAACATCCTGAGGGTCACCTTTGACCTGAAACTTAACTGGACCAGCCACATAAATATTGTGTCTCTCCTGCCCATCCACCATAAATCTGATGGAAGAACCGTGAAAACCCTGTAAAAACCAAGTTAGGGCAGGTGAGGGGGAGAACCCCCGCAGAAATTCACCTCCATAATATCCATAATATGGTTTCTGGAAAGCAAATTTTGGTTATTATAAGCAACTGATCAATACAAGAAAAAATATCAGTATAACACGGAGTGACAAAAATTAGAATGTAAGACTGCATAGAATTAAATTGAATCTACAGCACAGAAAGAGGCCATTTGGCTCAACTGGTCTTCCCTCACCTCCAACGAAAAGTGTGAGCAGCTCATGGACTTCTTTGTCACTAAGATTGAGACCATCCGTTCAGCTGCCTCTACCGCTTGCCTCTCTTCCCCTAGTCCACCAAGCCAAACTTCCCCTAAGGATCCCCCCTGCCCAAGCCGTGAACCCACATCTTTCTCTAGTTTCTCTCCTAGCTCCCCTCTTGCCCTCTCCGAGCTCATCTTGACCGTGAGACTCACCTTCTGCTCCATCGACCTTATTCCCAGCAAACTGCTGACCACCCAACTTCCCTTCCTGGCCCCACGTTTGCTGATATTGTTAACGGTTCCCTCTCCTCAGGTACTGTCCTCCTCCCCTTCAAATCTGCCATCATCACCCCCATCCTCAAAAAACCCATCCTTGATCCCTCTGTCCTTGCATATTATCGCCACATCTCCAACCTCCATTTCCTCTCCAAAGTCCTTGAACGTGTTGTCGCCTCCCAAATCCATGCCCATCTTTCCCGCAACTCCATGTTTGAATTCTTCCAATCGGGCTTCCGCCCCGACACAGAACTGAAATGGCCCTTATCAAAATCACAAATGACATCCTATGTGTCTGTGACCGTAGTAAACTACCCTCCTCATCCTTCTCAACCCATCTGCAGCCTTTGATATGGTTGACCACACCATCCTCCTCCAACGCCTCACCTCCATCATCCAGCTGGGTGGGACTGCGCTCGCCTAGTTCCATTCTTATCTATCCAGTCTTAGCCAGAGAATCACCTACAATGGCTTCTCTTCCTGCTCCCGCACCGTTACCTCTGGAGCTCCCCGAGGATCTATCCTTGGCCCCTCCAATTTCTCATCTACATGCTGCCCCTCGGCAACATTATCCGAAAACACATCAGATTCCACATGTACGACACCCAGCTCCAACTCACCACCACCACTCTCGACCCCTCCACTGTCTGATTTGTCACATTGCTTCTCCGACATCCAGCACTGGATGAGCAAAAATTTCCTCTAATCAAATATTGGGAAGACCGAAGCTAATATCTTTGGTCCCCACCACAAACTCCGTCCCCTAGCCACCGATTCCATCTCTTTCCCTGGCCACTGTCTAAGGCTGAACCAGGCCATTCACAACCATGGCGGCCTATTTGACCCTGAGATGAGCTTCTGACCACATATCCACTCCATCACCAAGACTGCCTACTTCCAACTCCGTAACATTGCCAGTCTCCATCCGTGCCCCAGCTTATCTGCTGTTGAAACCATCATCCATACCTTTGTTACCTCTAGACTCGACTATTCCAATGCTCTCCTAGCTAGCCTCCCATCTTCTGCCCTCTATAAACCTGAGCTCATCCAAAACTCTGCTGCCTGTATCCTAACTCACACCAAGTCCCATTCTCCCATCACCCCTGTGCTTGCTGACCTACACTTGTTCCTGGTCCAGAAACGCCTCGATTTTAAAATTCCCTTGTTTTCAAATCCCTCCATGGCCTCGTCCCTCCCTATCTCTGTAACCTCCTCCAACTCTACAAGAGTGTGCGCTCCTCCAATTCTGGCCTCTTGCGCATCCCCAATTTTAATTGCTCCTCCATTGGCTGCCGTGCCTTCAGCTGCCTAGGCCCTAAGCTCTGGAATTCCCTCCCTAAACCTCTCCATCTCTCTACTTCTCTCTCCTCCTTTAAGATGCTCCTTAAAGCCTACCTTTTGGTCACCTCTCCTAATATCTCCTTATGTGTTCGATGTCAAATTTTGTTTAATAACCCTCCTGTGAAGCACCTTGGAACATTTTACTATGATAAAGGCACTATATAAATGCAAGTTGTTGTTGTCTGCCAGCATTTATGCTCCATACGAGCCTCCTCCCACCCCTCTTCATCTAACCCTATCCACATATCCTTCTATTCCTTTCTTCTCCATGTGCTTATCTAGCTTCTTCTTAAATGCATCGATGCTATTCGCCTCAACTACTCCTTGCACTTCCACATTCTGTTTCTCTTCAATTCTCTATTTGATTTATTAATGACTATCTTAGATTTATGGCCCCTAGTTTTGCTCTGCCCCACAAGTGGAAACATCTTCTCCATATCTACCTTATCATATCCCGTTATAATTTTAAAGACCTCTATTAGGTCACCCCTCAACTTTCTCTTTTCTACAGTGAAAAGCCCCAGACTGTCCAGCCTTTCCTGATAGTTATCTCCTTTCACTTGTGGTATCGTCCTTGTGAATCTTTTTTGCACTTTCTCCAGTGCTTCTATATCCAGTTTAAGTTTAACATAAAAGGAGACCAGTTTAAGTTTAACATAAAACAAAAGCAAAATTTGCTTTTGTTTTATGTTATGATGCTGGAAATCTGAAATAAAAACAGAAAATGCTGGAATTACTCAGCAGGTTAGGCAGCATCTGTGGAGAGAGAAACAGAGCTAATGCATCATGTCGTTGGCAACCTTTAGTATTACTCTGATTCTCTCTCCACAGATGCTGCCTAACCTGCTGAGTGTTTCCAGTATTTTCTGTTTTTATTTAAGTTTAACATAACTAGGAGCCAACATCCTGAATATCCCCTAATTATAACACACTTAGAATAACAAACGACCAAGAAACTGTACAGCCAATTAACTCTGCTCAGATATGAGAACACTATAGTTAAATTGCTGATTTCTGCAGTACTGCCGCCAACTCCCATTAATACCGTGATCTCTGATGCTAATACAGTAGGGTAGCTTGTGAGCAGTGCAATGCATTTTGATCCCCCCGCCTCCCAACCCAAAGCACATGAATTTTCACGGCGCACCACTACAGGCAGAGTGGCGATGGAGACAACGTTGCTAAGTTTGTTGCATTGAAGTGCTGGTCGCTTATCATCCACTGCTGCTGGCGTATGTCTCAGGTGCGGTTTAGTGGAACCACTGCAATGCCATCTTTAAACTTTAAAAAATGGGAATGGGGGAAACAGTGTCCTCAATTCAGGAGGCAGGATCGATCCTCTGTGCTGCTGCATTATCTGGGTCAGGCACGGAGGGGAAGCCAGGTGTGGATATGTCTCAGATGGGGAGGGAATAAGGGAGCAGCTGCAGAACATTCTGGAAGGGGGAGGGTGAACAGCCAGAGGTCGTGGTCTATATCGGTACCAATGACATAGGTAGAAAAAGGGATGAGGTCCTCCAGGAAGATTTTAAGGAGTTAGGAAAGAGATTAAGAGCAGGACCTCAAAGGTAGTAATCTCTGGATTACTCCCGGTGCCACGCGCTAGTTAGTATAGAAATAGGAGGATAGAGCAGATGAATGAGTGGCTGGAGAGATGGTGCAGGAGGGAGGGCTTTAGGTTCCTGGGGCATTGGGACCAGTTCTGGGGGAGGTGGGACCTGTACAAGCAGGACGGGTTGCACCTCAACAGGGCCAGGACCAATAACCTCACAGGGAGGTTTTCTAGTGCTGTTGGGGAGGGTTTAAACTAGCTTGGGAGGGGGATGGGAACCTGAGTGTAGATTCAGATGGGACAGGATCAGAACTGGAGATAGAAGGCAGAAAATTAGTAAGTGACTTAGGAAGGTAGAGGAAACAAAGGTTGGAAAATAAACAGCAATGGAGTTTGGCAGTGCTTAAAGGTATACACCTTAATGCAAGGAGTATAGTGAATAAACATAGAAACATAGAAAATAGGAGCAGGAGTAGGCCATTCGGCCCTTCGAGCCTGCTCCACCATTCAATATGATCATGGTTGATCCTCTATCTCAGTACCATGTTCCCGCTCTCTCCCCATACCCCTTGATGCCTTTTGTGTCTAGAAATCTATCTAACTCCTTCTTAAATGTATTCAGTGACTTGGCCTCCAAAGCCTTCTGTGGTAGAGAATTCCACAGGTTCACCACCCTCTGAGTGAAGAAATTTCTCCTCATCTCAGTCCTAAATGTCCTACCCCGTATCCTGAGACTGTGACCCCTTGTTCTGGACCCCCCAGCCAGGGGAAATATCCTCCCTGCATTCAGTCTGTCTAGCCCTGTACAATTTTATGTTTCAATGAGATCCCCTCTCCTTCTTCGAAGCTCGAGCGAATACAGGCCGAGTCGACCCAATCTCTCCTCATACGACAGTCCTGCCATCCCAGGAATCAGTCTGGTGAACCTTCGCTGCACCCCTCTATGGCAAGTATATCCTTTCTTAGGTAAGGAGACCAAAACGGCACAGAATACTCCAAGTCTGGTCTCACCAAGGCCCTGTATAACTGCAGTAAGACATCCTTGCTCCAGTACTCAAATCCTCTTGCAATGAAGGCCAACATACCATTTCCCTTCCTAACTGCTTGCTGCACCTGCATGTTTGCTTTCAGTGACTGGTGTACAAGGACACCCAGGTCCCTTTGTACATCAACATTTCCCAATCTATCACCATTTAAATAATACTCTGCCTTTCTGTTTTTCCTTCCAAAGTGGATAATTTCACACTTATCCACATTATACTGCATCTGCCATGTATTTGCCCACACACTCAACTTGTCTAAATCGCCTTGAAGCCTCTTTGCATCCTTTTCACAACTCACGATCTCACCTAGTTTTGTGGAATTGTGAAATGTGAGGAGGAGTGTGAGGGAGAGTGTGACAGTGAGAGGAATGAGGCCCTGCCAACAGAATATAGGGAGTTAGGAAATAAATTGAAAAGCAGGACCTGTAAGGTTATAATCTCAGGATTACTCCCAGTGCCACGTGCTAGCGAGAGCAGAAATAGGAGAATAGACCAGATGAATGCATGGCTTGAGAGATGGTGTAGGAGGGAGGGGTTTAAATTCCTGAGGCATTGGGACCGATTTTGGGAAAGGCGGGACCTGTACAAGCTGGACTGGTTGCACCCAAGCAGAACTGGGACCAATATCCTCGCGGGGGCATTTGTTAGTTCTTTTGGGGAGGGTTTAAACTAGTATGGCAGGGGGATGGGAACCAAAGGGCAGGTACAGATAGGACAAATTCAGACCAGGAAATGGGAAGTAGAAAAGCAGTTAGTGACGTAGTTAGCAACTCAGAAAGGCAAAAGAAGCAAAGGTTAAATAGTGTTCAGCACAGGAATTTGACGGGGTTAAAGGGTATATACTTCAATGCAAGGAGTATTACAAACAAAGCAGATGAGCTAAGAGTACAGATAGACACATGGCAGCATGATATCATTGCTATAATGGAAACCTGGCCTAAAGAGTGGGATAATTGGCAGCTCAATATCCCTGGATATAGTGTTTTCAGGCAGGATACAGTGGGCGATAAAAAAGGAGGGGGGGTAGCATTATTGGTTAAAGAATCAATTACAATTGTGAGAAGGGATGATATGCTAAATGGATTATCAATCGAGGCCATATGGGTTGAGCTAAGAAATAAAAAAGGGGCAGTCACACTACGAGGAGTGTACTATAGACCCCCGAATAGCGAAAGGGAGATAGAAGAACAAATATGTAGGCAAATTTCTGAGTACAAAAATAAGAGGCAATAATAGTAGGGCACTTCAACTACCCTAACATCAACTGGGATTCAAACAGTGTGAGGGGCACAGAGGGCACAAAATTCTTGATCGGTGTCCAGGAGAACTTTTCTAGCCAGTACGTGACAAGCCCAACAAGAGGGGATGCAATTCTAGATTTAGTCCTGGGAAATGAAGATGGGCAAGTGAGTGAAGTGACAGTGGGTGACCATATTGGGGATAGTGACCACAATTCAGTTAGTTTTAGCATTATTATGGAAAAGGGCAGAGTTAAATCAGGAGTAAATGTTTTAAATTGGGGGAAGGCAAATTTTACAGATCTAAGAGGTGATTTGGCAGAAGTGGACTGGACACAACTACTTGAGGAGAAATCAGTGGCAAGCCAGTGGGAGGCACTAAAAAGTGAAATTCTACGAGTACAATGCAGACACGTCCCCACAAAGAAAAAGGGTGGCACTGCCAAATTTAGAGCCCCCTGGTTGTCTAGAAGTATATGGGGCAAGATAAAGCAGAAAAAGAAAGCTTATGACTGTCACAGAAAACTAAATACTGCAGAAAGTCTATAGGAGTATAGAAAGTACAGGGATGACGTAAAAAAGGAAATTAGGAAAGCAAAGAGAGGGCATGAAAAAATATTAGCTAGTAAGATTAAAGAAAACCCAAAAATGTTTTATCAGTACATTAAGAACAAGAGGATAGCTAAGGAAAAGGTGGGACCTATCAGGGATGATAAGGGTAGCTTGTGTGTAGAAGCAGAGGATGTGAGTTGGGTTTTAAATGAATATTTTGTCACCGTATTCACAAAGGAAAGGGATGATCCGGACGTAGTAGTTAAAGAGGAGAGGTATGAAATATTGAACAAAGTAAACATAATGAGAGAGGATGTACCAGAGAAACTGGAATCCTTGAAAGTTGTTAAGTCACCAGGGCCGGATGGATTGTTTCCTAGGCTATTGAAGGAAGCCAGGGAGGGAATAGTGGATGCTCTGAGGATCATTTCCAATCCTCACTAGATACAGGGGAGGTACCGGAGGACTGGAAGACTGCAAACGTAGTATCATTGTTTAAAAAGGGTACGAGGGAAAGGCCGAACAATTATAGGCCAGTCAGTCTTACCTCGGTGGTGGGCAAACTATTAGTTTATCCTATCTCTCAGTATTGATTCTGTCACTTGAAAAGGCATGGTTTAATCAGGGATAGTCAGCATGGATTTGTTCAGGGAAGGTCATGCCTTACAAATCTGATTGAATTCTTTGAGGAAGTGACAAGAAGGATTGATGAGGGTAGTGCAGTGGATGTTGTCTATATGGATCTTAGTAAGGCATTTGACAAGGTCCCACATGGCAGACTGGTCAGAAAGGTAAAAGCCCATGGGATACAGGGAAATGTGGCGAATTGGATCCAAAATTGGCTCAGTAACAGGAAACAAAGGGTAAAAGTCGATGGATGTCTTTGCGAATGGAAATCCGTTTCCAGTGGTGTGCAACAGGGCTCAGTGTTGGGTCCCTTGCTGTTTGTGGTATATATTAATGATTTGGACTTGAATGTAGGAGGCATGATCGGCAAATTTGCAGACGACACAAAAATTGGCCGTGTAGTGATAGTGAAGAGGATAGCTGTAGACTCCAAGAAGATATGGGTTGGTGGAATGGGCAGAAAAGTGGCAAATGGAGTTCAACCCAGAGAAGTGTGAGGTAATGCACTTAGGGAGGGCAAACAGTAAAAGGGAATACGCAGTAAACGGGAATATATTGAGAGGGGTAGAGGAAGTGAGAGACCTTGGAGTGCATGTGCACAGGTCCCTGAAGGTGGCAGTACAGGTAGTTAAGGTTGTGAAGAAGGCATACGGAATGCTCTCCGTTATTAGCCAATCTATAGAATACAAAAGCAGGGATGTAATGAAGGAGCTGTATAAAACGCTGGTAAGGCCACAGCTGGAGTATTGTGCGCAGTTCTGGTCACCACATTACAGAAAGGATGTAATTGCTCTGGAGAGAGTGCTGAGAAGATTTACAAGAATGTTGCCAGGGCTTGAAAATTGCAGCTATGAGGAGAGATTGGATAGGCTGGGTTTGTTTTCCTTGGAGCAGAGGAGGCTGAGGGGAGACTTGATTGAGGAATACAAAATTATGAGGGGCCCAGATAGAGTAGACAGGAAGTACCTGTTTTCCCCTAGCGGAGAGTTCAAGAACTAGAGGACATAGATTTAAGCTGATTGGCGGAAGGATTAGAGGGGACATGAGGAAAACTTTTTTACCCAGAGGGTGGTGGGTGTATGGAATTCACTGCCCGAATTGGTGGTAGAGGCAGGGACCCTCAACTCTTTTAAAAAGTACCTGGGCCTGCACTAAAGTGCTTTAAGCTGCAGGGCTACGGACCGGGTGCTGGAGGGTGGGATTAGAATGGGCACCTGGTTGTTCTTCAAAGCAGATGAGCTAACAGCACAGATTGACACGTGTCAGTACGATATCTTAATTACAGAAACGTGGCTTAAAGAGGGGTAGGCATGGCAGCTCAACATTCCTGGTTACGGGGTTTTCAACGAGATAGAGAGGGGGATAAAAACGGCGGGGGGGATGGCAATATTGGTTAAAGAAACAATTACAGCTGTGAGGAGGAATTATATGTTAGAAGGATCATCAAATGAGGCCATATGGGTTCAGCTAAGGAACAAAAAAGGGGCAGTCACACTACTGGGAGTGTATTTATAGACTCCCAAACAGTCAGAGGGATATAAAAGAGCAAATATGTAGGCAAATTTCTGAGAAGTGCAAAAACAGTAGGGCGGTAATAGTAAGGGATTTCAACTATCCTAATATTATCTGGGACACAAACAGCGTAAAAGGTATAGAGGGTGCAAAATTCTTAAATTGCATTCAGGAGAACTTTTTTAGTCAGCCCAATAAGAGAGGGGGCAGTTCTGGATTTAGTTTTAGGAAATGAGGCTGAGCAGGTGGAAGGAGTATCAGTGGGAGAGCATTTTGGTGGTAGTGATCATAATTCAGTTAGTTTTAGCTTAGTTATGGAAAAGGACAAAGATAGAACAAAAGTTAAAGTTCTCATTTGGGGAAAGGCCAATTTTACTAAGCTAAGAAGTGATTTAGCAAAAGTGGACTGGAAACAGCTACTTGAAGGTAAATCAATGTCAGAGCAGTGGGAGGCATTCAAGGGGGAGATTCAAGGGGTGCAGTATAAACATGTTCCCACAAAAAAAGGGTGGGGCTGCTAAATCTCGAGCCCCCTGGATGACAAGGAGCAAACAGGGTAAGATAAGGCAGAAAAGGAAAGCTTTTGTCAGTCACTGAGAACTCAATACTACAGAAAGCCTAGAGGAGTATAGAAAGTGCAGAGGTGAAATTAAAAAGGAAATTAGGAAAGCAAAGAGAGGGCATAAAAAATATTGGCAAGTAAAATCAAGGAAAATCCAAAGATGTTTCATAAATACATTAAGAGCAAGAGGCTAACTAAGGAAAGAGTAGGGCCTATTAGAGACCAAAAAGGTACCCTATGTGTGGAGGCAGAAGATGTTGGTATGGTTCTTAATGAATGCGTCTGTCTTCGCAAAAGTGCAGACATGTAGTTAAGGAGGAAGAGTGTGAAATATTGGATGGGATAAAATTAGTGAGAGAGGTAGTCGACGAGGGTAATGCACGTGATGTAGTCTACGTGGATTTTAGCAAGGCTTTTGACAAGGTCCCACATGGCAGACCGGTCAAAAAAGTACAAGCCCATAGGATGCAAGGGAGAGTGGCAAGTTGGATCCAAAATTGGCAATTAAGGGGATTAACATCTTTGAAAGTAGATAAATCACCAGGGCCGGATGAAATGTATCACAGGCTGCTAAAAGAAGCAAGAAGGAAATAACAGAGGCTCTGACCATCATTTTCCAATCCTCACTGGATACAGGCATTGTGTCGGAGGACTGGAGGACTGCTAACATTGTACCATTGTTTAAAAATGGAGCGAGGGACAGACCGAGTAATTAAGGCCAGTCAGTCTAACCTCGGTGGTGGGCAAATTATTGGAATCAATTCTGAGGGACAGGATATACCGTCAATTAGAAAGGCACGGAGTAATCAAGGACAGTCAGTATGGATTTGTTAAGGGAAGGTCATGTCTGACTAACTTGATTGAATTTTTTGAAGAGGTAACAAGGAAGGTCGACGAGGGTAGTGCACTTGATGTAGTCTACGTGGATTTTAGCAAGGCTTTTGACAAGGTCCCACATGGCAGACTGGTCAAAAAAGTACAAGTCCATAGGAGAGTGGCAAGTTGGGTCCAAAATTGGCTCAGTGGCAGGAAGCAAAGGGTAATGGTCGACATGTGTTTTTGTGACTGGAAGGCTGTTTCCAGTGGGGTTCCGTAGGGCTCAGTACTAGGTCCTTGGTTTTTGTGATATATATTAATGATTTGGACATAAATGTAGGGGGAATGATTAAGAAGTTTGCAGATGATACATAAATTGGCCATGTGGTTGAAAGTGAGGAGGAAAGCTGTAGACTGCAGGAAGATATCAATGGACTGGTCAGGTGGGCAGAAAAGTGGCAAATGGAATTCAATCTGGAGAAGTGTGAGATAATGCACTTGGGGAGGGCAAACAAGACAAGGGAGTACACAATAAATGGGAGGATACTGAAAGGTGTAGAGGAAGTCAGGGACCTTGGAGTGCATGTCCACAGATCCCTGAAGGTAGCAGCACAGGTAGATAAGATGGTTAAGGCGGCATATGGAATACTTTCCTTTATTAACCAAGGCAGAGAATATAAAAGCAGGGAAGTTATGCTGAAACTGTATAAAACACTTGTTAGGCCACAGCTTGAGAACTGTGTACAGTTCTGGTCACCACATTACAAGAAGGATGTAATTGCACTAGAGAGGGTGCAGAGGAGATTTACAAGGATGTTGCCAGGACTGGAGAATTTTAGCTATGAGGTAAGATTGGATAGATTGGGGTTGTTCTCTTTGGAACAGAGGAGGCTGAGGGGTAATTTAATTGAGGTGTACAAAATTATGAGGGGCCTAGATAGAGTGGATAGGAAGGACCTATTTCCCTTAGCAGAGAGGTCAATAATCAGGGGGCATAGATTTAAAGTGATTGGTAGAAGGATTAGAGGGGAGCAGAGGAAAAATGTTTTCACCCAGAGGGTGGTGGGGGTCTGGAACTCACTGCCTGAAAGGGTGGTAGAGGCAGAAACTCTCAACACATTTAAAAAGGACCTGGATGTGCAGCTGAAGTGCCGTGACCTACAAGGCTATGAACCAAGTGCTGGAAAGTGGGATTAGGCTGGGTGGCTCATTTTTGTCCGGCACGGACACGATGGGCCTAATGGCCTCCTTCTGTGCCATAAATTTTTTATGATTCTATGACTAACTAGAGGGAATTGCATCTGCAGAGTGCTTCCTTTGTAGAATGATTGATATTTCAATTCAAAGAGGAGGTAAAATGGACAATGAATTTCTGTACAAAGTTCTCCCCCATCTCTCTGAAAATGTAAAGGCAATCGCCTGGAATTTTCAGAGATTCTCTGGTGGGGGATCAGCGGAAGCCCAAGAGAAATGGCAAAAGAATGACTACGCTATTTCTCAAAGGTTTTCGCCAATCTTCCGTCCAAGTTATGTCCGAACCCCATGGAAATCCTCCCCCAACAGTCATCCCTCTAGTGCCGATGGCAGGGACAAAAATTCGAAGCATAGGCTTGCATCAGGAGATAAGTGGCCAGAAAGTCCCAGTTAGACCCGAATATCCTTACCTTTGACTGACCAGCCTGCACCCAGGACCTCTGCAGAACCTCAATTGGTGGGTTCAGGGACAGGCCACAACATTGTGTTTCTCTCGGAGTCCCTGCACTGGTCTGCGCAGCCTATGATCCTTCCGGAAATGAGGCAGAAGGCCGGGAATGCCGGTTACTGCCCTATTAACGTGACTCCAATGGGCCTGAGTCTTCTCCATGGATTAGCCCAGCTCCATCTCCTCACGGCGGGGAAAGCGCCAGAAATCCCGGAGTAACATCAAGGGCCGCAGAGAGGTCAAGGAGGATGACGAGGGATAATGCATCAGAGTCACAGCCATTTAACCATGTTGTTGGTGACTTGGAATAGTGTGGTCTCAGTGTTGTGAATGAGATGGAAATCGCATTGAAGGGAGAGGTGGGCACGGAGCTTGGTGGTGATATGTTCCAGAACCATAGAGAGGAAGGGAAAGTTGGAGATGTGGTAGTAGTTAGAGAGGAGAGAAGGGTTGACGGTAGGCTTTTTAAGGAGTGGGGTGATTATGGCGGTTTTGAAAGTGGAGAGAACAATGCCTCCAATTTAAATACCAAATTACTACCAAATGTGTCCTTTTCCCTGACCTTTATACCTTGGAAAATTGGAAAATGGTCAGGAAAATCCATCCTTGTATCCTTTGCAGATCAGCACTCTTTTATTTAATATCACAGCATGAGAAAAGACATTTGGTCCATCTTCGTTCTCCCATCCAGAAACACCTTAAAATCACCCCATTGTAAAATTCAATGGTTTGTTAAATGATTCCAGAGGTTTTGCTTGCATTTATCTATCTGGAAGTGTATTCCATATGTTATTCATTCTTTGTGTGAAGAATTTCCTCAGTTCAGTCTTAAATTGATATGAGATGGAACCCTCTCCTGAAGGGCGAGAGTGTGCTGGGTGCTATTTTAGATTACTACTAGCTGAGTACAGAGTAGTACCCACCTGGCAGCAATTTCTTTGTGGCTTGAATGTCTTCAAATTGGCCCAAGGCCAGTTTTCTAGGAAAATTGTGAGTAATTTGCTGTTTAAATTGTTCTCTCTACTTTCAAAACCGCCATAATCACCCAGCTCTTTAAAGAGACTACAGTCAACCTTCTGTCCTCTCTAGCTACTACCCCTTTTCCAACCTCCCCTTCCTTCTGGAATGTTTACATAAGAACATAAGAAATTGGAGCAGGAGTAGGCCAATCGGCCCCTCGAGCCTGCTCCGCCATTCAATAAGATCATGGCTGATCTGATCCCAACCACAAATCTAAAGAACACAAGAAGTCGGAGCAGGACCCGGCCACATAGCCCCTGGGCCCTCTCCGCCACCCACTCACCCAGCCTGTCTATATCCCCTTGCAGGTTTTTTATGTCCTCCTCACTCTCTACTTTCCCTCCCATCTTTGTATCATCTGCAAATTTTGATATGTTGCACTCGGTCCCCTCCTCCAAATCGTTAATATAGATTGTAAAGAGTTGGGGACCCAGCACCGACCCCTGTGGAACACCACTGGTTACTGGTTGCCAGTCCGAAAATGAACCATTTATCCCAACTCTCTGCTTCCTGTTGGATAACCAATCCTCCACCCATGCCAGAATATTACCCCCAATCCCGTGATTTTTTATCTTAAGTAATAATCTTTTATGTGGCACCTTGTCGAATGCCTTCTGGAAGTCTAAATACACTACGTCCACTGGTTCCCCTTTATCCACCCTATACGTTATATCCTCGAAGAACTCAAGCAAATTTGTCAGACATGACTTCCCCTTCATAAAGCCATGCTGACTTTGTCCTATTAAATTATGCTTATCTAAATGTTCCGTTACTGTCTCCTTAATAATAGACTCCAAAATTTTACCCACCACAGATGTTAAGCTAACTGGCCTATAATTTCCAGCCTTCTGCCTACTACCCTTTTTAAATAACGGTGTTACATTAGCAGTTTTCCAATCTGCCGGGACCTCTCCTGACTCCAGGGAATTTTGGAAAACTATCACCAAAGCATCCACAATCCCTACTGCCACTTCCCTCAAGACCCTAGGATGGAAGCCATCAGGTCCAGGGGATTTATCCGCCTTGAGTCCCATTATTTTACTGAGTACCATCTCTTGAGTGATTTTAATCGTATTTAGCTCCTCCCCCCCGAGAGTCCCCTGTTTGTCCAGTGTTGGGATATTCTTAGTGTCCTCTACTGTAAAGACTGAAACAAAATATTTGTTCAGCATTTTTGCCATCTCCATGTTTCCCACCATTAATTTCCCGGTCTCATCCTCTAAGGGACCTATGTTTGCCTTAGCCACCCTTTTTCTTTTTATATAACTATAGAAACTCTTGCTATCTGTTTTTATATTTTTTGCTAATTTCTTTTCATAATCTAACTTCCCTTTCTTAATCAATCCTTTAGTTACTTTTTGCTGTCTTTTGAAGAATTCCCAATCTTCTATCCTCCCACTAAGTTTGGCTACCTTATATGTCCTTGTTTTTAGTCGGATACTATCCTTGATTTCTTTACTTAGCCACGGATGGCTGTCATTTCTTTTACACCCTTTTTTCCTCAGTGGAATATATTTATTTTGAAAGTTGTAAAATAACTCCCTAAATGAACACCACTGCTCATGTACCGTCTTACCCTTTAATCTATTTTCCCAGTCCACTTTAATCAATTCCGCTCTCATACGATCATAGTCTCCTTTATTCAAGCTCAGTACGCTTGTTTGAGAATCAACCTTCTCACCCTCTAATTGGATATGGAATTCAACCATGTTGTGGTCGCTCGTTCCAAGGGGATCCTTAACTAGGACATTATTAATTAATCCTGACTCATTACACAGGACCAGGTCCAAGGTTGCCTGCCCCCTTGTAGGATCAGTTACATACTGCTCAAGAAATCCATCCCTGATGCACTCAATGAACTCGTCCTCAAGGCTGCTCTGCCCAATTTGATTTGTCCAGTTAATATGATAATTAAAATCCCCCATAATTATGGCTGTTCCCTTATTACATGCCCCGACTATCTCCTGATTAATACTTCTTCCAGCAGAGTTGCAACTATTAGGAGGCCTATATACTACGCCCACTAATGTTTTTTTTCCCTTATTATTCCTTATCTCCACCCAAACTGTTTCATTATCTTGATGCTTTGTCCCAATATCATTTCTCTGTATTACAGTGATTCCTTCCTTTATTAACATAGCCACCCCACCTCCCCTTCCTTCCTGCCTGTCCTTCCTGATTGTTAAATACCCTGGCATATTTAATTCCCAGTCGTTGTCACCCTGCAGCCATGTTTCTGTAATGGCCACAAGATCATACCCATACGTAGTTATTTGTGCCGTTAACTCGTCCATTTTATTACGAATGCTACGTGCATTCAGATAAAGAACTTTCAAATCTGTTTTGTGACGCTTAGTTCTTGCTTTTTCCTTTTTTAACACTTTACCTATTACTCCATACCTTCTGTCCCTTCCTGTTACGCTTTCCTCTCTCTCCCTGCTCAGGTTCCCAACCCCCTGCCACTTTAGTTTAAACCCTCCCCAACAGCACTAGCAAACACTCCTCCTAGGACAGCGGTCCCGGCCCTGCCCAGGTGCAGACCGTCCGGTTTGTACTGGTCCCACCTCCCCCAGAACCGTTTCCAGTGTCCCAGGAATTTGAATCCCTCCCCCTTGCACCATTCCTCTAGCCACGTATTCATTTGAAATATCCTCCTATTTCTACTCTGACTAGCACGTGGCACTGGCAGCAATCCTGAGATTACTACCTTTGAGGTCCTATTTTTTAATTTACCTCCTAACTCCCTATATTCTGCTTTTAGGACCTCATCCCCTTTTTTACCTATATCGTTGGTGCCGATGTGCACCACGACAGCTGGCTGTTCGCCCTCCCCCTCCAAAATGTTCTGTAGCCGCTCCGAGACATCCTTGATCCTTGCACCAGGGAGGCAACACACCATCCTGGAGTCTCGGTTGCGGCCGCAGAAACGCCTGTCTATTCCCCTTACAATTGAGTCCCCTATCACTATAGCTCTGCCACTCTTTTTCCTCCCAGCCTGTGCAGCAGAGCTACCCGTGGTGCCAGGAAGTTGGCTGCTGCTGCCTTCCCCTGATAAGTCATCCCCCCCAACAGCATCCAAAGTGGCATATCTGTTTGAGAGGGGGATGGACACAGGGGACCCCTGCACTACCTGCCTGCATCTCTTACTCTTCCTGGTGGTCACCCATTCACTTCCTGCCTGTATACCCTTTACCTGCGGTGTGACCAACTCGCTAAACGTGCTATCGACGAGTTTCTCTGCATCGCGGATGCTCCACAGTGAGTCCACCCGCAGCTCCAGCTCCGAGATACGATCGGTCAGTAGCTGCAGGTGGACACACTTCCCGCACACATGGTCGGCAGGGACACTGGTAGTGTCCATGACTTCCCACATCTTGCAGGAGGAGCATATCACGGGTGCGAGGTCTGCTGCCATG
This sequence comes from Heptranchias perlo, assembly GCF_035084215.1. NCBI lineage: Eukaryota > Metazoa > Chordata > Chondrichthyes > Hexanchiformes > Hexanchidae > Heptranchias > Heptranchias perlo. The sequence continues at coordinate 66,727,865 of NC_090335.1, forward strand.
ACTTGCCTTAGCTGAGTTACCCCTTTTAAATTACGTTGAAATTAGAAAATGTTAACTATACTAGGGACCTAGGTTCACTAAAAAAAAAACACGATCTGCTATAAAACCTGCAGATCTTCCCTTTCTTATTACTTTACTTACAGTAAAATGGTAGAAATACTCACCTGAACCTACTCACCAATCAGCTGCCTCCCCTGTGCTGCGTCACTTTCTGACTGGTGACGTCACCCCGAACTGCCGCTGGTCTCAGAGTCTCGCTCTCAGAGTAAGCTCTGGTCTCGCTCTCTCCCGCCGCACACCGACTGGACTCTCGCTCTCTCCGCGCTGTTTATATCTCCGCTCTGGTCTCGCTCTCTCCGCGCTGTTTTTATCCCCGCTCTGGTCTCGCTCTCTCCCGCCGCTCACCGCTCTCAGGTCCACTACCGCTCTGCAGGAAAAGCAAGGCAAAGCAGCACCTCCTTCCCCCACTTCACCTAACTCCCACACGTACCGAACTCTCAGCACACTGTGTAATATCCGCACACCGTGCAGTCCGCACTGACAGGCCCCTGTATTTCTACAGTTGAGACTCAGATGAGTCAGGCCTGCCCCACCTTCAGGGACCAATTGAATCTAGCTAACCAATTAACTTGCTACAGCAGCTCTCTGCTGAAGCCTGACAGAAACTTAGAAATTTAAACTTTTAAATTGACCTTAAACAGTTGAAGCAATATGCACTAGATTTAAAGAGATTAACCCTTCAACTCCCACACCTGACAGAAACTTAGAAATTTAAACTTTTAAATTGACCTTAAACAGTTGAAGCAATATGCACTAGATTTAAAGAGATTAACCCTTCAACTCCCACACGTACCGAACTCTCAGCACACTGTGTAATATCCGCACACCGAGCTCAATGCCCACCTCTACCTTCAATGCGATTTCCATCTCATTCACAACACTGAGACCACACTATTCAAATTCACCAACAACATGATAAATGGTTGTGGCTATAATACATTATCCCTCGTCCTCCTTCTTGACCTCTCTGCAACCCTTGATATTGTCTACTATACCATTATGCTCCATCATCTCTCCTCTGTGGTCCATCTCCATGGCAGTGCCGCTCATAGTTTCATCTTTGCCTGTCCCAAAATCACCAGCACATCTCCTGCAATAGTTTCTCTTCTCGTGCCTGCATGCTCACCTCCAATGTCCCCACAAGGTTCCATCCTTGACCCCTTCCCATTCCTTATGTGTGTGTTGTCTCTGTGATATTATGGGTAAGCATGGGCTTGGGTTTCATATGTAAACTGACGATACCTAGCTTCACCTCTCCACTACCACCCTTATCTGACACCAGGTTGTGAATGAGCCAGCACTTCTGTTGTTGTTGAAACACTAAGGTTATCAAGGAAGGAACTGCCTTGCTACTTCATGAACAGCTGAGGATATTTGTACACTCCTTTGCAATGGATGGTTTACACGGTAAGGCAGAAATGAAATTTTATGAAATCTTAATCCAATTCCCAACGGCCACGAACCCATTATACACTAAGTGATTAGATTTAATTTGCATAGACTATTTGATAAAATATTTTTTCCTTTAACTCCAAAAAACAAACACTAAACCTCCCTTTATGAAACCCAGAACATGTATTTAATATGTTACTATGGATTCATATTAACTAGATTTAATTTACATATAAATAGGCGTTTGCCTAGAACTCAAACTGGAGGTTTTATTTATGAAGCTATTAAGGACATAATAACGATTTGTGTTAATTAGACTAATTTACATAATCGTGTTTAAATGCCTGGTATACAGTCAGAGTCCCTGGGTAGAACAATGTCTTAGTGAATTTGCTTTAAGGATGCTTACTAATAGTTTGGACGCACGTCTGTCACAAAAATCTGTTACGAGCTCAATAAACGGTAAGTGTTACGAACGTCTGCTCCTGGTGCGGAGCCTCGCCTGCTTGGACCATATAATGGGGAATCATGGGACCAAGGCCCATCCCATCAATGGGTGGCGATTTCTCAATAAGAACAGATGAGGCTCCGTGCCAGGAGCATGCATTGACAGAGATTTATCCTTATTACAAGATCTCTTAAAACTCATATTTGGGATCATTAAAAAAATCTATTTTTTAATATGTGAAGTGAAACTTTGTGTCCATAACCAAAGAATAACATTAATTATGCAGTTATTGTTAACACTGGAGCCTAACCCCAGATCTCCAGAGTTTCCACTATCCATACCTTGAGTTACAATTGGATCACCGGGCTGCTTTTATATTGGTTACACTAAGCTGTTAGTGGCACCAGCTGTCAACCTGCGGGTTTCATGCAGTCGGTAACAGTCCAAAAGTACATCGGCTGGATCTACTGAGGCTGGTGACTGGGAAGAACTCTCGAAAAAAAAGTCTTCCCTGACACCAGCCTTTGTGAATCTGGCAAGTTTCCCCTGGAGTTGCTGCCGTCTGCGCAAGACTCAAGCGTCGAAGCAGTAACACTAGCAATGGCACCCTGCCAAACATCGACTACATCAAAACTACAGCACAGAAACAGGCCATTTGGCCCAACTGGTCTATGTCGGCGTTTATGCTCCACACGAGCCTCCTCCCTCCCTACTTCATCTAACCCTATCAGCACACCCTTTTATTCCTTTCTCCCTCATGTGCTTATCTAGCTTCCCCTTAAATGCTTCTATGCTATTCACCTCAACTACTCCTTATGGTAGCACATTTACTACTCCTTGGTAAAGAAGTTTCTCCTGATTTCCCTATTGGATCTATTAGCCACTCTTTTATATTCATGACCTCTAGTTTTGGACTCCCTCCACAAGTGGAAACATTTTCTCTATGTCTACCCTATCAAACCCCATCAGGGAAGGAGGGAGGAGAGGGAAGGCGGGGGAGGAGGAGAGGAAAGGAAGGAGAGGGAGGAGAGGGAAAGAGGAAAGGAGGGAGGAGAGGAGCTATAAAAATAGCTTAAAGTGTCCAGGACTCAATATCAACACCTTCCTTCATGGCATGCAGTGGCTTAAATATGTACAACCTACAGGATGCACTGCAGCAACTCACCAACCTTACTTCGACAGCACATCCCTGCCTTACTAGCTCTACCACCAAGAAGAACAAGAGCGGCAATGTCATGGAAACACCATAGAAACATAGAAAAATTTACAGCACAGAAGGAGGCCATTTGGCCCATTGTGTCTGTGCTGGTCGAAAAAGAGCTACCCAACCTAATCCCACTTTCCAGCACTTGGTCCATAGTCTTGTAGGTTACGGCATTTCAAATGCATATCCAAGTACTTTTTAAATGTGATGAGGGTTTCTGCCTCTACCATCTTTTCAGTCAGTGAGTTACAGACTCACCCTCTGGGTGAAAAAAATTTTCCTCAGCTCCCCTCTAATCCTTCTACCAATTACTTTAAATCTATGCCCCCTGGTTCGTGACCTCTCTGCTAAGGGAAATAGGTCCTTCCTATCCACTCTATCTAGGCCCCTCATAATTTTATACACCTCAATTAAATCACCCCTCAGCCTCCTCTGATCCGAAGAAAACAACCCCAGCCTATCCAATCATTCCTCATAGCTAAAATTCTCCATTCCTGGCAACATCCTCGTAAATCTCCTCTGTACCCTTTCTAGTGCAATCACATCTTTCCTGCAATGTGGTGAACAGAACTGTGAGCAGTACTCAAGCTATGGCCTAACTAGTGTTTTATACAGTTCTAGCATAACCTCCCTGCTCTTATATTCTATGCCTCAGCTAATAAAGGAAAGTATCCCGTATGCCTTCTTAACCACCTTATCTACCTGTCTTGCTACCTTCAGGGACTTGTGGAAATGCATTCCAAGTCATACATCATCCTGACTTGACATATGTCGCCCTTCAGCAAAACTGGATCAAAATCCTGAAGCTCTCTATCTAACATCGTGGTGGGAGCACCATCAAATCAAGGACTGCAGCAGTTCATGGATGAGGTCCATTACCATATTCTCAGGGCAACTGGTCATAGGCAATAAATGGGGTCTTTGCCAGCATTGCCCACTTCCCGAGAGCAGATAAAAAATATAGTTTTGTGATCAGACCACACAGTGCATGCACAGTTGATCTCAGCAGAATTCATTGGATACACCAGTTATGTGCATCTCAGCCTGCCGGAACAAATTGTCAGCCAGTTCATCAAGCACCACAGCAAGTGGCCATTTACATTTGTCACCAGCATTGTTTTGTCTCCACACACTAGATTATATTGCAGTGCTACGTCCGATGGCAAGGCTGTACTAGAAATAGGAAGAAATGGACAGCTAACAGGAAAATCCTGTGCCGTTGAGGAGAGAGGAACCCATTCCACACTTCCTTTGTCAGCAAATTCTGATACACTGCCAGGCTCACGAATTGGTGACTAGTTGGTACATATGTGAGTTCATAAGATATATCATAATATTTTATCAAATCAATTTGACATCAATAGGTTAATACTCTGTTTACATGTTTCAACGGCTTACACTCACAAAGTAAGTGAAATGAGAATCACTTACAGCAAGATAACTCAATACTAGTGTAACGTTCTGCTGCAATGTTGGAAGAAACGAGCAACACACTTTTTGCCCAATTCAGTAACATGGACAGTAAATGTTAATCTTGCATAATCCCCTCTTTGGCCCACATAGAAATAATTGATAACACAAACTCAGAGGTTCCCTCATACCCAACTTGATAAGTCTCAGGAAGGATGGATGTGGCATGTGATTAACATGACATAGCAATTATCCTTGGATGCTTGGTCAGTACCCATTGGAGCTCTTTTATGTGACTAGAGGTGAGTAGCGTTCTGGCATGCAACAGCTAATGATAAATGATTACAGGTTTGAGTTTACAGATGGTGCTGCCATATAAAACTATTATGCTTTCTGTGTAATGACATTGACACCGCAATCAAATCTGTCGGGCTACTCATAAAATGAGATCATGTGTCACTGCCACCTTAATTCATGGTTTTCGAACTCTCTTTAGCTGATTTATTTATCTAGAAACGAAACTTACGTTAATGAATTTTGCACAATATTTATATACCCACATAACGTATGCATTGATCGCAAGTGCTTATTATGCAATTGTATTAAAGGTGAGTTAAAATGGGAAACACCATTGTTTTGCATAGGATAAACCTTTGTATCACCTCCAGGCTATTAGATTTCCCGTTGAGGACAATTGTCTGCTGATGCTACCTAACAAACACAGTGACAAATGTTTTTTCACATGACAGCTACTCATTTAACATTTCTGTGCAAGGGTTACCGTGGAAGCATCATTTAACTTCATAATAACAAGCAAGTTACTTTTACTAACGTACAACAAAGACGGACAGAAAAAGACCAGTTGGTCCATCAAGTCTGTCCCATTCAATCGTGGTACAACGAGGCAATGCGACGACTCCCAATGTTCCCCACCCACCAACAGCCATGTAATAATTTCCTGGGAGATGGTAAAAAAAAGTTAGAAAAAAAAAACCCTCAGCCAATTCAGGGAAAAAGGATTCTTTGAAATTCCTCTTCAACTCTCCAAGGCGATTAAAAACGAGTTTTAGGAGATAACAATGATCATGAGAGACATCACCCGACAGCTCAACTTAACTTTTCCACACAGCTATAGCAGCCTCCTCCAGGAACTCCTGGACCTAAAATATCCCAGGACACTAAATCGAAGAGGAGCAAAAAAGTTTTCTCTGGTGTCCTGGCCAATATTTATCCCTCAACCAATATCACTAAAACAGATAATCTGGTCATTATCACAATGATGTTGGTGGGAGATTGGTGTGGGCAAATTGGTTGCAATGTTTCATACATTACAACAGTGACTACACTTCAGAAGTACTTCACTGGCTATAAAGCGCTTTGGGACGTCCTGGAGTCGTGAAAGGAGTTATATAAATGCAAGTCTTTATTTATTTCTTTTGAATGTTTGCAGCAAATTTGCACTTTGGGGTCAAATGTCTTGATGGTTTTGTTTGTTTTCCAGCGCCTATATTTTCTATAGCATTCCTGTAATATAATTACGCAGAGCAAAACATAGCGTCAGTAAGTTCAATTTAGGGCATATCACACTGAAACGTAAAACATAACACTGAAGTATGAAAATGACCTTCAACTTCTGGATTATGTTGTCAAGGGATAACGTAAGGAGCTAGTGGCTGATAAGGAAAGTAAGAATCGTGAAGCAAGACTTTGATAGAGATTTTAAATAAAACAGATTCCACTTGAATTCTATCCCTGTTCTATTCTGTGTAATCTGATTTCCGGCAGGACAGCAGTGAGGCAGTATTGTCGGCGCTAGCGTTCTCGGGTGGAGGAAATCAGCCAGGGTTCCTACTCTTCATTACTGTCCAGTGATCCTTGCTGGAAAGTGGACATGAACCAACTCGACTGAAACAACTGGTCTGTATAGGTCTGGATAGATGCTTGGTTCCCAATGCAGTCTTTCAAAATACACAACTCAGTACCAGCAACTAGAGGAGAGAAAAACTGGCCAACGATGGGGGAGGAAGAAATAATGAGAAAAGATGGCATGGCGATTTACACAAAGTGAATACAATGGGGAAGAGGAAGAATAGTAGCTACCTAAGCAGATCCTGGAACTCTTACACACGTATTATTGAGGCACTCTTCCCACTATCTGGACGTGCTGCTGACACCCAACTCAAAAAAAAAAATCAAATTAGCATTTGATTCCCAGCATCGACATCAATTATCTCAATGAGTGCAAGAACAGCTATGAAAAGACACAAATCGTATCGAAACTGCTGGGATTGTTTTCCACTCGTGTGATATATCATCCCGACTTACTCTAGTTCTCATTAGCGAACCTTCTTTCCACCACTGTAAATTGAAATCACATTTGAAATGGGGCATTGCAGTTATCACACTACCTAGCACCGTGCCGCCATCAACCAGTGGTTGACATGCCGCTGAGTTGTCCAACTCAGATGTGCCACTGTGGGGAGGAGCTGAACAGAAGCCAAGAGCTTCTTCGCGGTGAGTGGATGGGTGGGAAAGAAATCAGCCGATCTCGGGCTGCTCTTATTGCATTTCCTATCGGCTGATTCAGGGTGGGGCTGGCGGAGCCCTGGAAGCAGTGACTTCCTACACTTTTCCTACACCTTCAGCCAATTTCTGCACAATCCAAACAGAAAGGAGAACGGTGAATTTTCTCTCAAAAACTACTGAGAAATATTGCACTCCACTTTTCCAAACAGGACAATTTAGTTTACCCATGTCCTTGTTCACCTGTTGCTTCTATTCCATCTTTCAGCAATAAAGACATTTGTTGTCATCAACAATTTCTTCGGGTCACGTCTCACAACAGTTATTTTGGGAGCAAGTAGCAATCAGCCTGAACCAAAAGACCTCGGTCGAATATCCCTTATGATAGTACAGAACTCAATGGACTCTTGAGGGACCCTTGCTGCCCTGGCTAATGACATCAGTCCAAAATCCCCAAATCAAGTCTAAAAGAAAGTGCAATAAGGCTCGTGTTTCCATTCAAATTCCAGGCAGCACTGCCGTTGTCTGGACCGATCGGGTGGGGTCGATTTGTGTTTGTACTGCTTATTTGTATCTGCTGTATTTTGCACAACTTTGCCATCAGAAGAAGGGAGTCCATTGCAACCAAAGGGACCAGAAGGTGAGCCCGCACCTTACCTGCAGAAGAAAGTAGAGGAGGAGGTGGAAGAGAATGAAGGAGAAGTGGCCCACGATGATGCACGGTCAGATAGACTCATGCGTCAAGAGCTGATTAATCAGGTTTTTAGTTAAAAACAATCCTGGAGCCCCAACATGAACAGTCCTCTATACTCCACTCGTCCCATCTAACATGCTGGGTCAAATTACGCTGCCTTCACTGCCATCCCAAGATGTTTGGCCTCAACACCAATATTGTTTGGGGAACATGAGCTAGTAAAGGAATCCATTTTATGCTAAGCTTTCAATTAAAAAGCCCGCAGACTTAGCTGACAGTGCAATCTTCACAGAGGTCACAAGCAGCCTGATCTCGAGTTCGAGTTACACATTGATGACATTTAGATTTGGACTTTATCACTGTTTATGCATGCCTAGAAAGTAACATATGTAGCGTAGTCATGATAATGTCTTCTTTGCCTCGCTAACTCTAAACGCCAATAATTTCTGCTAGCCTTCAGGACCATGGACGTCAGAAACTAAGATGGATAGTGAGAGAACCTGGAACTTCTTGAAAAAGACTGGTGAGGACTGATGTAAAGTGCATAAAGATCATGTGAGGTAATGTCATTAGAGAGATATAAAAATGGCAAAATTGTACAGTAAGATTAGATGAAACAGAAGAGATCTAGAAAGTTGAGCTCAACGACTGTAACGTGACCTTCTACATCAAAGCACTGCCATGTTGTCTGTATGTTCATGTAACCCATAATAAACTTGCAAATGTTTTGACTCTGTGTTTAGAACCCTCATTTCTGGTACATAGACAAGGACAGCAGCCTCACTCCATCTTTACAGACCTGTAGTGAATACCTTGTTGGGTCATAAGCTGCTCTTACCACTACTGCCAGCACCTCAGTCTGCGCACTGGTCAGTTGCTCCTGTTACTTATCTGCTTATTCTGCAATCTTTTGAGGGGGGCAGCTGAGAGCAGCAGATGGTCTCTCACCCTAAGAGGTTGAAGTCCTCATCTGTCTCTCCATCTGCCATACTCCAGCTGCCTCTTGTGGTTGACCAGAGATCTGTATTGGGACAGGCCCATGACTACCACTAAAGAGCATGAAGCCTTTCATCAAGGTACTCTCACGCTGTTTCCCTAGCCTCCGTAGACCAGAAGAGCCTTTGTAAATTGGAGTCCAAGGTCTCAATAGTGCCAGACAGAATGTTAGTGAGTGAAACTGCATCAGCACTTGGGCTCTCTACGCTTGGGGGCTCCCCAGCATCGTGCTCTGGAGTTGACATTCACTTCATGGTGCTCTGCAGGTTCATGAAACCCTCGAACATGCCTGCACAGATGTTGGAGCATCAGTGCTGTATGTTTTCTGACATTCCATGTAGGGAGCTCTGAAATTTTTGTAACAAATACCAGAAAATGTGGAAACAGTGAACAGGTCAGGGGATATCTGTGGATAGAACAGACAAGTTAGTGTTTCAGGTAAAGACCCTTCATTGGAATTGGAAGATATTACAGAGGAGAAGGGGAAGGGGGAGGGGAAATCACACACAGGAAATGAATGACTTTTAAAGTGCTTACGTGGCAAGCAGGAGGTGGTTAAATGGCAGAAGTGAGGAGGCATAATGAGAGAAGTAAAAGACAAAAATGTGGGTCAGAGATTGTATGAATAGCTAAAGGGGTGGGGGAGTGGGCTGATGGAAAGAGAAACATGAAAAACTGTAAAGTGAAGGAGGCTCCAGTGGCCCAGCAGCTGGCAGAAGAAAGCAAGTTGACATCAAGGGTGCAGGCCACCCTGCCAGTACAATGTTTCGACAGGGGCGGGGGTGGGAAGGATTTAGATGTTACATAATTTGACACAAATATCAAATAAAATTTATAGAGAAATGTAAATTATAGCATACTGATCAAAAAAGTGAGCAACATAATTGCACAATGAGCGATTTAGATACTCATCACTTCAAAGTCAAGAAATATGCAGAAGCAATTTTTAAAAAACAAATAAAAAGGACACACAATTATATGGCACCCTATCATGTCCTCAGAATGGCCTGAATTTACTTTTGAAGTGTAGTTATTGGTGTATAGATAAGTGAGACATCCGAGGTCCCACAAATGAATGAATGACTGGTTAGTCCATTTCTATTTATGGTGTTGGTGTTGGTTGAGGGAAGAATGTTGGCTAGGACATTGGAAGATCTGCCTGCTCTTCAAATAGTACTTTGGGATCTTTTATGCCTGCCTGATCGGGGACAGGGGCCTTGAAAAAACAGCAACCCTGAAATGCTTCACTTCCCTAGTACTGTAATTGAAGCCTAGATTATATGCTCAAATCCTGGAGCTTCTGACTCAGGTGAGAGTTCTACCAAATGAGCTGTGCTGACTCATTGGGATACATAGCCAGAATCATGTAGTACACGTCTAGAACATATGCTGAAGCTTTATAATGTCCTGGTCAGGCCACACTGTTTAAAATTTAGTCACTATGCTTCAAAAGGGATGCATTTGGACATTTGCATGAGTACAGCAACAAAACTAACTCTAAGTATAAAATAGAATCATAGAATCATAGAATCATAGAAGTTACAACATGGAAACAGGCCCTTCGGCCCAACATGTCCATGTCGCCCAGTTTATACCACTAAGCTAGTCCCAATTGCCTGCACTTGGCCCATATCCCTCGATACCCATCTTCCCCATGTAACTGTCCAAATGCTTTTTAAAAGACAAAATTGTACCCGCCTCTACTACTGCCTCTGGCAGCTCGTTCCAGACACTCACCACCCTTTGAGTGAAAAAATTGCCCCTCTGGATCCTTTTGTATCTCTCCCCTCTCACCTTAAATCTATGCCCCCTCGTTATAGACTCCCCTACCTTTGGGAAAAGATTTTGACTATCGACCTTATCTATGCCCCTCATTATTTTATAGACTTCTATAAGATCACCCCTTAACCTCCTACTCTCCAGGGAATAAAGTCCCAGTCTGTCTAACCTCTCCCTGTAAGTCAAACCATCAAGTCCCGGTAGCATCCTAGTAAATCTTTTCTGCACTCTTTCTAGTTTAATAATATCCTTTCTATAATAGGGTGACCAGAACTGTACACAGTACTCCAAGTGTGGCCTCACCAATGCCCTGTACAACTTCAACAAGACATCCCAACTCCTGCATTCAATGTTCTGACCAATGAAACCAAGCATGCTGAATGCCTTCTTCACCACCCTATCCACCTGTGACTCCACTTTCAAGGAGCTATGAATCTGTACTCCTAGATCTCTTTGTTCTATAACTCTCCCCAACGCCCTACCATTAACGGAGTAGGTCCTGGCCCGATTCGATCTACCAAAATGCATCACCTCACATTTATCTAAATTAAACTCCATCTGCCATTCATCGGCCCACTGGCCCAATTTATCAAGATCCCGTTGCAATCCTAGATAACCTTCTTCACTGTCCACAATGCCACCAATTTTGGTGTCATCTGCAAACTTACTAACCATGCCTCCTAAATTCTCATCCAAATCATTAATATAAATAACAAATAACAGCGGACCCAGCACCGATCCCTGAGGCACACCGCTGGACACAGGCATCCAGTTTGAAAAACAACCCTCGACAACCACCCTCTGTCTTCTGTCGTCAAGCCAATTTTGTATCCAATTGGCTACCTCACCTTGGATCCCATGAGATTTAACCTTATGTAACAACCTACCATGCGGTACCTTGTCAAATGCTTTGCTGAAGTCCATGTATGAGCTCAGAGGAAAAATTAAGGAAGCTTAAGCTCTACAATCAAGAGAGAAAGCTGAGGGAACCTCATTGAAGTATATTAAAGTATTAAATTATATAGATAAGGTGAACCCAGAAAATTACTTCAGTAGGACCAAAGGAATAAATTTAAAAGATTAGTAGAAAAAATGTATTTATTCAAAGGATGTCAATATTTGATATCTGCCAAGCAAGGTAATAAAATCAGAAGCATTTGAGGCATTCAAATGTTGTTGTATACAAGGCTGGCAAAATATAAGTACCAGAAAGACCAGCTTCTGTAAACCAAGTAGCCTTTTTTAATCCCAGAATATAGCAATATTTCAGGTTTGGTTCCCCCAGCCTGTCGGCCATGGATGTCTGGGGTTATTCTGATGCACGTTGCCAGGAACTGTATATGTAGGGTGAAGAGATAAGGAACATTGCTGATAATGTCTCAGTGGATTTGGAAATGCAGAGGAGCTATGGCCATTGATGCCATTATAGATACGGGGTGAGTACGTGAATTTAATCATTTCATGGAAGTGTCATCAAAGGCCATTCACTTATCTAATGTGACAAATTTCTACTCTGCTTTTTTTACAATAATAATGTATCACATTGAATTGACACCTAGCATTAGCCCTCAAGATATAGCTCATATAAAGCCTGTTGGATTTGCATTGACTAGCTCAAGGATAACTCAATCCAATTTGGAAGCCAGGACCTTGGTCAACATTTTGTAGTCGAGCATTGAGAAGGTATATGAGTCTATATGATGCATATGAGGTGCGTTCCTTCCTTTTAAAAAATGTATTAACATGATTGTGGCTGTTTTCAAGGTATCTTGGAGCGTGTTTGTCTCCAACACGTAGAGGAGAGGTTTTAAACAGGAGGAGGGTGCGCATAAGATTTAGAATCTTGTAAAATTCTACAAGGTATCCAGTGGCCCCTAAGCTTTCCCAGACTGGAAGGTTCTTAATGCCAGTTGGATTTTGCTGGGTAGACTGGGATACTCACAATATTTATTCAATCCTTCAGCAAAATGTAATGTGTTTTCTTGTTGTGAGGCCTGGGACTTGGGGGTGTAGAGTGGTGTCTACCAGTTTGAAAATGTTCTGTTGATCTACAAGGGGTCTGAGATGGGGTTATAGTCAGTTTTCTTAATTATTGCAACAATTTTGCTTTGCCTTTACAGCAGCACACACCTGTCCTACATTACAACAGTGACTACATTTCAAAAGTACTTAATTGTCTATAAAACACTTTGGAGCGTTCTGAGGTCATGAAAGGTGCTATATAAATGCAAGCCTTTCTTTTATCATCCTCTTTATATTTAGCACTGGCATGCTGAAGGAGCTTTTCAGCACAGTTTGAGAACAGACTACTTGCTTCACACCTCTGATTGGTATCAGGGCCCCTGTCAGTGCTCAGTTCAATGGTTTCTGTGTTCGCTTTCCAAATCTTATCTTTCATTCCAGGTATCTGGTTTTGCAACTTTCTACAACTCTTCCCAGAGCCAAAGATGATGACATGGCCCATAAGGACCACCTGGGTGATCTCATACAGTGTGGAGCCTCTGGTTCTCAGCTGTGCAGCAGGAGTTGTGCCTGTGAGAAGGAGAGAAACTCTGGGATCCCAAAGTGAACAGGGTTGTAATACTGTTGGGGTGGAGAAAAAGGTTTAGGTTGAAGTGCAGGGTAATTGCAACATTGACAATCCTGGAGAGGCTCTGGTGGATATGGTAGCATCAGCCAAACCAAATCATAGAACCTTACAGGAGGCTATTCGGCACATCATGCCTGTGTCGATTCTTTAAAAGAGCTATCCAATTACTCCCACTCCTCTGCTCTTTCCCCATAGCCCCGCAGATTTTTCCTTTTCAAGTAAATATACAATTCCCTTTTGAAAGTTACCACTGAATCTATTTCCACTACCCTTTCAGGCATTCCCGATCATAACTTACTGCGTAAAAAAAATTTGCCTCATCTCCCGCTAGTTCTTTTGCCAATTATCTTAAATCTGCATCCCTTCTGCCAGTGAAAAGTTTCTCCTTATCTACTCTATCAAAACTCTTCATAATTTTGAAATCCTCTTATTAAATCTCCTGTTAACCTTATCTGCGCTGAGAATAATCCCAGCTTCTCTAATCTCTCCACATAACTGAAATCCCTCATCCTTGGTACCATTCTAGCAAACCTTCTTTGCACTTTCCCCAAAGCCTTGACATCCCTAAATTCCTAATGCCCAGAATTGGACAAAATACTCCAGCTGAGGCCTAACTATTGATTTACAAAGGTTTAGCATTATTTCCTTGCTTTTGTACTCTTTTGTCTCTATTTATAAAGCCAAGGATTCTGTATGTTTTTTCAACAGCCTGATCAGCTTGTCCTTCAATGCGATGGCAGTTCTTACTAAGAAGCAGGCCTAGAACCATTGAAAAGATACAGCACAGAAGGGGCCAATTCGGCCCATTGTGTCCAATCCGGCTTGAAGAACAACCAGGTGCCCATTCCAATGCCACCTTGCAACACCCAGTCCGTAGCCCTGCAGCTTACAGCACTTTAGGTGCAGGTCCAGGTACTTTTTAAAAAGAGGTGAAGTTCCCTGCCTCTACCACCAATTCAGGCAGCAAATTCCATACACCCACCACCCTCTGGGTAAAAAAGCTTTTCCTCATGTCCTTCCGCCAATCAGCTAAAATCTATGTCCTCTAGTTCTTGAACTCTCCGCTAGGGGAAACAGGTACTCCCTGTCTACTCTATCTGAGCCCCTCATAATTTTGTACACCTCAATCAATTCTCCCCTCAGCCTCCTCTGCTCCAAGGAAAACAACCCCAGCCTAAGCAATCTCTCCTCATAGCTGCAATTTTCAAGCCCTGGCAACATTCTTGTAAATCTTCTCTGCACTCTCTCCAGACCAATTACATCCTTCCTGTAATGTGCTGACCAGAACTGCGCACAATACTCCAGCTGTGGCCTTACCAGCGTTTTATACCGTTCCATCATTACATCCCTGCTTTTGTATTCTATACCTCGGCTAATAACGGAGAGCATTCCGTATGCCTTCTTCACAACCTTATCTACCTGTACTGCCCCTTCAGGGACCTGTGCACATGCACTCCAAGGACACTCACTTCCTCTATCCCTCTCAATATATTCCTGTTTACTGCGTATTCCCTTTTACTGTTCACCCTCCTTAAGTGCATTACTTCACACTTCTCCGGGTTGAGCTCCATTTGCCACTTTTCCGCCCACTCCACCAACCCATTGATATCTTCTTGGAGTCTACAGCTATCCTCTTCACTGTCAACTACACGGCCAATTTTTGTGTTGTCTGCAAATTTGCCAATCATGCCCCCTACAGTCAAGTCTAAATCATTAATATATACCACAAGCAGCAAGGGACCCAACACTGAGCCCTGTGGCACACCACTGGAAACAGATTTCCATTCGCAAGACATCCATCAACTTTTACCCTTTGTTTCCTGTTACTGAGCCAATTTTGGATCCAATTCGCCACATTTCCCTGTATCCCATGGGCCTGCACTGTCGAAGGCAGTACCAAACTGGTGTCAGTATTGGTATCATCTACATCCCAAACAGAGCCACTTTGGGGAGTCTATGGATGTTGGGTGGGGAAGAGTGTTGGGGTCTTTGCTGCAACTGGCATTGGTGGATGTGACCTGGGTTTGGGGGTGGCTGGAGGCAGCAGTGCTGCTTTTTGCATGTGCAACATAAGAGCGGAGCAGGGTGGCAATACCTGCCTAAATTTGCAATCAGTTCAGTGAGGGAGAATATTCCAGCCTGCGGAATTATTGAACGCGATCCACGGGAGACGGGCATTCTCTTTCTGTAATCAACATGGCAAAGGCCGCAGCCAAAATTACTGCAGGTGAGTGCATGAAAACTTGAGTCGCCCCCACCCACCCAAGATCCCGAGAAGCGCTTCAGCCTGCACTGTAAGGAAAGACCGGGGGATTTCTGCAGTTGGCTATTTGTGGAAATCATAAAACTGCGTCTTGAAGAACGGGTTTGATTTCGATACAAATAGCATGCAGCGGAAATCCTCCCCGCACCCCCTCCCATAACTGGTAGCAGGAGGGAACATTAACGATGAGTGCTGCACTCATTTTAACAGGATCGTTTTTCCTTCGTGGTAGGACTTGCTAAGGAGGCTAGAGTCGGCTTTTCAAATATTGGGGGGTGGGCTAGTCAGTGGTAGGGGTGAAGGGAAGGGAAGGGGATCCTAATGCTAATTGCCAACGACGGTTTGAGATAACGGCATTGACCTTTTAAGCACCTGAGCAAACACGGGTAGCCAGAAGATTAGGTTAGATTTCCCTACTGGGCTCAACTGACAGTGCTCAGTCATCTGGGCCGAAGCTCACTTGTGCAGGTTCTTGAGCACGTCGAGGACCACCCACAGACGACTCCCACTGTCATCAGTCAAGTGATTAATTCACTAATGCTCATCTTCGAAAGGGAAAGTAAAATCTCAAAGCGAGGTCAGCGAATTGATCTAATCTTACTCCGCCCCAATGACGCATTTCCTCTTCCAGTCCTTTACTCAAATTTCCTAACATTTAAGGATTTTTTTGTTTAACTAAGCTGAAAAAAAATACATTAATCTGGTAAGGTCTGTACGGTAAGCTAGTGGCAAGACATGTTAAACAATGAAAAACATGGACAGTGCTCTCGGTGCATACCCAATTTCAACCAGGTCGTTGGAGGGAAATGAGTTAAAGCTAGCTCCAGCCTCAGTTTACCGAGCTGAGGATTGGAGAAGGGCTTAACAAGGGAATGGGGTGTGGTCTGTAAGTATAAGGCGGTTGTTTTATTTAACTTTAATACCAAATTTATATTTAACACTTTTGGCAGTTAAATCTTTTGAGTTATAGTAATCACACAAGCAAAAATATTAAATATTCCACTTTTTAATGATAAATGAATAGCATACGAGAAAGGCTGTAAAAATTCAGCAAGGTTTTAAACTTGAGGCCATTAGTCAGGATTTGTGGGCATGTAAACATTATGAGGTATCATTTCCAGCTCAGCATTGAATTTGCTAAAAACTCTCAGCTTCTGTGAAAATGCTAAAAATGTTTCAATGTCACAGCGATGATGTATCCTTGATGCTATTTTTCATGCAGTGATAGCCTTGCTTGTGCTCAGAATGCGTGAAAACCATATTTTCTGCCACCTTCTCCCCTTCATATATATATATATACACACACACAACCATGAACTTGAAGCCATTACTGAGAAAGAATATACTTCCATAATGGTAGCACTGTAGTTATTTGGCTGCATAATCACTGATAATTTGTTTCTTGTACAAGTCTATAAACAATAGCAAGTAAGCCAGCCAGCCTTGATATCTTTGGTATTTTTACATAATTACTGAATGAACGTATTAAGACTATTGGCCAAGCAGCAATAAAGCAGCAGCCTGGTCTCAGTAGCTATGACATGAGCGCTGAACTCCAGTTTAAATCCCAGTCCTCAGTGATGTTTACTCTTGAGCTTTGGATGGGTCATCAGCCAGAAGTAAAACTAGCCACTTGAGAATCCAAATGGAGGCATTCGAAGATATACTAATCCTCAAGGAAAACTTCTGCAGTAATCATAAAAATTGTGGAAAAAAAATTCAACTATACACAAGAGTATCAACAACCCTCTTTTGGTGGGGCAGTGGTAATTAAACTAGACTTGAATTATTTTTAACAATGGAGCAACTGGCGACTAACATTTGGTGAATAATTTGCATTTTCATTGTGTCATTTGTGAAAGGGGTGCAAGTAACCCTTTGCCTCTAGTGCAATTCACATGTGTGAAATAAACACTTTGGTTTTTACTTTTGAAAATCAGTGGTGTTTGAGAATGACTTCCATCCACAGAACAAATGGTTGACCAGTGGTGAGAGTCTCTACTTTTTTTTTTGCAAATACTGCAAATCACTTGTTCACCTGTGTAATTTATTCATTCATTGTGATGCAGCACTTTTATAAAAAGGTGGAGACAAAGCAAATTACATTCCCACTTGTTCTCTTCCTTCCCCCTACACCTACCGCCCCCAAAAAGTAAAGCTAAATGGTTTAACATACATTGTGTTAGAGTAACAGGAAATAAGATGAACCCAATAGCAAGTTAAGATTTTTAACCTCAGCTGGGCCATCTGGTAGAAATGGTGGCAAAAAGAGGTACAGTTCACCAGATGGAGGAAAGAAAGAAAACCAGAGGATTCAACCCATACCACTTTTAACTGCTGGCTATGAAGTGGCTTGGGAACATGAGGGGGAAAATAGCATTTAACCCAAGAGGTATTTGTTGGCAGAAAGAGTAAAATAAAAAAAAATGGAAGAACTGCAGGTCAGAAATGATTCATTCATATGCATAAGGTATCCTGATTCAACTTGTACAAGCATATACTGTCCAAATAACAACTCTAATGGATCTTCACCATTTGACTGTACTATGCTTTTTTTGGTAATTACATAGAACTTACAGCATAGAGACAGGCCATTCGGTACAACTGGTCTGTGCCGGCGATATTTTAATCAAAAAAACTGAGATAAAATCTGTTTTGTGAGCTCTCCAGAGTTTTTGAAACTTAGAAATAAATCACACACACAAAATGACAGTATGAGGACCAATTGTTCAATTATTTATCATACATAAGACTGCATGACTATAATACAAAGGGCTTGTCTTTTGTCATTTAACATATTACAATATACACAGCAAGTCTTGACTAGGTCTTACAATCTCTGGACACAGGTACTTAACCTTTTTCCATGCTGTTTATGTTTACAATGCACAGTCAGAAGTCCTGTAACCAAACTGTGTAGTCAAGCAAACAAAACTGGACTGTAAATTGAGGCGAGACAGGAGAGAAAGGGAGAGATACGAGCAAGAGCACATGCTGAGATGAGAGTGCCTAGAGCAAGGCAGTGCCATGACACAAATGAGACACACGCAGACACAAGACAAGAGACACACACACACACGAGGAAAAAAAAGTGTGCATATTAAGTGACTGGTTGTAATACAGATGTTAACTGTTATGATTCAGGTACAAATCTGACTAGTTTTGATTTATAAACTGATCTCACATAGTAGCTATTTGTATTTGGCATTTATTAGATTGACAGCTGATGATACTGCATTAAACACTCCTCCTAACTTAGGTATAGAGTGAGTCAGCATTGACCATTGATATTTTAACATCCAAGATCCTAACTTTAAGATTCAATATAATGCACCATGACACAGTACACTGCGCTTCTCTGACCTTGGTGTTCAAAATAAGCGAGGTTTTGATCTCTGGGCTTGTGCCAATGAAGATCTAAGCATCTTAACAGGCCAGCAGCAACTATTAGCCATCAACACTCCCTCAAAAAATTGAATTCAGCCCTCGACAGGGCTATTATCCAATGTCCCATCACTCTGGAATCCACTTCCCAACATTCAAGGACAGATCTACAGTCACAGCAGTGAGTGAATAATAATTGTACCACATCACTTATATGCTTATTCCATGCTTCAGTTTTACAATATTTGGAATAAAAAGATGTACCATTATAGTTGATTTGAGTAAAATCATACCGTACATAGTTGTCCAACCTGTAGAAAAATGTCTACAGTCAATGACCAATTGACACTGAAGTCAAAGCTACCAAACATTTGACTGGATTCCTCTGAACAACGATCACTGGGCACAGGCCAGCTATTATAGCTTGGCAACCGGTGAAAATGGATTCAAATTACATAGGCTGCCAACACCTCTGCAGACTGAAAGTGGACTGCTTTTCCCCTCCCTGGTACTGATCCAGTTGGATCAGAAGGTATGGCCATAGATCCATTTATTAATTACAGAGATCTGTTTCAGATTACACACTAACAGGAAAATTATTAATTTACAAGGACCAGTTGCAGAGGCCAATAACCAATCTATCAGTAAAATCTGGTGTCAGGTCTTACAATCACTGCTTATTTACATTAAAATAAGCCCCAAGTTAAGCTAGCCTTTTTAATGACATCTTGTCTTCAAGTTTTATTAAGAGGTTGCAGTTATCATACAGTTGCAGTGGTCATACTGCAATTTCTGCCCACAGATTTATGTGCCTTTTAAAATAAGAAAAATGGCTTATTTTGGCTCAGGTGAGTTTGTACCATCTAAAAGTTTTTACAGATGAGTCTCTTATTTAGCATGCGCAATACACAGAGTGGTCCATTAAAATATATGGGTATTAGCACAAAACTAGACTGATCATTCTGCACCAACTGCATTGTGAATGGTTGGTCCTTCCCACGTACTTACTTGAACAAGACCTCATCTAATTAACTGGTCTGTATCAATGAATACTTGAGGTCCCAAGACCTGCCAACAAACATCTAATAATTGGACTTGCATAAAATGAGAATTTTTTCCTCAGGTTTTAAAGGAATCCCTTTTGGGGTGAAAAAGACAGTAAAATGAGACTACAACATATTTAGGCTGTGAAAATACTGCATAAAGCTATCAGTTCCAGTTTTGTTAAGCAATAGGTATAGCCATAATTATAATTAACATTTAAAAAGAAAAATGATCTAAATATATCTTGTCAAAAGTGCAGAACTGCTACATTATTGGTTACAGACATCTATGTGCTATAAAAACAGCTTTGGTACAATAAATTATCAAAAAAGGAAAATAAATTCTTGTAAAATTCACAGCATAATCGTGAGGCGAGAGCAGTCACATAAAATTCTGCATTTTAAAAATGTTCACAATGAACAGGAGTTGTCTTTGCGCAGAAGTAGTTGTGGGGGAATCACGTGCTGAAGGAAAAGCAAGAAACAAAATTTAAGATGGGGCGGGAGGGGGAGAGAAAAGAGTCTAAGAAAGGACACAGTTACAGCTATTTCCAGCAAACTGAGATTGCTACTTCTGTGACCTATAACAGAGGAAGTAATCTTTGACACACATGACCTCTTCAATCTCTGCAACTGGTGGTGGGGAGGGGGGAAGAGAGAGAGCAAAGGTGGGATAGGGTCAATTTTATCTCCAACAAAGGCCTCATTAATTACCCATGCTTGCTTTTTTAAAAATTAAGGACTATCTGAAAGTTCAATGACCTCTGCACAATGGCATGTTAAATGATAAGCTCAGCCTCTTTTAAAACGATTTTTCAGTCAATGTCCAAAATCGAAAGGCCAAGCATATCCAACTGCCACTCAGAATAATGTAAGTAACAGGCCAAGAATGACCAGATGATTGCCACTCACTGCATCTTAATGACCAGACCAAAACGAATGTTCAATCGCTACTCAGAGCCTTTGAATGATTCAACCGATGAGGGCCAAAAAAAAATCTCCACTCAAAGCTTCTGTACGATTAGAACAAGGATGTTTTACTAACCACCACTCAGCATGCCAGATGTGCTTTTGAAATTCCATTTACAGTGTCCTCTCAGTTCATATACTGCTCTGATGGCAGCAAGCTCCACTTTATCAAGCCTCCTCTGCTGCAGCACATCACAGGATCGTGTTAGGATGTTCTGGTATATGGGGACTTTTTTTTAAAAAGCTGACACAAAATAGGTCAGGAAAGACTGAAGAGTGTTGATTGTTCACAGAAACAATCTGCAGTTCCGTTTCTTTTTTTTCCAGGTGGCTTTTAAACTAATGCTGCTACTTCACCCATGCCAAGTTGTGCTAACACAGGTGGCGGGGATGCTGTGTAAGAGAATTGTAGCTTAAGGTGAGGCTACACCTCAGGGTGACCCATAACATGAAGTGTAAGGTGGTTTCTGGGCATGAATCCAGTCTTAAGCACTTTCACTCCACAGTCCATTAGCAAATTCCTTTTCAATTTAAAAATATAATCAGCTCTGCGCTCTTGACCTGTCCATTCAGTTTCCTTTGTTCCAAAGCAGCACTGTTCTCAATGCACTTTTTTTTGTTAAAACCCCCACCTTGAAGACACACAAACAAAAACAAACCCCATCTCAGTGTAGTCACGAGCTTGCGACGGGACTCTGCTGCACACAAACACCTACCATCGGAGACTCCTCCCTATCCATTCCTTGCCGCGTTGACAAATGCCCTTCTGTCATGTAATGGGCAGGACCTGCTGTTGCTGAGAATTGGTACACTTGCGGGCCAGACACTCCCGTCTCTTGACGGGGATTGGTGTATGTACCCAAATTAACGTCCACAGTGCCATTCTGGGCAAAGTCCAAAGTATTGGCAACAACAGGCCGGTTGTGATAAGCTTGAGAGCCAGAAACAGATGAAGAAGAGGTGGACGAAGAGGAGTTTGAGGAAGACAAGGACGTCATGGAGTGGTGGCTATGTCCCACTTCCATCGAGTCCTGGGCAGCGGAGCCATTTGTTGGGGAGTTATAAGCTCGTGGCCTGTTCCGGGTGCTCATGGCCTGTCCATGGTGATGGTGGTGATGATGGTGGAGGTGGTGATGGGAGCTGTTAGAGTGGTGGTGGTGTAATGCACTCTGCTGTTGGGGAACAATGTGGAACGATGTCTCTTGAACTGGATGAGTTTCAACCGTGACCTGTGTAGTAGCATCACCAGGTGTCCATCCCAATGCCACAGGGTACTGTGGTCGAACCTACATTTCAAGAATGCACAGTAAAAAAAAGTTCATTGTTTCACATCATTATATCAAAACTTACAAGCCAACTTTGAAACAAAACGATATGGATTTTATTTTAAAACCACAAGTTAATTAAATATAGTTTAGTATCAGTGGAACCATAATAACCAAGACATACCTCAAGTATAAGCTAGTTTTAAATAAATTAGCATTTCATCCCTAATCTAACGCTATAGTTAACACCCATGTGATACAAGTATAATACATACCTGTAAAACTGTAAATCACAAAATGGGATTTGATGATATAAATTTTTAAAACAAAAAAGTATTTTAGATCAGTCACAAAAATACACAGAACATGGACAGGTTGCTGTTAATAGCAAAATAAAATTGTATTTCATGTAGTGATGGATCACAGAATGGCTTAGGATAATAAATGTAGTTGTACACAAATCGTGCATGAATGGGCAAAATAATACCTCGTTATCAGGAGTAACAAAAAATGTTTTTGAAATGTTAAGGACAAAATAAAAAAAGAGAATCGCATTCCTTTACACACTAGAAGTAATGAAATGAGACACTGCAGACAATTTCCCCCAAGGTGTTCCCTTCCCCGCGCCCCCTCACTTTAAGGCTGCTTGCCTCTACAAATCCTTCTTCAGCTAAGAAGGTGTGGTTACTAGTTTTTTTTTCCATGGCCACTTTTGCTAATGCCACTGTGCCTGTTGATGGGAGGCACGTTTACCATAGAATAATGCAGACATCAGTTCTATTTCTCACCTGAGATACGACACGTTGCTTGCCTGGAAAGTTCCCATCAAGCAACCTGACAGAACTGACTAAACCAATCACATGTGTGGTTGACAGAATTAAGCGTCAGACATCGCTGGACTCAAGCCTGCAACGACAGGGATGTGAAGGGAGCACTGGAGACTTTTTTCAAACACAGAGCTCACCTGTGGGCTGTGTGTCTCGCAGTCCATGGCCTGGACAGCTCCGCTGTAATGCCCACCACTATGCCGATGCTGATGCGTTGGGTCTGACCTTGCCCTTCCACTATTACTTGTCCCAGAAGAGCCACCTGTTAAAGATGAGCATTAGTATATGCTTCATAAAAAAGTATAACACACAAACAAAGTGTTACTTGTGTGGTGTGGGATGGGGTGGCGGAGAGGGGGGGGGGGGTGAAGAAGAGAGAGAGAAAAGGGGGAAAATCATGTCAGTGTATTGGTATCATGTCAAATCAATTGAAATTGTGTACATACCCTTTAATTGTACTGCAACATCACATAAAACACTGCAAGCTTTCCATTAAAATACTGTTAATATCTTAGCTTTGGTTTTGCATCCATAAGTGTAAAGTACTGGACAAAATACTCAACAGTAAGCAGAAGCATTTACTGTTTTAGCATGTCACATGTTCACAGATTAAACACAGGCTAATGCACAATTTGCAATGAATTACATAGCAGTAACACAAAAAGGGACTGACTTGAAGTCATTAACCACAAGAATGATGCTTAGTTTGTCAATTCTTATCTCCACACCAAGATGCGTCACTGCTTTGGAATAGACTCAAGTGTGTGCGTATGCATGTTTTAAAAATATACAGAAACAAGCTTAAAGGAAAATGCAAGTCTATGGGGAAGTTAAGCTGTTCCAAATATTCCCCCCATTTTATATGGAAAATGTGTCACCCAATGGCCTGGCAAGGTTGGAGACCAGGTCTATAAGGTTCCCTACAGATAAGGAAATTGATGTTTGGAAAAGAAGTCAAAATTAAAATCTTATCTGTGTATATTTGATCCAGTGTAAAGGAAAGGGACCCCAATCAAAAATGCACTCTACTTCTCAGACTTGCATTCTCTTTGAGGATTTTTTTGCCTCCTTCCATCTTTTGCAGGGGTGTGGTATAGCAGACAGTGACAGACAGGGATTAAAGAAGAAATATTGGAACTTCAAATTTAATAATGATACTGGGGAATATTGTAGCTTGAACATACTGGAGCAGAAATACATTTAGATATGCTTACATACAATTCCTGTTAGAGGCACAGACCCTGCACGTTCTCAGTACTGAAATATACATGTGAGCACCTTCCAAACAACATAAAGGTCATTTTAATAACTAGCAAATCGTGTAACTAAGTGAATTTTCCTTTCATACCCCACATGTTTTTGCCCTTTGGAAAAAGAACACTTTGATAAAACTTATTTCATGATGTTGCCTATCTACAATTGAAAAATTTTACTTTCATTAAAAATAAGGTAATCCTGATATTTGGAAATGCTATTAATTGCACTTGCTGAGTATTTGCCCCCCTTTGTTCAAATGAGGCATCACATTTACCATGACCTTGGAGTGAGGAAACGGCAATAATTATATATATGCATTTATCTTACTGTGACATCCTTATCAAATATTATTAAGCTGGAATCTGTAGCTTAAACTTGGAGTTTTTAATCTCACCAAGTTGCATGCATTTGTTCTCATCCTCCTTTGTAAAACGTAAAACAACTTTACAAAACCCATTCCTTGGATTAGCAGACTGTCCTTTCATTTTTGGGACAGGATACAATGCTACCCAAACTTAAAAGCTTCCTCTCTCATCAGGTTTAACAGTTCAAAGCACAAAAATGAGTTTGGGCAACATGTTCAAAACTGCTCAGAATTTGACAAACTGACAATCTCACTCAAAAGATGGTTCTGGAAATCGCACCCAAGACTTAATCTCAAAGAGCATATCACACACTGTCCAGATATAGAAACATTCACACAATTGCCATAGGGGTGCTCTTCTGAATTGAGCAATCTACAATTTGCATCTGACCGCTTCTACATCCGAGGCAGATAACGGATCCCAAAAGTGAGACGAAATATTCCATTCTCCAGCACTAATGGTCCTCACCTTAAGGACAGCAAAAATTCACCTAATAACGATCATTCCTTCAAGCAATTAAAAGAAAGTCTGAAGAAAATATTGAAGTAGTTTACAATCTATACTATCTTTTGTAGATGTGTACCTGAGCTCGAGGATGTGCTAGAAGAGGTGCCTGTAGATTGTGACTGTTCCATGGCAGGACTT
Source organism: Heptranchias perlo (assembly GCF_035084215.1). Classification (NCBI taxonomy): domain Eukaryota; kingdom Metazoa; phylum Chordata; class Chondrichthyes; order Hexanchiformes; family Hexanchidae; genus Heptranchias; species Heptranchias perlo. The sequence continues at coordinate 66,752,979 of NC_090335.1, forward strand.
GTTGATACACTATTACTTGTGTTTGTCCCTTCATCTGCTGTCTTTTTGAAAAAGCTGTGTTGCAGTGCATAATAGGGGGCTATCCGGGTCTTAGGGTCGAAGTCCAGCATCCTCAGAATCAGGTCCTTAAACTTCAGATAATCCGCTACGGTGTGGCCCGACTCTCCAGCTCGGCGTCCACCAGGACCACCAGTTTCTACTCCAAGGATATTGTGAAGTTTTCGAGTTCCAGGTGGTTTATATTCCTATAATGAAAAGGTATTGATAGTGATAAATTCTACTTTACTAACGGAAACAGTGCACTGGGACAGAAGATTATCTTACACATCTGTATAATCAATGTAAGCTGAATTTTGAGGGCTTCAGTAAGACATCAGCTCCACAATCAGAATTAAACTTAATAATGTGGACCATGCAGCAACTTGGTGCTCCAACATGTTGCATCACCAAGTGACGAGGCATGAATTTATACTTGCAATTATGTACGTGGCAAGTCCCAGATTTGTGCTATGCTGTTTGCAAGGAGGCAACAAGCAAAAGTTACGCACTTCCCAATACGGAGGAAGAAGGTTTCTTTTAAAAAAGACACTTAGAATCTGCTCGTCACACTGAACCACTCTCGTACCTTCAACAGCTGGTCGTAGAGCATTACTGGCAGATGCTTGGAAGCAGATCACAGGCCAAGATCTTAGCCGTGTTGGTGAATGGACAGAAACAATCAGAAAGGGTATAAAATTATGAAGCCAATTTCAAAAATCCCATCAATTAAGATAATAAACTTCCACTTTCCAATGTTCAATTTTGTGTGTTTCTACAAACATCAGTTTTCTATCTATATATAAAAAAAGCATTTTGCAAACAAACTCAGTAGGTTAAAAACAATTTAAAAGGGGAATCTAGCCGTGACAGAGAAAAGTATTTCTCTCCTCGCTATGTAGCTAGAGAGAAATAATAAAAGCTAGGAAATAGCTCTTTGGATGACCCAAATGTACTAAATTTTTGCATTGTTGATGCCTTCGAAGCAGCAGCTAAGCTGAGATAAATACTATGAGAGCCAATCATCGTTAGACTGCGTAAGTGAACAGAGGAGGTCTTTTCTGGTTTGTTGTCAATGAGGGAACTAGATTTTTTCTAACGGGCAGATGAGGTCTTCAGTGATTAATTCACCCCTCCCATTATTAAAAACACTACATAGTGGAGCAAAAACTACATGTTAAAAGTAGTTTTCCTTCCAGTAATATTCCCCTTGAAGCACTTACATAAAATGTATTTACAAACAATGTGAAGTTACAGCTGAACTAGAATTCACTGAAATAGTATGAAGTTCCCTACTGCAGTCATAGCTACATTCAGGTGTCACAATTTTACATACAAGTCACTAGCATTAAATTAAGCTGACTGGCTGCAGTGAATTTCCCAGGGTTAGCCTCATTTAGATATTTTCAGCTTATAATATCCCTGCCAGGGGAAGGGGGGCCAACACAAAATTGCCACTGTTGCAGGAGTCAAACATCTTCAGCAGCTATAAACACCAGCACCATTTTTCAAACAAGATTTCAAATTTCAGATCTCATGCCATCAGTTTCGCATGCATTCACTATGAACACTAATGTTATCATTTACATTTTTTGCATGCATTACCTGCCCTACCAACACCAGACACCTTCTGCATACCAGCATCACTAACATTAGAGTTGCAAAGGTGACAGTAGCAAAAATTGTGACATACACCACCACTCCGCCATTACCGCCTAATTTAAACATGCCTGCCCATATATGGGTGGGTGCTTACACGGACTGGCGCCACATAGCAGACTATAAAATGGGCAGGCATCCAGTGGTAAGAGTCCCTGCCACATTACCATCGCTGAAGTAGCACAAAAGCAAGGAAAATCCTACCAATAACTTTCATTGGATTTCCAAACTTTCTCCATAGAAGTGTGCATTTGGGTGTGCTGCCAGAAACACACTTCATTCCATCATGATTATAATCTTTAGCATATGGTTTAACATCTAAGTTAAGAAAATCTGTGGTTACGGCTAAAGCCAGGAGTTAATAGTTGTCAAAGTATTCCATCAAATATCTTTGTCGCTAACAACTAATCAGTACAGTAATGTCTGTCCTCCACTATCTAGCTGCAATGAATAAACAAACCTCCCAGGAAACAAAAAGCATGCTCACTTTATTATTACAACAAATTTAGAAATATATAATGAGCTTAAACACTAGCATTTACCTACTCACATCATACCACTGAACTTTTTGTTCAGCAGTTCTGGGAGTGTCATTAATGGCGGTAATGAAGTTAACAATTCAGATCACCGCACTCTCCTATTTAAAGGATTAAAAAATGAAAAAAAAAGTACCCCCTGCCCCACCCCACGTTGTATATAACTATTATGAATTGTATTTAAAATAAGTTCAATTCCTTACTGTGTTTCCAATTTTTTTTATGTTACTCTTGATATTCACCCTCTTGCCATCTTTGGTCTTCTTCACTGTCCATGAGGCATCAGGCAACTTCTCAAAGAATTTCCGTGCTTTGGGAGCCTGATCTAAAATGTGAGATGGGGGGATTCCCAGAACTTCTACAATTTTATTCATCTGGTCCACCTAAGGAGACATGTAGAGAATAGGAATGGTAATGTCAAGAAACAGAAATCAGGTCACAGTTGAGCAAGCTATGAAGGTCTACTCACAATAAAAAGTCATACCTTACCAAAGCTTATATTTAGTGGATTTGGTTAAGACAATGTGTCTTCTCTTGACAGGGAAAAAATAAGCTCAATCATGATGATCAGTGGAAAACACACACACACCTGTGTTAATGCTAAATTAATCTCTGGAGCCTTGTTTTCATTTCTAAATATTAATCTGAAGTGGAATTGCATAGTTAATGCTCAGCATAGCTAATGCTCAGCATAACTTTACTCAGTCAACATTTTGCCAATCAAAACTAAATATAGTTAATGTCCCAACAGGGAGCACATTTTAACAAACTCTAACCAAAGAACTTGACACAAAATTTTAGTTGCACATGAATGGCAAATCTTTCAACTTGAACTGATCAATGGAAAAAAAATTGAAATCCTACAAAAACGAAGCAGAACAAGGTCTATTTTGCATAATGGCAACAATATCGTAAATCACAATTTCAACTCCCATCCAATGTCCCAAAAATGTTCAATTTTCCAGAGTTACCCCATTCCAGAATAAAAATGCCCATTTCTTGTCAGCTCACAAATCAATGCAAATATAAAATTTCAAGTTTATTTTGCATAAAATTATTGTATATTTTGATGGGCTTTTTTGCCATTCCAGTCATGATTACTATGGAACTCATTTACAATGGAAAGTCAAGTTTAAATTTTTTAAAGCACATTCAAGAGCATAACAGCAATTACCTAACATTTCTGCTTCATAAATCAAGGGTTCTGGCCTTCAACAAGTACCTCTGAACTATGGGGAGATGAAAAGTACTCTAAGTGGATATTTTATCTTCATAAGTTCATAGAATCATAGAAGTTTACAACATGGAAACAGGCCCTTCGGCCCAACATGTCCATGTCGCCCAGTTTATACCACTAAGCTAGTCCCAATTGCCTGCACTTGGCCCATATCCCTCTATACCCATCTTACCCATGTAACTGTCCAAATGCTTTTTAAAAGACAAAATTGTACCCGTCTCTACTACTGCCTCTGGCAGCTCGTTCCAGACACTCGCCACCCTTTGAGTGAAAAAATTGCCCCTCTGGACCCTTTTGTATCTCTCCCCTCTCACCTTAAATCTATGCCCCCTCATTATAGACTCCCCTACCTTTGGGAAAAGATTTTGACTATCGACCTTATCTATGCCCCTCATTATTTTATAGACTTCTATAAGATCACCCCTAAACCTCCTACTCTCCAGGGAAAAAAGTCTCAGCCTATCCAACCTCTCCCTATAAGTCAAACCATCAAGTCCCGGTAGCATCCTAGTAAATCTTTTCTGCACTCTTTCTACTTTAATAATATCCTTTCTATAATAGGGTGACCAGAACTGTACACAGTATTCCAAGTGTGGCCTTACTAATGTCTTGTACAACTTCAACAAGACATCCCAACTCCTGTATTCAATGTTCTGACCAATGAAACCAAGCATGCCGAATGCCTTCTTCACCACCCTATCCACCTGTGACTCCACTTTCAAGGAGCTATGAACCTGTACTCCTAGATCTCTTTGTTCTATAACTCTCCCCAACGCCCTACCATTAACGGAGTAGGTCCTGGCCCGATTCGATCTCCCAAAATGCATCACCTCACATTTATCTAAATTAAACTCCATCTGCCATTCTTCGGCCCACTGGCCCAATTTATCAGGATCCCGTTGCAATCCTAGATAACCTTCTTCACTGTCCACAATGCCACCAATCTTGGTGTCATCTGCAAACATACTAACCATGTCTCCTAAATTCTCATCCAAATCATTAATATAAACAACAAATAACAGCGGACCCAGCACCGATCCCTGAGGCACACCGCTGGTCACAGGCCTCCAGTTTGAAAAACAACCCTCTACAACCACCCTCTGTCTTCAATCCAATTTTGTATCCAATTGGCTACCTCACCTTGGATCCCATGAGATTTAACCTTATGTAACAACCTACCATGCCGTACCTTGTCAAAGGCTTTGCTAAAGTCCATGTAGACCACGTCTACTGCACAGCCCTCATCTATCTTCTTGGTTACCCCTTCAAAAAACTCAATCAAATTCGTGAGATGATTTTCCTCTCACAAAACCATGCTGACTGTTCCTAATCAGTCCCTGCCTCTCCAAATGCCTGTAGATCCTGTCTCTCAGAATACCCTCTAACAACTTACCCACTACAGATGTCAGGCTCACCGGTCTGTAGTTCCCAGGCTTTTCCCTGCCGCCCTTCTTAAACAAAGGCACAACATTTGCTACCCTCCAATCTTCAGGCACCTCACCTGTAGCGGTGGATGATTCAAATATCTCTGCTAGGGGACCCGCAATTTCCTCCCTAACCTCCCATAACGTCCTGGGATACATTTCATCAGGTCCCGGAGATTTATCTACCTTGATGCGCGTTAAGACTTCCAGCACCTCCCTCTCTGTAATATGTACACTCCTCAAGACATCACTATTTATTTCCCCAAGTTCCCTAACATCCATGCCTTTCTCAACCGTAAATACCGATGTGAAATATTCATTTAGGCTCTCACCCATCTCTTGTGGTTCCGCACATAGATGACCTTGTTGATCCTTAAGAGGCCCTACTCTCTCCCTAGTTACTCTTTTGCCCTTTATGTATTTGTAGAAGCTCTTTGGATTCTCCTTTGCCTTATCTGCCAAAGCAATCTCATGTCCCCTTTTTGCCCTCCTGATTTCTCTCTTAACTTTACTCTGGCAATCACTATACTCTTCAAGGGATCCACAAGTTTATAAATAGAACTATTTCCTGGAAAGTCACTACCGTTAACGTCATATAGGTTTGTGTAGGAGGTGTATACTTTTGCTTTAACTGGTGTTTTGTTTGTTCAAAAGCTACGAAATGAATGTTATTTATTTTATTTATGCAACAAAAAGCTGCATCATTTGTGTTCATTATCCAATAAATGCCCTTCTAACTTCTATTATGCTCATGGAAAAAGTGCAACTCCAACTCAAATGTCTGGGATACATACTTTCAGTAAATGGCTCAAAATCCACGTTACATTACAGCTCATTTGAGCATGAAGACTGATGTCAAACATCCATCAGTGGAGTCCAAGATTTTAGTTATGATTTGGCTTCTTTTATTATTTTTTAATTTTCAACATTTTTTCCTCCCAGAGGCCCCACCAGAGATAGACAGAGATAATGGGAGATGGAAAGATATATTGGGCGCTAAATTGGGCCTTGTAGCACCCGTTGTTTTGGCGCTACACGGCCTCTTGAACATCCAAGATGGCGCCTTGGCTGCGCATGCACGTTTCCAGCATGACGTACGCCGGATGCCATCTTGGTATAGGTAATAGCTCATGCGCAAATACTGAACACCAGCTGCATGTAAAGTAAGGAGAAAATGGATACAGTGTGCAAAGCTGATTTAAAGTGATAAGTCCCAAAATGGTGTCTAACGCGCAACCCAACGCACAGTCTTAACCCTGACCATCTGAACATGTCTTAGTGCCTGGAAGAGCCCTACTAGCACTATTTAAAGGGACCATGCAGGATTTACAGGTTAGTGGCTGGATTATTGCTTCTGGCTGCCGAGACATTTGTAACTGTTTTTGGAGGTCTCCTATACTTCAATACTAGGATGCGGGGACATAGCCTAACATTTAGAGCCAGAATGTGCAGGAGTGAAGTTAGGAAATGCTTCTACACGCAAAGGGTGGGAGAAGTTTGGAACGCTCTTCTGCAAACAGCAGTTGATGCTAGCTCAATTATGAATTCTAAATCTGAGATTGATAGGTTTCTGTGAACCAAGGGTATTAAGGGTTACGGGATTAAGGCGGGTATATGGAGTTCAGTCACAGGTCCGCCACAATCTCACTGAATGGCGGAACAGGCGTGAGGGGCTAAATGCCACTGCCACTTGCCTCCCGTTATGCGCCACCTTCTCCTGCAAAAAAGAGGGACATGTGTCTGGGTGATGTGCCTGTCATTGTTGAATAGCTGCCAGTGTGTGCGACCTGTGAGTTGTGGGTGGGTGGCTTGCAACAGTGGTAATGTGTGAGGGTGAGAGGAAGCATCCAATTGGAAGAGTTGAGTACTGATGGAAAGAGTCTGTTATTACGTGGGTGATGGAGGTGTCGCACTTGGAGCAGTGAATGCGGCTAGTGGTGTAGTTGGTAGGAGGTGCCACTTGACAGTTGACCTCACTCACCTTGACCACTTGTGTCAAAGCACTGAACTTCTTCCTGCACTGCATCCATGTTCGTGGTGCTATGCACCTGGCATTAACTTTGTCCCACCCTACCTCAGGAGCATATGTCTGGAGGCTTCTTGCTCCCCACCGCGGATATAGGATGTCCCTCCTTCTGTCCGCCTCCTGCACTAAGGCCTCTAGTACATCAGCAGAGAACCTTGGTGCACGCTCTCTCACAGGCCCGGTGCAAACTCAGATCAGCATCTGGTGTGAGGTCTTATGTGCAGACTGGAGGATGTGGGATTTAGTAGTGCGTAACCTTTATTCAATGTTTGAACATAACTAATCAGTGTGTAAACAAAGGGACGGGACCTACATCTGAGTTTTGTGTGTGCGATGTCTGATCTCCATTCTGACTCCGTGCAGACAGCAGACTGTTATTTTTGGCAAACAACAGCTACCGGCTACCTTTAAGAGATTTTAAGTGACATCCTCCCTCCAAGAGATGGGAGCACCCCTTGCTGATGGAAAGTGCAAATTGCACTGAATCCTCGTGTCAATGCTGATTTCCAACGCTGCTTGAAGGTAAGTACTAAGGCTGGACCAAAGTCTTGTCCTGCCTGCGCAGGAAGAAATGGGCGTGGGTTAATAGCAGATCGTGCTACCCGCACCCAATAATAGGTCCTATTGAATTTTTCTTTTTCCCCCCCATTAAGTTACATCAAAACTATAGCACAGAAACAGGCCGTTCAGTCCAACTGGTCTATGCCGGCATTTATGCTCCACACATGCCTCCTTCATCGAGCCATATCAGCATACCCTTCTATTCCTTTCCCCCTCATGTGTTTATCTAACTTCCCCCTAAATGCAACTACGCTATTTGCCTTGTGGTAGTGCGTTCCACATTCTAACCGCTCTTTGGGTAAAGGACGTTCCCAGGAGACAGAGATAGAGCGTGCGAAAAACCTCTTACAACAGTAGACTATTATGGATATAAGACTTACACATGTTTACAATTTTACACAGACACTTCTAAATCCCTATTTATCCTGTATATGACTGAAGCTGGATGCTGAACCAACTTGATGCAGAGAAATGGGCAGAGAAAATGCACACTTTGATTAAAAAGGGGCAATCAAATTTAAAGCTGAAGTCATCCAAATTTGGCCATTTGTTTATCCACTTTAAAAGAAAAAAATCATTTAATAGTTTACTCAAGTTTGTCATGTTGATCTACAACCTCATCAGAGGATATTTATACTACATGATTTACTAAAAATTCTCTTCCAGTCATTACGAATAGTGTATCAATGTGTCACAGAAAAATACAGAATGCAACACAACAGTATTTCTTCATATCAATAGTGATCCCTCTTCACTCCCATCATCTCTACAGAGAAAATGTAACTCAAGTGGCCAGGATTCTATGGAGGGAAAAATTACTCATTACATTTAATTTTTTTAAAATAAAAACTGTCCCCTGCAATTAGTATGGGCAATGTTTTGCACCACAAGGGTACGGTTGCCAACATCTGACTATTTTACTGGGAAACTTTGATACTGAACCAGCAAGAAAGAAGAATGTAGTCACCAATGTGATAAATTTGTCAAGTTTCAAAATACTTGGCAAATAAAATTTTTGTCTGAAAATGAAAGCCTTTTTTCTTAAAAGGGGAAACTATGATTACTTTAAAAAATGGATATGCTGTATTCCTTTCTGATCCTTCTGAAAAGCATGTCTAATCTAGGACCTTACCTGTAACCAGGTGCAATGACAAATTAGCAAACTCTCAAGCCATTATATCCATTATTAATTGCGTGTTTAATCTTGACCCCCCAGGGTGGAAGGCTTAAATTAGCAAATCATGAAATGCATACAACAGCACTTTATATATAAGTATTATTTTTCATACAACATTCAGGCAGGCCTCATATGGGTGTTACAGCTATAAAAACCCAAGTTGCCAGTCAAGTGAAGCAAAACACCTGCCTTCCACTTTAAGACAAGTTAAATCTTTTGCAGCAGGCATATGTTTTTAAAAAAATTAAACAAAAAAGTTCAAAGCAAGCCCTTTCAAAAATGTCCCATTTAAGCATCACTGTAATCACAAAAAAGGCTTGCTGCAACTTCGAAATGACTTTTAAAAAAGATTCTCTCTCTCCAGGCCATGTGCTATCCCGCGGGCAAAACTATTTCAATACCAAAGCCTTTGCTGAATTGCTCCATGGCCAAATGCTGGGGATGTGAACAAGGGCAGCTCAGCTGATTGATCTAATTTTATTTCCAAGTAGGGGATGCACCTACAACAGCAAGGCCATAACCTTTTCTTAAAAAACAAAAAAAGCCACTGAATACATGAGTGCAAGACACACGTTAATTATTTTATCACTTCTGCTCATGACTGCTCAGAGAGATATAATGTAGGATTAAGGTATACTGTAAGATTACTGCATACTTGATTAGCAGTAAGGAAGCAATAGCACTTTGTACAACTCTATCAAAGAATGAAACTGTCAAAAGAAAGATCCACTGCATTTTACAGATTATACACATTTAAAAGAAAACAGTGCATCTGGGTTTTCTCATCCTTTCACACAACCTTTCTCTGTATTTGCCTTTCCAGTATTATGACTGCCTGTTACGTGGTATGATTTTGTTTTAAATTGTTTTCCTACCTCATTAGCTCCACTGAAGAGAGGCTCTCCGGTGTGCATCTCCACCAGAATACAACCTAGTGACCACATGTCAATAGCTAGGTCATACGGCATTCCTAGCAGCACCTCTGGTGAACGGTAAAATCGACTCTGAATGTATTGGTATATCTACAATATAAAAACACAACAGTTAATACTGGAACTCCTGGAAATATAATTATTAATCATTCTGATTGAAATACAAATTATTTCTAATTATTTTTCTTGATCAAAAGATAAAATTTAGGGTAAAAATCTAAGTTTACATTTCAAGTAAAAGACATAATTTAAAGCAGTCCAGAATGAAGCCCATCCACATTGCAGCTACTGCCACCTGATTGCACCGATGCTCCAGACTGTCTGAAACTCTCAGCTCCCTCATCTGCACTCCAGCTAACTGTGATCCCCTCCCCATTCCATTATTTGTAGTTTCTCCCCCCTTTTCCATTGAGCTCACTTATCTCATCCATAAAGCCTTCCACCTGCTCAGTCGACTCCCCACCCATGATGCCAGGTTCCGCCCACCGAACTTAACCTTATGCCCATGCGCATCAAACTGATTCTTTCAACTGGCAATGTTCTCACCTCCTTCAAAACCACCGTCATCGTTCCTCTCAAGGAATCTATCTTAAACCCTTCCAATCACTGCTCCATCTCAAAACTTCCCTTCTGCCCCAGTCATGTAATATGTTGTGGCGTGCAATTACGTTCACACCTCTCTTTCTACTCCTGATTCCAATTTGGCTTCTGTCTCACCCACAGTATTAAGACTGCACTGGTTAAAATCACAAACAACATCGCGTGTAACTCCCTATCTCTTCGGATCCTCCTTTATCTCTGACCACATTCAACAGCTGACCACTCCACCCTCAAGTATTAATCTCTCCTGAGAGTTTTAAATGACAACGCAGGCGCTATTTTGCTGTCTATGGCTTCTCCTCCTCTGATTACACAGGTAACTCTGCTGCATGCCACTGGTCCATCCTTGGCCCCCTTCCTCTTCGTTGTCTACTATCTGGAAGCAAAGTCAGCTTCCACATATCAGGACAATACCTAGTTCTACTTTGCTCCCTCCTCCATTGAACCAAAGGTTGTTGCCACAGACACAAATTACCTATCTGATATCAAGACCTGTACAAGCCATAATTTCCTCCAACTGAAAATCAGCAAAATTGAAGCCATGTTCTTTGGGCCAGAGGTGCTGAGATACTGACGTGAGCCAGCAATCATCCCAGCAGCCATCTCAAACTGAGTTAGGAAGTACGGTACCATGGCATCCTGCTCAACCTCAGCTTCCTCCTACACCGTTACCAAAACTATTTTCAGCTCTGCAATATTGCCTGTCTCTGCCCCATCTCTCCCATTCTACCACCAAAATCCCAGTTACCCAAAGGCCCTTCTACTTCCACAAGCTTCAACTCATCCAAAAAACTGGAGCTAGCATACTCACCCACACTAAGTGCCACATTATCATATCTATCCTCTCCAAGCTCAGACTCCCTTCCAGAATATCAACTTCACAATTGTCATCCTTGTTTTCAAAATTCTTCACGGCCTTGCCCCTCCCTTTCTTGGTGATTCCACCAGCCTTGCATACTTGTGTGCACTCTTCGCTCTTCTAACACAAGATTTCTCCTCGTTTCCTCTGCTCCATCATTGGCAGCCGCTATATTCCTGTCCTCTGGAATACTCCCTCCTGCCCTCCCACTTTCAAAAACCTCAAAACTCCACTCTTCAACCGTGCCATTGGTTTCCATTCCTAGTCTCTCTATCACTCTCTCTTTTCCCTCTCCATGGTGTCCACCATATCCATTTCTTCCTTATTATAAAGTCGCTCGAGACTTCCTGCATGATGAGGATTGTGAAAACAATTTCATAGAATCATTTTGTGACTAGCAGTGATGTTTTAGGAACCATTCTTGCGTAAAATGATAGTTGGATGGGAGGCCAGTAATTAAAACTCCTCCCCTTATATGGTTTGTTTATAAAAACCATATGTATATACACAACTATCTACGGAGGAGTTTGAAGTATTGTTTTACACAACCTATGTAAGAGCATAAATAGGAGTAGCAAGCAACTCTTTGCAGGTCTGCAACTACTTTCAAAAAGCATATTCTTGCTGTATTTTCTAAGCTTTTGGTTTTTAAAAAAATAACAGTTTTACCTATAAAAAGACCAAATCTCTATCAGGTCAAAATAAATCAGTTTCTTCTGGATACTATGGTATCTATATTTACCAGCAATGGTCCATTTCCTCAAAACGCAAGCGTGCCCTAAATTCAAAGCTAATCTTAGGAGCAGCAAAGTGCATGTAAAAGCCATAAAGTAATAATACACACCCTCTGTCCAAGTTGACAGGAGCTGCCAAAGTCAACTATTTTGATAGCACTCCGTTTGGGATTACACAGCAAGATGTTTTCAGGTTTTAGGTCGCAATGGATAATGCTGAGCTCTGGTGTAGCAAGGAAGAGCAGAGCAGTGCACATCTGCTGCGCAAATTTCCGTGTAAGATTCAAGGAAACACCACGGAAATTGGTGTTGCGCAGCAAGTCATACAGGTTGTAGGACAGCATCTCAAAGACAAGGCAGAGGTGGTTTCGAAACATAAAGTGTCGCTTCAGATGAACTGTAGAGGAGGGAGTAAAATGCATATTTAAGCACATTGTTCATGCAACTATTCAAAAACGAAACAATTACATATTATCCAATTGTTAACTGTCAGTAGCTACTATACACATGCTGCATATATTGTACAATTGGAGAATTTGTACAAGATATGGTTTATTGAAGTTAATAAATACATTATTTCTCCATGTTTCCAAGAAGACATTTCCCCACTCAGACTAATGCACTGAATTATCGTGTTGATCAAATACGTTATAGTTGACAATTGTGATGGAAAAATGATTTACATTCTGCCCCTTATAGTCAGAAACAATCCAGACAATAAGTTAAGTATAAAGATCAAAGACAACCTAAAAATAAAATGAGAAAAAGAAACAACGGTCACAAAATATTCCTGTAAATATGCACATCAACTCAGGTAGCTTTGAAAAGCATTTCAAAAAGTACAAATGCAGTGTATGGATTGGACTGTTAATTACATTTCACTAAAACTGAAAACAGACAAGTTACCAAAAAGAAACTGACTCATGCTGTGAACCCGAACAATTGTTTGTTGAAGTTCAACGAAACCCAACGTCTGCCAGTCTTAAAAATACAGAATGCGTCTAGAGATCAGCTTTGAAAAACTGCTTCAAAAATTGATTTCTACAATCCATAGGGAAAGGTTTCTCCACACATTCAGCTCATAAAAAGCAAGTGTTCTTTGCAATATACTGTACTACAATGTACTTTATTTTCATAGCAGCATGAAGATGATTCTTCAAGCAAAGGTTTCCCAGCATGCCTATTTTCAACAGGATACCACGGTCTAAATTACATTTGGCAGAACACTAAAAGTTCTTGCACATTTATTTATGAAAGCATAAATTTGAGGCAGACTGACAGGAAGCCAGTGCTGCACGTCAAAAAGGTACTTAGGTAAAAATTCTGTTTTCCTTGCCAGGCCAACCATTTTTTAAAAAAATCTCACCTCACACTATGACCTTGAAGTAAACAATATCGTAATAAAAACTGCTCAGATGCTTTATTGTTATTTTGCCATAAACTAAAAAAAACATTTTTGAACACTTCTGCTTGCCCCATTATTTCTTTAGTCATTTTTTTCATTATCTCAATTACTTTAACTTCACTTTCATCCTTGCCAATCCAACCAAACTCAGCAAAAATGGGCACTTTCCTTACCCATTTCCTTCTTCCATCTGGCTCCTACCATGTTTTAGGTGGAAGCAACATTCAAAAAGTTGTTTTTGATTGGCTGAAAAAAGAGTCTTTGAAGCTGGTTTCAGCCAGTTAAATTGAAAAGATTGACATAACTGTCAAGAATGGCTGCCCTGGATTCGTTAGTTCTTCAGTCACTGTCAAAGCCCAACCATATCTATATTTAAATAACTAATTCACAAGATTAAAAGGAAGTAATGACGGGTAGTTTCTAGAACACCAGTTTTGCAAAAGTAACCCAGAATCTAAAAAGGTTATTGTTTTAGAGGAACATCTGTAAGGGAAGCTATTAACAGTGACCATTTGTTATATTTGTTCAAAAATGTCTTTAGAATTTGATTTGGTCTTTGACTATTTGTGAAGTTAAAAGTAAAAAAATCTGCCAGACAAACTTCCAGAAAACTGCATGACTGCCGTCTTTTGGAAGTCCCTATCTGAACTTTGAAAAGAATTAAGCCAGCTACTTACTGGAAACCGCAGCTTGAGCCATTTTAATCTGCATTTAGATAAACCAGCTTTTACTGCTCTCATTCTTTGTATATGTAACATTTCTTTATATTAAGTTGAAAGTAAGTATCTTATAAGGTGAGCTAAGTAAAAAGGCACTAATTTTAAAAGTGACCAGTATAACTATTAAATGGAACAGGGACAAGTAAAAATATACATCGTTATGTAGTACCTGAGAAACTAAGTCTAGTAGAAGCCATTATAAAATATAATTCAATAATAATTTTCAAATGACCTTAGCATTTATAATTGGTATCAGAATTACTACAAGCACTGAACTGAGCAACACATCAAGCAGAGGTAACTACATTTTAGACTTGCATTTATCCATACTGGGCACAATATACATAACATAATAACTGCATGTAAATTTAAAGCAAAATAGTTTGTCATTACCTATATAGTACTTCATCTCAGTGTCATGTTTGTTCATCAGCTCAAGCAGCCGAACCTCAATCTGTGCCTGGTTTAGGAATGCCTTCTTGTTCTTTATGATCTTTATTGCTACCCACTCCTGTTCCACACGGTCATACGCTTTTACAACCTACAAGTAAAGCAAGAGAGTGAAGGGTTAACAAACTATCTGGAGAGATTTGTTTGTACAAAATGTTATACTTCACAATAATGATCTGACTGAACATAAGACAATTCTAAATGAAACAAAACTAAATCTGGTATTGTTACCAGATTCCCTGACAAGACCCAGTCTTGTACTTAACATTCCATTTGATATCGTATCTGTAGGCTGAATAATGATGGCTTGCAGTGGATTCTTTTTGAAAATGCTTTTTTCCACAATTCACTTTTTTTGACTATAAAAATGAAGAATCATCTTGCTTTTTCCAATGGAACATGTAAATAAGTATGTATTCTGGAGATCTGTGGATACCAACCAAATACCTACTATCTAGAGAATATCCAAATAAGTATTGACTTGTCATTGCAAACACATCTGTTCAAATAAGGGCCTGCAGTCCCACAGAAGTTATTATAGCACTGGATGGTGGAAAAAGGAGCTCCTCTTAACCAAAAACGTAATCAAAAGCTTTTGAGAGGCACAAAACAGTCACCTTCAATCAATGAGATGAAACTTCTGAACTTATAACTCAAATAAGGAAATTATTTTTAAACAGACAACATAATCTTTTGAAATGGTTTCTAATATCCAATAGTCTCACACTCTGCAGTGAAACAGAGAGTAGAGTTGATACTAATGAACATGCAAAATCCACATGACTTTCATCTATCAAAACATTGTGCCTCAGGGGACTTTGGACCAAGTATAAAAAAGGGTTCATTTCTAAAATGCTACTTTGGGAAGTTGAGGCTAAACCTGGAGAAGGTTTGCTAGTGCTACGGTCTGTAATGTCCTACTAGAGACAGCATACTAAGATATCTGCAGTGAGAAATGGGCATCATATAACATTGAGTAAAGAGGAAAACAGTAGCTATCAGGTTAGGAGTTTGAAAAAAAAGAGACCCAACAGATCTGAGCATCCTACAGAAATATTGTACTATGCCCCCAAAGTTAAACGTTAGCACTGTAAGCTGGAATTTAGCAGTTTCAATGTATGCTTTGCACTAAAGCAATCGCTGATTAAGAGATTTGGGAATAACTTGTTTTGTGAAGTGTGTTCACGAGGTGATACCTTGGTCAAACTGATGACTAAATTAAAAAAGATCTTTCTGTCAAGAAATGCTGAACATTCATCAACAAAAGTTTAATATGAGGGAAGTCAGATCCAGATATGAAAGCCTCAACTCTCTCTCCCCCTCAAGTCTGTGGGTGTATGCTGGATGTTGAACTAGGAGTGTGAAAGAAGGCAACAGGCCTGGGTTAAGTTCCACTAACGTATACACCATTTCCTGCCATAGTTCATGTCCCACATCTGAGACAGCACCTACCAAGTTTTTCAAAATCTATGCAGGTAAGAACACAGACAGATCATCGAAGAGTAACTAAATCTAAAAGCATTTGGTCACTATGACGAGCTGGAACTGACAAAGATGTTAAATGCCAATAGAGAATGATAGCAAAGCAATTTACATTTACAATACTATGAGTGGAATTGAGGGTCATCTTCAGCTATTAGATCAGAACTCTGAACTGAAATCATTTTGAAACTGAAAGGACCTCAGACCATTGACATTAGGAAGTCTTATCTTCTGTGATCCCCTGCAGGATCTAAGAAATTTTTCCTTGTTTTTAAGTTACTTTATTTATCTTGGGTAATTCTATCCAGACGGGAATTGCAACAGCCTGATGCAATAAAATAGTTTTTACGTGTAGGAATAGTGTAGAAAATTTGTAATCTGAGAAAGCAGCTGGTTAACATTTCAATTGACATTCCTATACGTTTAAGACACGGCTGTCACATGAGCAACAAGAAACACACTGCAATTCGAGTTTAGAACTGAACCTAATCACCGTTTCAACTTAAGTAGGAGGCGGAGGGGTGAAAAGGAAAATTATTCTCCTGATGTTCATTGTCTTGTCAAAGATCAGCACAAAATATTACAACTAGCAGAAAGAGGGTGAATACCTGGGGAGAAAAAGGAGCCAATCTATGCCTAGTGGATGCAATTTGTAATCTTGTCAGTTGAACATGCTCAGATTTAAATTATTTTCTCACTGTGGAAAACTCAATCTAAAGGGCAATTAGTTCACCTATAACACTCAGTGCTCACCTGTCCAAAGGACCCTTTCCCAATTAAGGAGTCAATTTCATAACGGTCCATCCATTTCTCCCCATTTTTGACAATGTAGTCATAGTTGTCATCATCATAGCCATCATTATACACTTTTCTTTCTTTCTTATGACTTGAATCATCTCCTTGACCCTGCTGGTGCCGCCTTTTCTTCTTTGCATAGTACACCTGAAACACACAAAATAATAGCCTTTATACTTGAGCTCGAAGCATGCGTTTGTTGATGAGGAAGAACCAACAATGACTAGATTTGTCAAAAGGCTAGGTGCTTTGTTTTCTCACATACCAAGCTGGGTAGAATTTGCTTACACATCTGATACACTGGCAATTTCTTTTGTGAAGAAACTGTATGCAACATAATTTATTTGTGTCAAGCCACTGGAGAAAACAATGAATAGTGGGAATGATTTCAAGAAAATAATATTGGGTAAGAGGTTCAGTTGAAATTATAAACTGAGGGAAAGTTCAGATGGTGATGCCACCTGAACCCTTTGATATGATTTATCATTATAACAGCAATGGGGATTTGTTCCATTTCAAATTATAAAACATTTGCTACATCTTTTAATTTAAATTACAGAGAGACCAAGGATTTTTAAAATGGAAATCTTGCCTGGCATTTCTGTTAAGTCTTCCTTTGTCCTATTAGCTTCAGACCTTGCTTTGTGAATATACAACTCTGAAGGCATCACATATTGACAAATTTAAGCTGGTTTCTGTTAACTGCTTTCCGGAGGGTTTTCCATTGGCTTCTTGGGTTTATGCATGTGCGGATAAATATATACAGACGCTGTCCGAAGTATGGGTTCTAGTTGCAAAGGAGACTCACTCTGCCTATATTAAATGCTAAATGCCAACAAACCCACTTCAAGACAAAATTAACTTGATTCCTCAGACAGTGTACGCAAACTTGCCACTATGAGGAGACAAGAAACATTTTTTGTAAGGCTGCCCCATCGGGGAATATTCCACTGTCTCAAAATGAACACGTGATATGAATGGCTTCTTTAGTCATAAGGCCCTGATGTAGCAGCTCATCTTTGGTTCACTTTTGTGAACTGCATGTCACAAAGCTGGGCTGCTGCCATTGCCTTAATGCACTGGAGCACTGGGTCAGCTGTATGGATATGTTCTTCTTGAAAAACATTTAGCAACAGCAGCCAGAAAGTCTATGACCAATGGTCAGTTTAAAAGGCCTCTTAGGCAGTCAACTGTGTTCTTGCTTCCATCTCGTTTCCTAGCACACAGTCCATCAACTTAAAGCATACTTCGGTCTCGACAGGTGTAGCGCACTTGGGATGTACTGTCCCTGTCCAGCACCTACGAAGAGATGGGGCCAGGGAAATAGGAAAAATTTTACCTGCATTATCACTATATTTTTTTTTTGAACTGGGTGGTTCCAAGCAATTTCTGTTGCAATTCCGGCTTGCTCCAAGCACTCTTTACATGTGTTCACTGTAAAAGGTAGCTTCCTATAAACCGAAACCAAAGTCACTGCAGCAAAACAGAACTTTATGATGCCTAGTGCCCCAGTATAACAACCATCCAAACATTAGCAGAAAGACTCTGAAAAACAGACACTAAGAATTCTGAAATACATTCTAATGCACTGGTTAAGTACTGTACTGCAATGTCACCTGCTGTTTTATTCTTGCTTCTGTAAAAAAAATTATGTATGACATTCAAATTAGCAGTTTCAGTGGAAAAACGTGTGATGACACCATGGTATTTTTCCACCTTTTTGGAGATGTCAGGAATGTACAATGGGCAACCCATACCATTTCCAATATAGCTTCATAGCAAAAGGAAAGATTATTATCCGAGGCACAATACATCCCCATTCACTCCACATGTAAGATTAAGTTTTGGTTTATAGGGAGCTACCTTTTACAGTGAGCACAAGTAAAGAGTGTTTGGAACAAGCCCGAGTTGCAACAGAAATTGCCTGGAACCACCCAGTTTAAAAAAAAATACATAATATTACAAGTAAAAATTTTTTCCGATTTTCCAGGTCCCATCTCTTCTTAGGCACCAGACAAGGACACCCCAAATACGCTTTAAGTTGATGGGCTGTGTGCAGGAAACAGGATGGAAGCAAGAACACAGCTGACGCCCTAAGAGGCCTTTTAAACTGACCACCGGTCATGGGCCTTCTGGCTGCTGTTGGGAAATGTTTATGGAGGTCCTTTTCAAGAAGAAAGTATTCTTGCAGCTGCCCCAGTGCACTAATGCATTAAGGCAGTGGCAGCATCCCAGTTTTGTCAACTAACACTGAAGGGGCCACAAACTGAATCTTGGACGTTGTGCGCTGAACGTATGGCTTAGTACTACGCTAATGGTACCTCTACACAATTAGGCCACTGGTGGGGCCACCGGGATGCATTCTTCTCGAAAAGGTCATAGTAACAGTTTCAGGAAGGAGAAGAGCTTCAATGCATCCAGCCCACCTATCCACAGTATTTCCTTGGCACATTTCTAATAACCCTGAATCCCATGTGTTTGTCATGATCATTAAGCAGTGGTTAAGCAATTCCAACATAAAAGTACATTTTACCCCCTTGTATTCTGAAAATTACATTCTTCTCTTTATGTTAGAACACAGACATTATTTTCATGTAATTTTATACACCAATTGTAACATTCCGAGGTTGTTTCTATAATATCACAAGACTAATATTTTATGTCACTTGTGTAGTCAACACAACCATAGAATTTTTTTTTTACAAATTTTAAATGTGTGTCATTTTTTCAGTCAGGGATGAACTACTACTCCCATGCACTAAGAAATGATCAAAGCCACACTTTAAAACCACATGTGGCTCATAGCAGTAAAGATCAAGTACAGCATTAAAAAAGTCATAATGGTTTTCTTCTGAAGCAGGAGATGTAAAAAATATGTTTTGATTCTTATGCTTTCTAGAATGGTACATTGGTTTGTGACCAGATTACAGGAAACCATATATAAATTGAATTTGATTTTAAAAATAATTCAGTCATACACAAACTACCTTTATTCTGAATGACCAAAATAATGGGTTCTAAGGTATTCATTCAAATAATAAACTTAATGTACAATGAATAATGTCTTCATAAATATAATCACTGGCTGAACTTCTGTTCAAAGAAAAGTGAAGGTAAAAATAAAATGTGCCTCCGTATTTCTGTAACCTTTCACTCGTTCTTCCTTTTCTGTATGCCTCCAGCAAACTTTTTTGTCTTTATCTCTATCTCCAACTCTCATCATTCTTTCTCTGTCCCTTTTGCTGTGTCTTTCCTTCCTTGTTTCCTCTCTTCATTCGGTGTTTGACTGTTTCTCTTTCTCTTCATATCTGTCCTTTTTTCCATTTCTTTCTGTATATATGTCTCCCACTCTGTATGCCTCACATATTGACTTTATTTCTCTGTATTGCTCCCTTCCTTTCTTCATAACTCCCCACTGACAACAGATTCCAGGCTCTGCCTCTAACAGCACAAAAATTATCTGGTTTCTTTGAGCTGAAAGCAACAGCTCTGCTCCAGAACATCTGAACCTCCCATTAGAATAGTTTAACCAACAGAGAAACATTTCAGTCAAATTGTAGATCAGGAGATCCCTCCCATCACAATCCTTGGAGACATATCCTCATCTCACCTCCAAAATCACCTGGCTGAACAGTTCTTCAAATTTCAAAGGGCTGGTGAGAATCAGGGTCGATCCAGAACCTGTTTCCAATACCTGAACTGCTCCAAGAAAGCTTGCAATACCAAACAGTTCAAAGGTAAATGCAATCGGTATCGCTGACCCACTAGCTGTATTTGCACAAATGAGTGAGACGGACAGCCTGGAACTGTGAAGAAGGTGGTAAGTACTGCACTGCTAATTTAAAATATCTAATCAATTCTTTAATAAACTAGTAAGCACCTTCAAATGTGAATATTAGAAGTTCTCTGAGAATAAGTCACTTGTTATTTAAGGATGGGTTTAAATCACAAGTAGAATTACCTCAGATGAGTGACAGATATTTCAATGTCTACCGTCAAATACAGGAAATTTATCAATACAGTTCAAAAATAGAACACCTTAAAAATATGAGCTTTACCTCATTAATGTGTTTGTACGTTTTGATCAAATCTACAGAGAGTTTCCTCAGCGGAGCAGTGATAGGGTCGCGGAAAGTTTGGGGCATTCGCCGCTGCAACATGACAACATCAGGCATCACCTGAAATAGGACAATATTTATAATTTACAAGGAGCATGCCTTCATAAGTCACTGTACATAAATAACAACAAAACCATGCTAGAAAGTTTATGTATCATAATCGTGAAATAAAAAGATTGGCCACACTTTACTTATTAATAAACTGGCTGTTTTGTAATCATAGAATCTTGCATTACAGAAGGAGGCCATTCGGCCCATGGTGCCTGTGCCGGCTCTTTGAAAGAGCTTTCCAATTAGTTCCACTCCTCCGCTGTTTCCCCGTGCCCTGCAAATTTTTCCTTTGAGTATATATGCAATTCCCTATTGAATCTGCTTCCACCACCCTTTCAGGCAGTGCATTCAAGGTGATATCCAAGAACAAACATTTTTTCAGTCAACAGTTGAAATTGAAAATCCCCATTAAATTTCATCAGATGATCCCTATATAGAATGGAAAAGTATTCTCTGTACTTTCAAAAGGTGCATTATTCTGAAGGTCTATGAAAATCAGGAAAAAGAGATAGTAAAATCTGAACCTCTTAGAAATATTTTAAGAGCTAATAGTTTCTATAAATGTCGAGGTGCAAATTGAAAAATCCAGTGCATATGGTACTTTTTTCTGCCTGATTTTCAAAGACCTCGAAAATATATTAGTTCATCAATAAATCTGATGGATTCTGAAACTAGCAAAACATTGCAGAAGTAAATCTGCAATGCATGATCTCAAACTGGGGTCCATACCTGATTAGTTGTGGCTGGCTGAAGTTGGTCAGTGTAGGATAATGCGGGCACCTGCTGGTCATTTATAGTCTGTTGGTGACGATCACTGTATTGCTGGTGAGAATGAGGCACCTGCGTAGCCATTTGAAGGCCAGCAGCATGAAAGGAAAATGAAGGTGCAAGCCGAACGGTTGAAGGTTTGCATGCTGAGGTCTCTCCGCCTGAGGAAGAAAAAAAATGAAAAGCTATAAGGGTATTAATCAGAAGTTGTTTTGTTACTTGGTTATTAACCTTAGTTCTAATAACCTCTCCTGTAATCATTGACTCTTACTGGAGTACAGTTGCACAGGAGCCCTCCAGTACTTCACTCTTTCTTCATGTTTAGACCTGGACAGCAAGTATTCAACTCTGGAAGACATCAAAATTGAGCCAAATCCAGTTTCCATCCAACGTCTGCACAAATACACTTCAGCAGGAGTCACAGGATAGCAATAAGGAGTGGAAACTCTGGCTGATTTTCCCTTACCCTCTCCCTAGTCCAGAAATGCTGAGGCCATTTGTTGGGTCCCGAATGCTGCAGCACCATCTAGATATCATCTAGCTAACATTGTAGAGACCAGGAACCTAACCTGGAACCTTCTGATCTGTACAGCTATAGGGTGGTACCTTTACTTATCGGGTTAACTGTGGAAACAGTGACCACTATTTTTAAAAAAGCTCCTCTGCAGAAAAAAAACCTGGAAAAAGCTACACAAAAAGACATTTTTCATGGATTACTTTATACAAAACATTTGACGGCCATCGAGCTAATGGAAAATTTGGTCCTCAATCCATGATGCACTGCTTTTGAGCATCATGAGAAGATCTGTTTCACTCAAAAGCATGAAAAAGACATGAAAATTAAACTCTGAGCTGGAATTAATTGAAATGTTGGATTCTGTCCTGAAAAAAGATCCTAAGTGAGTTTCTTAGAGAATCATCCACGTGCAAGATTAATAGTTTTCAACTATTTTATCTCCCTTGGTGTTGTTCATGGACCACAACAAAAATTGCTGCACTTCCTGTTTATGTCTCTGTGCTCATGTCCCACTTCCTGTCGGTCTTTTCTTTAAGTATGGGTCTTGCACACTTTATGTTATCCCTCTATCTCTAGGTTTGTGGGGTGGGGAAAAACCAGAATGGAGCATGGAATGCACGTCTATTGCAGGCTGGACAATCTTCCTGTCGCTGTCACAATGAAGCCATAGACGTCATCCTGACTGGCATAGAGGGCTACTGCAACATGCATAGGTGAAAAAAACTGGAGGCTCAGTCTGGAAAGGAGCAAAGGGACATGCTGGATAGGGAGGGAATTAGGGGCTGGAGAAGTGATGAGGCTGTACACCCTGAGGCTGGAGATGGAAAGGAGCAGGAAGACGGAGGCTGGGAGGGAGTGCAGAAGCAGCAGATTCCGAGGGGAAGTGGACTTGTCAGCATGGGGTTCAGAGAGAAGGTACGCAGGGGAGTGGAGGAATATGGGGGGATTCAGCAGGGGTTGACAGCATGAGGGAGCACACAGCCAGGGAAGGGAGTAGAGGTATAGAGGCCTTAGTAGGAGGCTAGGGTACTAGGAAGAAGTAGCAGGAAGCAAGCATGGAGACAAGACTGGTGAGGAACCTGGATGCTCCTAAAACAACAGTGATGGAAGGAGTGAGCAGAGCCAGAACAATCAGGGTAGGCCTTAATAGAAAGCAGCACATAAGTGGCCATAGCTTACCCCAACTGCAGAGCCAATTCCCAGGAGGAGAGGCTGGACAGAGACAGCAAAAAGCTCAGGGTAGAGTATTAACTGGGGACCGCAGGAAATGAAAGCTGAAAACAGATGGAATTTATTTTCTGACAATCTGATTCGTCCATGCTAACCATGGGACACCAATTGGAACAATAGAGGCTCACAACAATACTGCAGACACAACAATTTTTAACATAGATGGATGGATATAGAGTAGTTAATCTGAAAAGACCATTGGACTGGAGGAATAAAGTAAACATACTAGATGGTCGGGTGTCCAATCGTAGCTCTTAGTCTTGTGGTCCCCTCAGTGGCAGAATTTGAAAGCCCCTTGAAATCGCGATAATATTGTAAGATTTACCCTTCCAACTGATCCTGCGTATCTGGTTTGCACATTCTCGTGTACATTTCATTGGAAAAAATCGTTTTAGGTTACTAAAATGAATGATCGAGCCAGCCCGTTTGTCTAATTAAATCATGAATTCGGTAAATCAGAATCGTATCAACCAATGAGAAGTGCTGTTTTAGAGAGTTACAGCACATGACAAAAAAAAAACCATGCTACGTGGTACAAACAGCAGCAGAACCTAGAAACAGATCTGTTTATGAATGAGCTTTCAGAATCTATAAGTGATCCTTCAGAATTCAAAAAAGCATTCCTTATTATGGCCGATTTGGTAGCGATAAATTCTTCAATTAAAAGGTGTTATGTCAACATCTCCAATATTGTTGGAGATATCAGACCGTTCACTGAATCAACATGGACAACATTTTTACATAGTGTAGAGATTTGGTCGGAAATCAGGCTGAAATAGTGAAGTGCTTTATGCAAGATCATAATCTATGGAACATTCCTATGCCCGAAAACACTGGTTGCCATCAAAAATGCTACTAGTATTTCACTAATTCATCAAAACAGGAACAGCGTTTAGTTGCCCAGGAGAAGCATGAAGCTGCATCCGTTGCAGGTAGGCAGAATGTTTAAATTTATGTGATATTTTTATTATGAAAACTGAACAATAGTCAAACAAACTCAAGCGAATGAACAAGCTTACAATTTCTTGCAGTTTTAAAAATGAAGTCTCACTTTCCATTTGTACATCTTTGGCTTATATAATATTTTAATGCTTGATAACTTGTTCTTTATATTCAGTGTTCTTAATGAGTTTTCCCTTTCTCTCTATTTTCAGCAGCCGATAAAAGTCCATGCACAGAGAGTGGAGAGCCATTTCAGAGGGTTGTGAATCTTTGGAATTCTCTACCCCAGAGGGCTGTGGATGCTGAGTCGTTGAGCATATTCAAGACTGAAATAGATAGATTTTTGGAACTCTAGGGGAATCAAGGGATCTGGGGATCAGGCGGGAAAGTGGAGTTGAGGTCGAAAATCAGCCATGATCTGACTGAATGGGGGAGCAGACTAGAGGCCGTATGGCCTACTCCTGCTCCTATTTCTTATGTTCATCAGAGCCTGACAAGAAGCAAACAAGGGTACTGCATGCTCATTCTGGACTTGACCAAGCAGTTCGATCTTTTCACATTCTCCCCAAAGTCTGCATCATCTGCCATGGCTCAAAGAATGCCACAAGCTTTAAGAGTAAGAGATGTCCTCAAGTTCTGGAGCAATGTGAGTTGGTCAAGAGTGGGCAACTACTTGAAGCTGCCCATCTCAAGCAAGACCATAACCTGTGCTGCTACACATCTAGAACCAAGATTATGTGGCAAGAAAAGTTTTCTACTATGCCAGCTGCCACAGGTCTTACAAGCGCTTCCTCACAAAACAAGGACCGACAGGAGAGAGACTGGAACCACTAAACTTTAATACAATAAATTGATTCAATCAATTTCCAGTCATAAGTAGCAGTTGAATATTGTAATTTCTTGCATATTAGCTGCTAGCAATTAATACTGTTTTTTCTTAAAAACATTACTTGGTCGTTTTTAAAAAGCACTACTTGTTTGCCATGTTATTTTCAGCAAGAACTGTGGGCTAATGTGCAACTTATGAGTGCGGGATTGGTAAAATCTTGATTAGGCACACATTGCCTATACATTTAACATTTCATTCCCTGCCAAGGGGGGGAACCACAAGAATCCATTTCTGAAGGGCTTTGAGTTGCACGCCCTATATAGTCTAGATGTCTGGCCAAAAAGTTTGATGTCAGCACCAGTGCCTTTTCTTACTGTAGTGTTAATCTACTACATAGGCAAACCATCTATTCTCTATCTCCATCCCAAACAGTTGGTTCTGAATGCCAATAAATTAAAACAGATCATTGGCAAAGCAGCAATTGTGCCTTCTCCGGTGCATACTGTGAAGTCATCAGAAGCATGCAATTTTAAAGAAACATTAATCTTCTTTGCTCCTCTTACCCAATTAGTATAAAGAACATGAGCATTCAAGCCTTTTGCCTTCATGGGCAGCCTAAACATCCACAATGGAGTTTTGAGGACCACAT
Organism: Heptranchias perlo; assembly: GCF_035084215.1. Taxonomy (NCBI): domain Eukaryota; kingdom Metazoa; phylum Chordata; class Chondrichthyes; order Hexanchiformes; family Hexanchidae; genus Heptranchias; species Heptranchias perlo. The sequence continues at coordinate 66,778,715 of NC_090335.1, forward strand.
CAAATTTAGATCAATATTCACAAAGTTAAATCAATATTAATTTGCATACATCTCAAATTACACATACAAACGTATTTAGATGTTATGATTTAGGATCGATCATCAATGAGGCAACAACACTAAGAACTGCCCTTTCCAAACCGCAAGGGCAGTGAAATTCAAAAAGGTGAAACTAGCAACTGAGAAATACCAGTGCAAATAAAAATTTAGTTGTCCCGCTTCGTGGGCCAGAATGCTCAGGGTTCAACGGCTGGAAATGATCTATGGGCTGTAGTTTGGACATCCCTGATAATAACAGATGTTGGATTCCATGGAATTAACATAGATTTTGTACTAGTTTTGGACGCTTGCCTCATTTAGGCAAGTACTGATTCCCATGCTATGGAGTTACAACAATTACTACCATCTCCTTTGTTTGGATCCAGAGAATAATATGAGAAAATGGTGGGAGCTTTCTGTACAGGTTCTCATCCAAGAGATTGACACTGTCTGAAGCAAATACTTAACTGTCCTGGTTGCAACAACAAAAATTGTGAAACATTTTGTTTTTAAACATTGCCAGATCAATATGTAGGTAACCCTAGTGAATTCAGTGACACCATGTATAGTAATGGTCAAGTCAAATCTCAGATGGCCACAAAGGGGCAATATCCAACAATTTGTGCAGTTGGATAGTGCCCGTTTGTGGCCTTGACATTGACTTAACCATTGCTATATAATATGTATATATATATATATATATATATATATACACACACACAGTGTTGCTGAAAAATGCACACAATATTTTGAGTGCTAATTCAGGTAAACTTACCTGACTCAACTAAGTACTGCAACACATGAGCAGCAATTGGTAAGCAATTAGCCAGTTATTCCATGCATTCATTTTAGAGGAAACTTGCTACAGAACCGACTAATCCAATTAGTTTCACTTAAAAAAAAGTTACAAGCGGAATAGACCAGTATTGTCACTGGACTTGCTTAATACGTTGATGCTAATAGGTATAATGTAAGAAAAAACATACTTAAACCATAGCAAAGACACAGCACAGAAGGGGGCCATTCGGCCCATCGTGTCCCCGCCAGCTCGAACAACAAGGTGCCCATTCTAATCCCACCTTCCAGCACCCGGTCCGTAGCCCTGCAGCTTAAAGCACTTTAGTGCAGGCCCAGGTACTTTTTAAAAAGAGTTGAGGGTCCCTGCCTCTACCACCAATTTGGGCAGTGAATTCCATACACCCACCACCCTCTGGGTAAAAAAGTTTTTCCTCATGTCCCCTCTAATCCTTCCACCAATCAGTTTAAATCTATGTCCTCTAGTTCTTGAACTCTCCGCTAGGGGAAACAGGTACTTCCTGTCTACTCTATCTGGGCCCCTCATAATTTTGTATACCTCAATCAAGTCTCCCCTCAGCCTCCTCTGCTCCAAGGAAAACAACACTAGTCTATCTAATCTCTCCTCATAGCTGCAATTTTCAAGCCCAGGCAACATTCTTGTAAATCTTCTCTGCACTCTCTCCAGACCAATTAAATCCTTCCTGTAATGTGGTGACCAGAACTGCGCACAATACTCCAGCTGTGGCCTTACCAGCGTTTTATACAGTTCCAACATTACATCCCTGCTTTTGTATTCTATACCTCAGTTAATAACGGAGAGCATTCCGTATGCCTTCTTCACAACCTTATCTACCTGTACTGCCACCTTCAGGGACCTGTGCACATGCACTCCAAGGTCTCTCACTTCCTCTATCCCTCTCAATATATTCCCATTTACTGCGTATTCCCTTTTACTGTTTGCCCTCCCGAAGTGCATTACCTCACACTTCTCTGGGTCGAACTCCATTTGCCACTTTTCCGCCCACTCCACCAACCCATTGATATCTTCTTCACTATCAGCTACATGGCCAATTTTTGTGTCATCTGCAAATTTGCCAATCATGTCCCCTACATTCAAGTCCAAATCATTAATATATACCACAAACAGCAAGGGACCCAACACTGAGCCCTGTGGCACACCACTGGAAACGGATTTCCATTCGCAAAGACATCCATCGACTTTTACCCTTTGTTTCCTGGATCCAATTCGCCACATTTCCCTGTATCCCATGGGCTTTTACCTTTCTGACCAGTCTGCCATGTGGGACCTTGTCAAATGCCTTACTAAAATGCATGTAAACAACATCCACTGCACTACCCTCATCAATCCTCCTGGTCACTTCCTCAAAGAATTCAATCAGATTTGTAACTCTTGACCTTCCCTGAACAAATCCATGCTGACCATCCCTGATTAAACCATGCCTTTTCAAGTGACAATTTACCCTATTTCTCAGAATTGATTCTAATAGTTTGCCCACCACCGAGGTAAGACTGACTGGCCTATAATTGTTCGGCCTTTCCCTCATACCCTTTTTAAACAATGGTACTACGTTTGCAGTCTTCCAGTCCTCCGGTACCTCCCCTGTATCGAGTGAAGATTGGAAAATGATCCTCAGAGCATCCGCTATTTTCTCCCTGGCTTCCTTTAATAGCCTAGGAAACAATCCATCCGGCCCTGGTGGCTTATCAGCTTTCAAGGATTCCAGTCCCTCTAGTACTTCCTCTCTCGTTATGTTTACCTTATCCAATATTTCACGCCTCTCCTTTTTAATTACTACGTGCAGATCATCCCTTTCCTTTGTGAATATGGAGACAAAATATTCACTTAAAACCCTACCCACATCCTCTGCTTCTACACACAAGCTACCCTTATCATCCCTGATAGGTCCCATCTTTTCCTTAGCTATCCTCTTGTTCTTAATGTGCTGATAAAACATCTTTGGGTTTTCTTTAATCTTACTAGCTAAGATTTTTTCATGTCCTCTCTTTGCTAGTGGGATACCGCAGGGATAAGTGCTTAGGCCCCAGCTATTCACAATATATATCAATGGATTTGGATGACGACACAAAACTAGGTGGGATCATGAGTTGTGAGGAGGATGCAAAGAGGCTTCAAGGTGATTTAGACAAGTTGAGTGAGTGGGCAAATACATGGCAGATGCAGTATAATGTGGATAAGTGTGAAGTTATCCACTTCGGAAGGAAAAAGAGAGCATTATTTAAATGGTGATAGATTGGGAAATACTGATGTACAAAGAGACCTGGGTGTCCTTGTACACCAGTCACTGAAAGCAAACGTGCAGGTGCAGCAAGCAGTTAGGAAGGGAAATGGTATGTTGGCCTTCATTGCAAGAGGATTTGAGTACAGGAGCAAGGATGTCTTACTGCAGTTATACAGGGCCTTCGTGAGACCACACCTGGAGTATTGTGTGCAGTTTTGGTCTCCTTACCCAAGAAAGGATATACTTGCTACAGAGGGAGTGCAGCGAAGGTTCACCAGACTGATTGCTGGGATGGCAGGACTGTCGTATGAGGAAAGATTGGGTCGATTCGGGTTATATTCACTTGAGTTTAGAAGAATGAGAGGGGATCTCATTGAAACATATAAAATTCTGACAGGGCTAGACTGACTGGATACAGGGAGGATGTTTCCCCTGGCTAGGGGTCCAGAACGAGGGCTCACAGTCTCAGGATACGGGGTAGGAGATTTAGGACTGAAATGAGGAGAAATTTCTTCACTCAGAGGGTGGTGAACCTGTGGAATTCTCTACCACAAAAGGCTGTGGAGGCCAAGTCACTGAATATATTTAAGAAGGAGCTAGATAGATTTCTAGACACAAAAGGCATCAAGGGGTATGGGGAGAGCGGGAATATGTTATTGAGATAGAGGATCAGCCCTGATCATATTGAATGGTGGAGCAGGTTAGAAGCGCCGAATGGCCTACTCCTGCTCCTATTTTCTATGTTTCTACCCCACCAGCTTCCACATTCAACGTATCATCCTCCACCATTTCCACCACCTCCAGGGCAATCCCACTACCAAACACATCTTCCCCTCTCCTCCCCTCTCTGCATTCCGAAGGGACCACTCCCTCTGCGACACTCTGGTCCACTCTTCCACCACCCTTCAACACCTGCTCTCCTCGCCATGGCACCTTCCCGTGCAAGCGCAGAAGATGCAACACATGCCCCTTCACCTCCTCCCTTCCCACCGTCCCGGGCCCCAATCACTCCTTCCAGGTGAAGGAGTGGTTTACTTGTACTTCTTTCAATTTAGTATACTGTATTTGCTGCACACAAGGTGGTCCCCTTTACATTGGGGAGACCAAATGCAAATTGGGTGATCGCTTTGCTGAACACCTCCGCTCTGTCTGCAGGCGTGATCCTGAGCTTCCGGTCGCTTGCCAGTTTAATTCCCTGTCCCACTCTGACCTCGGCCTCTTACTCCGTTCCAATGAAGCTCAACGTAAGTTTGAGAAACAGAACCTCATCTTTGGTTTAGGCACTTTACAACATTCCGGACTCAACACTGATTTCAATAACTTCAGATCATAACCACTGCTCCCATTTTTTGGTGTGGAGATGCCGGTGATGGACTGGGGTGGACAAATGTAAGGAGTCGCACAACACCAGGTTATAGTTCAACAGCTTTATTTGAAATCACAAGCTTTCGGAGCTTTGCTCCTTCGTCAGGTGAAGACGAAGGAGCAAAGCTCCGAAAGCTTGTGATTTCAAATAAAGCTGTTGGACTATAACCTGGTGTTGTGCGGCCCCATTTTTTGGGGCAGCTAGTGCTGCTAATGGTTCTGCTGCTGCCATTTAGAGCTACTCCTGACCAATCTTTTCTTTCTTAACCTGTCCCATTACCACCTTCCTTGCCTTGCACCATCATCCCTTTTGTCATTTAATCACTCTTGCCCTCCACCCTATCACAGACCTTCCCTTTTGTTCTTTCCTCCCCTACCCTTTTCCTGGCTCTGTACTTGCTTGATCACTAACTCTTTTAACATCCTTCAGTTCTGACAAAAGGTCTTCGACCTGAATGTTAACTCTGTTTCTTTCTCCACAGATGCTGTCTGATTTGCTGAGCTTCTCCAGCACTTTGTTTTTATTTCAGATTTCCAGCATCTGCAGTATTTTGCTTTTGATCAACTGCACCACCCTTATCAACCTGCTTTGTTACTTCATCAAAGGACTCAATCAAGTTAGTCAAACACGATTTTCTTTGAACAAATTTGTGCTGGCTTTCATTTATTAACTCATATTTTTCCAATGCTCATATTTTTGCCATAAACAAATATTTGAGTTTTCTGAATATAACCTTGGTCAGTTGTAGAAATCTATGGTATAAAAACAGAAAATGCTGGAGGAAGCTCAGCAAGTCAGGCAGTCTCTGTGCAGAAAGAAACTTCAGATCGAAGACCTATTGTCAGAACTTTCATCTTCAACCCGAAATGTTAACTCTGTTTCTTTCTCCACAGATGCCACCTGACTTGCTGAGCTTCTCCAGCATTTTCTGTTTTTATTCAGATTTTCAGCATCTGCAGTATTTTACTTTTGATGTAGAAATCTATGAATAGGTTATACTGTATGCGGAATATAAATTACAGGACAAACTAGTTTCTGTTTTACAGTGTTGAGATCCAAAATGACTTAGTACAAGATTAATAAAAAAATTACAATATACTTAGTTGAAATACTTGAAAAATATGATTTTGGTACATTCTTCCAGGCGGTCTGGAAACACCAAGCCTAATTTCAGAGGCAGGAGTCTGTCTGCACTCTAATGAGATTGCTTTGTCAAACAAAAGTGTTTATTTAAGAAGCTAATATAACAATATTAACTTGGCTGGTTCTGTTACAAAGGTTCAGCCTTGTTGGCAACAAAGCTTTCATGTCCATCATTTGTCAGTTTCCAAGCTTGTCATTGGATTCTTTCTCAATGCCCTGAACCATATTTACTACCCAACACCAAAATCTCTTAACGGTCATGATCTGAACAATTTCTCCCCCTCCCTATGACTAGGTTTCCCATTTACCGCTCTCCCAACAATGTTAAAGAACCAACTGAGATTATGATCAGCATCTAATCAGCTGCAACAATGCTAAGAACTTACGTTTGAAAGCCGAAATTGGGTCAACAAAACTGATATGCTAAGTAATACAATTTAGGATCAGGCAAATTTTTACAACAATAATCACAACCACCACCATATGGCACATTTCAGAAAAGAAAATGCCCAAAACACATTAAAAGAAGAGACAATGAACATAGAGCAGGGAACTAGGAGATGACAGCAAAAGCAAGACTAAATTTACAGGTGACTTTTGAAGTATGGAAAATAGACAGCAAGGTAAAGCGGCTTAGGGAGAGAGTTCCAGAGTGTAGGGGTAAGATGTCTTACAGCTCTGCCATAAATAGTGGAGCAAAGGGAAGGGAAATGGACAACAGAGCTAAGTTAGAAGAGTGAAAGGTGTGTGCTGGAATGTAGGGCTGGAGAAGATTGAAGAGGTAGGATGAAATAAGGACATGAAAGCCAAATGATGGCAAAGACAAGGATTTTGAAATTGTTACACTGGAGGAGAGGGGGACAGTGGAGTTGGACAAGGACAGAGATGACCTGTTTAAGTTTCATCTGGTGTTAGGTGCAGTTGGGAGGTCCTGAGGACATGAAAGATGCTTATTAATTCAAGTACTTTCTTTATGATCTGTTCACGCCTCATTTGGAGCTGAAGAACAAGAAGGACTTGATTAAGAAAAGGAACCATGGGCTGACTCTGTCCTCCAGGACAATTCATAAACAACAGGAGAATTAGGCCAAGTGGAATGAGGCACATTAGAGCTTAATGTGATTGGCACAGATATAGTGATGAATTGTTAGACCAGTTGTGTGCCAGGTACACTCAGGTTTGCAGCCCTCAGGCTTAAAGGAGCCAAGATAGGACAGTACAAGGGGGAACTAACAGCAGGAGACAGTCGGTGAGTCTGTGGTAACTAGAGCATAGAAAACAGAGACAAAAGGAACAGTTGAGCAGGTCAACAGTACCAAAGGTGTCATGATGGGTGGTGGACCACAGGAGTTGGAAGTTTAAGGATGAAATTGTAAAGAAGCTGGGGATTTTTTTCCCAATGAGACAAAGGATGAAGGTAGTGGGGTTGGATGAAGGTAAAGAGATATGGGTGCTAAAAGAAGCAAGGAAATGGTGGGGGAATAGTAGTCTATGGTCAAGCTCTCAGGAGAAGGAGAGGCCGCATAAGACGGCAAGATCAATAGAGTGGTTGTAAATTGGAGAATTCATGTGAAGGGTGAGATTATTGTACGGACAGGAGAAAAGAGAAGTCAGAAGAGAGTGGGATCAAGGAGTTTAGATCCAAATCACTGAGGATACGGAGTCACTTAGTGTGAAGGAGGAAGGTGGTAGATGATTATAAATGAGAGTTAGAAGATGCTAAGGGAAATTGCCAGGGAAGTGGCAACAGAGTCTCGACTTGACACCATCAGTTATACCACCACTGCAGTTTGGATGGATGAAGTAATGCAATATGCAGGCAGATGGGGAAGCTTTGGAGAGAGAGAAGTTGGTCAGTGTCAGGAGGTCAATAAATTCATCAACGATAAGGCGATGTGGAGGACAGTAGTTGATGACTCACTGGTGGGGAGGGAAATGGAAAAGTTGACATGAGGAATAACCTGTAAGGAGTGAGCTGATCAATGGAAACAGAACATGAGAAAATTTGCATTCTCGCAATATGTGTGGTGGAGAATACCAAGGGGGAAGAAGAGGGAGGCTGTCAAGTAATTCAAGAGGGACTGGAGTCTGGAATTGGCGGGAGTAAAGGTTGGCTAGGCACTGATGCTGACTGGGGAGAAGAATCAGAGGCTCATGGTACTAGAAAAGGGGATGTAGAAGGGGCAGGGCTGGAGGAAAGGAAGTAGCCAAAGAAGAAATGTGGGGGTCATAGAACTCAGGTTAAGAGTGGCAGCCAAGCTGCATATGCAATTGGACAGGATCAGGCTCTGTTGTGATACATGCTGCGATATAATAGCCTGCCATAACGGTCAAAGAATGGCCATTTGGGTACAGAACTGTAGCTACCTGTGAAAAATACCTCAGCAAGAGTTAGCACCTTCAGGAGAGGAGGGAGAGAAAATGGATTAACAATTTTATATTAAAAAAATGTTTTTGACCCTGCCACAAGCCATATAATCTGTGATATAGCTGACTCTGGAAGATAACCAGAGTGTTGCTTGTAGTAGGATAGTAATGTTTATTCACACAGGCATTAACTATTTATCCTGTTGAACACTTCACTGTTTAAGGGATGAAATGAAGATAATTAAAAATCCATTGAAGAGACATGATGGAAGATAAGAGAAACAGTAAAAAAGTCTGTACACAAAGAGGGATCTATTTTGGAATAATAAACTAGGGATTGAACCTGTGAAACTCTCACAGGCACAATAAACCAAACACATACACAGTATGCCATCCAGGAAAAGCTCTCATCACCTCCAAATGTGGAGACGTTGTGAGCTTTGGCCAGTGGCCTCAAGTGCTTTCACAATACTGAATGAATCAGCAAACAGAAGGGAGAATATAAAAGCAAACTAATTTTTAGTCCCCATTTGATTTGTCAGACAATACTGCTACTCCAGAGTAACTGAACCACATATCAGTATAATAAAGTTATAGCAGGTTCAAATTCCTCAATATTCAAGGATTATCAGAACTGTTGAACACTATCCCCCCACCCGCCTCCAAAAAGAGAAATTGTCATTGTTACTGAGCAATTGATGGGAGCAACCATTATTGGTCCGCTACTTTGCTGCTGTGATGACTTTGCAACCGTATAGTCAGGTACCATGTCCTCAACGGTTCTATCATCAAAGTCGGTGTTTCAAAGCAGGTAAAATACAAGATAGCTGTGCTAACATATCCTATCTTCTAGAACTGTTGCAGCTTTGAGACCGTTGTCAATTAATCACCACATATGATAAGGGATTTAACACCAAATTCTCACTCAGGAAATAATTTGTGTAAGTTTGTCATGTCTCAATCTTCACTGTAGTTAAGAACTTGCATTCATATAGTACCTTTCCCTGCCTCGTGTCCTAAAGTGATTCACAGCCAATGAAGTAGTTTTGAAGTGTAGTCACCTGGAGGGGAACTTGGCAGCCATCTTGTGCTTGTAAGGTCCCACAAACAGCAATGAGGTAAATGACCAGGTTCGAAGAACGTAAATAGGAATAGGCCATACAGCCCCTCGAGCCAGCTCCACCATTCAATAAGATCATGGCTAATCTTTGACCTCAACTCCTTTCCTGCCTAATCCCCTGATTCCCCTAGAGCCCAAAAATCTATCTCAGCTGTGAACATATTCAATGACTCAGCATCCACAACCACAGGGTAGACAATTCCAAAGATTCACAACCCTGAGTGAAGAAATTCCTCATCTCAGTCTTGCATGGCCAACCCCTTATCCTGCAACTATGCCCTCTAGTTCTAGACGCTCCAGCCAGGGGAAACAACCTCAGCATCTACCCTGTTGAGCCCCCTCAATCTTGTATGTTTCAATGAGATATAGATGGGTTGGTCAGATGGGCGGAACAGTGGCAAATGGAATTTAACCCGGAAAAGTGCGAGGTGATGCACTTTGGAGGGACTAACAAGGCAAGGGAATACACAATGAATGGGAGGACCCTAGGCAAGACAGAGGGTCAGAGGGATCTTGGTGTGCAAGTTCACAGATCCCTGAAAGCGGCGGAACAGGTAGATAAGGTGGTAAAGAAGGCATATGGGATACTTGCCTTTATTAGCCGAGGCATAGAATATAAGAGCAAGGAGGTTATGATGGAGCTGTATAAATCACTGGTTAGGCCACAGCTGGAGTACTGTGTGCAGTTCTGGTCGCCGCACTACAGGAAGGATGTGATCGCTTTGGAGAGGGTGCAGAGGAGATTCACCAGGATGTTACCAGGGCTGGAGCGCTTCAGCTATGAAGAGAGACTGGGAAGATTGGGTTTGTTTTCCTTGGAGCAGAGGAGGCTGAGGGGGGACATGATTGAGGTGTACAAAATTATGAGGGGCACAGATAGGATGGATACTAAGGAGCTTTTTCCCTTCGTTGAGGGTTCTATAACAAGGGGGCATAGATTCAAGGTAAAAGGCGGGAGGTTTAGAGGGGATTTGAGAAAGAACTTTTTCACCCAGAGGGTGGTTGGAGTCTGGAACTCACTGCCTGAGAGGGTTGTGGAGGCAGGAACCCTCACAACATTCAAGAAGCATTTGGATGAGCACTTGAAATGCCATAGCATACAAGGCTATGGACCAAATGCTGGAACATGGGATTAGATTAGACTGGGCTTGATGGCCGGCGCGGACATGATGGGCCGAAGGGCCTCTATCCGTGCTGTATAACTCTATGACTCTCTATGACATGATATAATCAAAGTTCAAGATGAAGCACCGCATTTCGATTTTCTTTTGGATCACAAATTTGAACTAAGTTGATCAGCAAATGTTACAGACCAGAACTAGGGGGGCGTAAATATATAAGACAGACAGTCACTAATAAATCCAATAGGGAATTTAGGAGAAACTTCCTTTACCCAGGGAGTGCTTAGAATATGGAACTTGCTACCACAAGGAGTAGTTGAGGCGACTAGCATCGGTGCATGTAAGGGGAAGCTAATAAGCACAAGAGGGAGAAAGGAATAGAAGGATATGCTGATAGGGTTAGATGAAGTAGGGAGGGAGGAGTTTCGTGTGGAGCATAAATGCCAGCATAGCCCAGTTGGGCCGAATGGCCTTTTCCGTGCTGTACATTCTATGTAGAATTGTTTTTTCCCTTTTGAAAACCAGGAATTGAGCTAAAATCCAAATCTGATATGAACAAAAATACTGTTGGTAAATGTATCTAGATTGACCATCAATGCAGAAAAAGGAAATTAGCCATTTAAACTTCAATAATACCACCCATGAAAAATGTTTACTTTCATAAGATCCATTACCTCATAAGTATCAAAGATTCCTGTTATACACCATTATTTCTTCTTGTATCCTTGGGTGTCATTTGGACAAATCCCTAACAATTGAAATTCTAGATTCCTAAGACTAGCATGGCGATTCTGACAAAATCAAGTAGCCATGCTGGTACCAATTTTTTTAATTTCGCTTTAAAATCAGAAATCGCAGTACAGATGTGTGTAGGGTTTATATCCAGTATAACTACATTACACAATATTTCAAACTCATTAAGTTTACATGACAGCTTAATTTGGGAATAAATATCCTCTTATTAACTTTTGGACTTCGAGGGATAATTCAAGCATAGGATTTTTAAATATACATTCATACATTGACTTTACTGAACCCTTGGACAACCAGCTTTGCACATTCATAGAATCATAGAATGATACAGCACAGGAGGCCGCCATTTGGCCCATCGTGCCTGTGAAGGCTCTTTGAAAGAACTATCCAATTAATCCCACTCCATGCTCTTTCCCCACAGCCCTGAAAATTTTCCCCTTATTAAAAAAAAAATTTCCTGCGTTCCCTTATGCAAAGATATATCGTTAAGCTAGCACAGTGGTTATGTTACTGGACTAGCAATTCAGAGGCTCAGACTGATAACCCAGAGAATGCACGATCAAATCCCTGCATGGCAGTTTGAGAATTTGAATTCTGTTTCTTTTAAAAATCTGGAAATAAAAAGCAGTTACCAATAAAACAGACCATAAAGCTGTCCGATTGTCATTAATTATTTTAGGGAAGGAAACCTGCTGTTCTTACCTGGTCTGGCCTATATGTGACTCCAACATGGTAGATTCTTAATTGCCCTCTAATGTGGCCTATCAAGCTACTCAGTTGTATCAATCTACAATGAAGTGATTCAGTAAAGGCCCACCACCACCTTCTCAAGGGCAACTAGGAATGGGCAATAACTGCTGGCCTTGTCAACAACGCCCACATCCTGTGAATTAATAAAAGAAAACCCTGTCGCAAAAATGTTTTAGTCAATAAATTTTTTTTTTAAAGTTATACAAGCTCCAGAGATGGCTCAGTGGATGTATCTACTGCCAGTGAGATATTGGGTAGTGCAAATCAACAAAGGCCTAGATTTAATCCCTGATTTGTGACGTTAGCTAGTTTCAGACACTAAAATTGGCGTCAGCATAATTGGAATTTAGCCCAAGGGCAGGGGAGGGGTTGGAAATCTTTTTCATTTGGTAGCATGGAAACCCATCACAATGTTTCAAGCTACTGATAAATCCACAAGTGCAGTTTCTATTTGCCCAATATGATGTGCACACTGTTCCTGTAAGGATACAATCAATTTAAATTGAGTGTGCTTAGGTGCAGGTGGGAAAAGTCAATGCCTAGGGACCCTCCAGGTATACTGCTGGAATTTAATCAACTAAAACCATGCTGCTTACCAGCACAGAGAACAGGTAACCTTCCCTCTGTTTATCTAATCATTTACCTGAGGAAGGAGGAGGAAGGAGGAAATCTCCGAAAGCTTGTGAATTTAAAATAAAATTGCTAGACTATAACTTGGTGTTGTAAAATTGTTTACAATTGTCAACCCCAGTCCATCACCGGCATCTCCACATCTTATCTAATCAGGTCCAACCTCCCCATTAGGGCACTGGCTTGCACGACTATATAGAACCAGGAGGTTTGAATTCCAGCTCCCTTTCTTTCTACGAGTGAGCCGGCCTGGCTGGATAATCAACAGCACCCTGGAGAACTCTGGACTTTCCTTGCTGATGTATCATACGAGTGAATTGATTAGACTTGGAATACTGTGAACAGTTCTGGTCTCCATATTACAGAAAGGATATAGAGGCACTGGCGAAGGTACAAAAACGATTTACAAGGATGGTACCAGAACTGAGAGGTTATACCTATCAGGAAAGACTGAATAGGCAGGGGCTCTTTTCTCTTGAAAAGAGAAGGCCGAGGGATGACTTGATAGAGGTCTTTAGAATTATGAAAGGGTTTTATTGGGTAGACGTAGAGAAGATGTTTCCAGTTTCGGGGGGGGGGGGGGGGGGGCGGGGAGTCCAAAACTAGGGGCCATAAATATAAGATAGTCACCAATAAATTCAATAGGGAATTCAGGAGAAACGTCTTTACTCGGAGAATGGTTAGAATGTGGAACTTGGAACAAGGGGTGGTTGAGGAGAATAGCAGACGTATTTAAGGGGAAGCTAGATAAGTACACGAGGGACAAAGAAATGGAAGGATATGCTGATAGGCTTAGATGAAGAAGGAGGCTCGTGTGGAGCATAAACACCAGCATAGGCCAGTTGGGCCGAATGGCCTGTTTCTCTGCTGTAAATTCTATGTATTTCTATGAATCTGCAATTGAAGGTTCCATTACAGGCATGCCATCTTGATTCCAAAGGAAACCTGCTTACTTCCTCCCCCATGAACAAAACCTACAGATTGTTAAGTAAACCCTAAAACATTTGCACGTGAAGTTCAGGTGAGCATAATGCAAAACTCCAACTGAACAGCCTACTAACATATAATCTGCAGACTTCTACATGAAGAATGGCCACTTAGTGCTGGAAGCTGCTGACACCCATGCACCACAGAATAAGTCAGTGACTTCAGAAAAGGGGGAGAAACTCGAAAAAAAAATTAAAATTATGACCAATCACTAATTTGCAGAGATGAGATTACTCAGATAAAAGATGTAAATGGAGAATGGCCCTACCCCTCCCAGCTTTTCTTTTTATAATGATTTGTATGTAAGATGGCATTTGGAGCATTTTTCTGAAGATTTTGATTCAAATGCTGCTTTCAAGCATCATTTTAAGCAGGCTGAAAATATACTGTCTGATGAGATCAGTTAAAATACAAGAAGAAACTAGTCGATGACATTCTAGATTTCAAAAGGGAAAAAAGTTTTATTTTAAAGACAAACCAACTTAAAAATATTTGAAAAAATATCCACCTCCCTGCTAGCACAACTGGAAAATAACCTTTCCATATATTTTGTTTTAATTTTTTTCAATTCTACCCCTCTATTTTGATCATTTGCTCTTTATTGCTTTCTTTTTCTTACTAGTTTCCCATCTTGGTCAAATAGTCGTTTATCCTGTTGTACTTCAATCAACTTTCGGGAATTATCATTTTTCTTCCCGCACCTTTATGGAGATAGTTGGTGGCATTCATCAAAAGGGGGAAAAAGTAACCAGCTAGCTTTAATAAATCCTGCCCGTTCCAATTCTTTAATGCAAAATCTAAACCAATACATAACACTTGTGAGCCAAGATAGAAAAGGAGCCTTCGGAGGCCAAGTAAAGGAACTGTGCAAGGTCAGACATATTTAGGACGTAGGTTTTGTGTGTACAAGGGAAAAAACACAGGATTAATATTTAAGCTGCTAAATGAACAAGACAAAAATATCAAGTTGCAATCAATTATGAATACAAACACTTGCCATATTGTTATATAGTCTATTCTTAATTCGAAAGTGCTTAATTTTTCAAATAAAAAAAAATGACTGAATTGATAGTAGATTCTACTCCATCTTGGCATACCCAGTGAAATTCTGAGCCCACAAACACCCACTGTGCCCCATTTTAAAATCTTCATTCTGGATCACATCAGTCACATACAAAGACCTAAAAAGAAATCTTACAAACACGCATACAAATTTTAAAACATTAGTCTGCCAAGTAGTCAGATTATTCATGCTGAAGATAGAACCTGTATTATTTTCCCCCAAATATACTGCTGGAGCGAATACCCTTAATTTTAATTATGATACAAGCAATTAAGAGTTTCACATAATTCTTAGTTGCTGGGCAGCTGTAGAACTGCAAACCGCATCTACAAGCAAATTAGACTGCGGAGTATTTGAACAGTTGCTCCCTATTTTAGGCTTTGAATATAAGGAGCATTTATATATTATGACACTACCCAATAATTTAAAACCAGTTATAAGACAAATTATATTGTTCCTTTATTTTAACAAAATAATTCAAAATCTTGGGGGGAAAAAATCTTCAAAATACCAGATATAAAACTTTCAGGAAGACCATTACTTGGTTGAAAGATTTTTAGAATCACTATGGCTTCACTGAAGAATTTTAATAAAGGATTGTCACCGTTGATGAGAAAGAACTACTTTTATCCAAACTTCTCCCTACAAACTCTGACACATCCATTTGATTATTTGAGCTGGCAATCAGTCGTTATCATTTTTCTCAACTGAAGTCAAGATGACATACTGTGCAGCACAGCATTTACCATTATAGTTCAGCTAATTCAAAAACAACACTAAAATGGTTTTCACTTCTAGTCTGGAGCTGTCCTATGAGCAAGTAACTCAACAACAGTATCCTTTCAGGAGGCATGTGTGATT
Source organism: Heptranchias perlo (assembly GCF_035084215.1). Taxonomy (NCBI): domain Eukaryota; kingdom Metazoa; phylum Chordata; class Chondrichthyes; order Hexanchiformes; family Hexanchidae; genus Heptranchias; species Heptranchias perlo. Next base: position 66,793,974 of record NC_090335.1, read on the forward strand.
GATTCTGTCAATGGGGGTGACATCATCTGTTGACAATGCTGCTAGAGAACAGTTTAGTTAGGGATGACGACTTGGATGATTTGGATTCTATTCAGAGGATGCAATGGTGGATTCCCTCAATGGTCAAGCCGAGCAATTTAAATTCTGTAACTAGTCTTCACTGTATATATTTGCAATATATACAGATAAAAAGAATAATTAAGTCTTGACAGTTTGTGTTGAGTGAACTAGAAGCATAAGGGCTTTTTAAAAAGTCTGAAAAATGTGTATTTGGAAGAAGTATCACTTAAAATTGTGGTTTAAGGACAATACTAAATTTTTTAAAACATTTATATTATATAGAGGATATATGTTAATGACTATGCAAAATAAATTGCTTGGCTCTAACCGCATAACTCAAAAGCATAAATAGGCTACCCACAAAGGGTTTATTTTGAATAATCCACCAGTCCTCTCCATATATTCTACTTAACAACACACAATTTGCTTAATAGATTAGTTGCAGGTCAATTTTGGACATATTTACTACTGTACATTTAGCAAACCGTTATTAAGTGACACAAAATGGGCTGAAATTAAACAAAAAAGTGACCCAATTTAAAATTAAACGATCATTAAAGCATTTAACTGCATGGATCAGGTGGACACTATATGAAAATTCTTTTTCAGCTATTTAATTAAAAAGCGTGAAGACAAAAACTACAGCAAAAACACATGAATCACTACTTTTACTTGTATCACATCATCCCATTCTCTTCGTGAAAGGCTTCTGGCAACAGTAACAGGGAGAATATATCAGAAGACAAACATTGATGAAGAAAGTCATCTGAATCCACGACTGCAGAACAATTTACGGACTCTACCCCCGAACAGAACATCTAACTGTTGTGTCTTAAATTATTACAAGGTTTTTGCCTCCACTACACTACTTTTCAAATATTCATCACAGTTTGCATGAAAGAACGTCCTGACATCAATGCTGAATTTCCCTTTTACCACTTTGGCCTTTTGTCCTGCTGTGAAAGTTTATCTCGAAATTGTGCTCCAATTTACCCTTTCTGTACTCTTTATATCTAAGGTTTCCTTGTGATCAGATCCTTTCAAGGCTTAAGTGTACAAATTTCTCTAGTCTTGCCTCAAAACTTAATTCTCCAAAATTGGAAATTCAGCCATGCAGTTCTTCTCAGCATTGCCTCCAAAGCTTCAATGTTTCCCGTGTCTTCATAAACAAAATGGAACAAGGTGCGGTCTCAACAAAACACTATAGTTTCAGCATTTCATCCTCTAACTTATACTGTACCGATTTAGTAGTAAGAGTTGAGCATTCCATGCACTTTATTGATTGCTGCTCTACAATGACTTGACATATTAAGTGCCAAGTCCACTAACACTCCTAGATCTTTCAATGTTATTATAGCTAATTCAACACTGTAGAGTACATATGTAACCCACTTTTTCTTCCAACATGCAATACCTTACTCCTTCATATTCAACTGCCACTATTCCATCCATTTAAGATTTTATCTAGCTTACTGGTACTTCCGCCCCCCCCCCCAAATATCCCTACCCTAATAAGTGCCCACTCTTCCTTGCCGTCAACCAATTTCTTATGCATTTCCAAGTTTTACCTTGAATTTCCACCACTAAGCTTACGTGGAACCCTTGCCTTTCCTGTGAAATTTTGCTGAAGGGTTTTGGAATTCTAGTTACACATCAAGTGGCTTTCCAAAGTTACTTTCCCCACATTACAATGGTGACCACACTTCAAAAGAACTTCATTGGCTGTGAAAGTGCTTTGGGCGTCCTGAAGTCATGAAAGGTAGTATATAAATGCAAGTTCACTCCTCCTTTCCTCAGAAATGTACAGAAGCACACTTGTAACCCAATTTAAGCTTCCTGGCTCAGACTCATACTATTAACAAAAATTAAGCACAAAAAAGACCAAAGGTTAACAAGATTTGTTGCACAATTTTTAAAAAAAACAAATCTGCAGATATAAATAATTTTTTTAAAATGTCTTTTGGGGGGGGGGGGGGGGGAGGAGGACGACAAGAACGGGACATAATCACTGAGTACTTTATTACCCTGTAAAATGTTTTAAAAGTGAGATGGAAGGATGGCTAAAGCTAATGCATAAATTTCATAGTTAAATTTAGCTTTAATAAAAGAAACCTCAATGTGTTTTTACTTTCACACACACACACACAAAACGGGGAAAACATTACTACTATTCGGAAGCTTGGATGTGGTGTATAAACAGAGCTTCTGAAAACACTTGCCCTGCAGTTAGATCTTCTCAGTCCTACTTTTAAATTTCCGCCTGCCTGCAGTAAGCAGGACCGCTGCAGATCATTAACTGCTCGTTTATCAACGTCTCTCTGCCAGGCAACACAATGCAGCAGAACTGCACAAAGTAACCACCCTGATCCCAGCAACAGCACCTAATTAGCATAGCCTACCACAGCAACAGCACCAGACGATTGGCTGCCTTTCAAACTTGCTGGTCAAATCATAGCAAGATATGTTAATAAAATACTTCTGTTGCTAAGGTACAGCTGCCTAGTGGTGCCCAATAGGAAAACAAGAAGTAAACAAGAAATTAAAATTGTGCTTTGTCACAATTCCAAGTTGCTTTTAACCCCTGAAGTAGCAACAAGGAGCTAGCAAAGATACAAAGGAGAATATTTACAATTTTTACCAGAATAAACTATATACACAATCGGAAATTCCATAAATTACGGATTACAAACCAGCAGCAAAATGCTAATTCACCATAATAGCGTGTAGTGAAAACAGAGACATGCAAATCAAAATATATATGTTTGGAGTCATGCTCCACACCTTTTCATTACAGAGTACAAAGAGCTTGAACGGTATCAGTATACTTTTTCCTGACTAGGGTTACACCTGCAGAGACTAAAGCCAACATCATGCTGGCATTTTCATCTTCGATACTTCAAAATTTATTGCATTGGTGCTTTGCCCTCCCTCCAAGGGAAAACACTTAATAAATAAAACACTTCCTGATGCCAAACAAATAGTACTCATTGATCCGGAAGAGTCTTAACAAAATTATCCAATACCGTATCTGATCATCTGCAATGACAGCAGAACACATTGGTATCAAAACGCTTGTACAAGTAGAGACTCAAATGCAAAATGGTTTTTGGAGAAGCTGAACTACCACTACAAGTTTAGGATGGTAATATCACATTCTAAAGCAGTTTAGGCATGTGATTTTACATTTGGCATTAAGTAGTGCAGCATCTTTTTAATCATTATAAACCCAGTAGGAGCAGTATGCCTTAACTAAAGCTTTTGACAGTGCTACATATCTAATCTGCAAACAAGTATAATATCTTAAAATTACAAGCACACTCCTGCAGGTTCCTGTTGGTGGGCAGATTGCAGCTGTGCATTCCCACCAATGTGCAAACTCACTGCAAATATCAAAGCAGCTCATGGAAAAGCAACCAATACAACACTCAGCATCCCACAGCAATAGACTCACTATCCTGTCTGTCATTCCGGCTGACCTGGAGGTAGGCAGAATCAGCTTGCTTAGGGGCTCACACAACAAAACAGAAAACCAAAATAATGGGGAATAATAATAATAATGTGTTCTTCATCTTGCCTCTTTCTCTCTTCCTCGTGCCCCACCCCCCCAAATTATTAGATGCCATTTAACTTGTATTAACAAGCAAAAGGGGCATCCCAAATGGGAGATTGGTAGGAATTATTTCTTCTTTTCTAAGATCACACTCCATCTAGCAGTTAGGCAAAGAACTGAGGAAACATCCTTACTGAAGAAATTGAATTGGAACAACACATAGCCCTAAGAGCCAAATTCATAAACCTAATAAATTGGTTGCACTCTCGCACAAGTCAGAACGTTAAGAGTTTAAGCCCCACTCCATTACTTGAGCACATAACCTTCAGTACAATACTGAAGAAATGCTACAGTGTCAGTCTTTTGCGTGAAATGTTAAACCAAGGCCCCTTATTCCTATTCAGCTGGCCATGAAAGATTTCCAATGGCATTATTTAAAGAGGAGAGAAATTGCTAGGTTTGGCTAATCAACACCGTCAAAAAGCAGATTACTTGGTCACTCAAATTCATTTACTGCTTTTAAGTCTTGCTGTGTGCAAATTGTCTACCCTATTTGCCTGTGTAACAATGACTACACTTCAAAAACAATTCACTGGGTGTGAAATTTTGATCAGGACGCAGAATTTCCCAGATCTTCAAATATTGACACAGGATCTTTTAGGCCCATCCAAGAGTGTATATGGGACCTCAGTTTAACATCTCATGAAAAATGGCACCTCCAGCAGCGTAGCATTCCCTCAGTACTGCACTAAAGTGTCATCTTCGATTATGTGCTCAAGTCTCGAGTGGGGCTTGAACCCACAAATCTTCCGATTCAGGGATGAATGTGCTATCATTGAGCCAAGGCCAGCACCTAAATCTTGAAGATGTGATAATGTGCCATATAAATACAAGTTCTTGGTTTTCTTTCCAATACTCCTGAAATGCAACCATCCCTGATGACGCAGCAGTAACATAGTTTACATAGTCTTGTACTCCGCTGTTGGGACTATAGATGTTCAGGATAGTCTCTGATCTGCACTATGTTAGTCTGTCTCCACCATTCCAGCATTCAGGAGATACAGTTGGCTTTAGCATTCCTGGACTAAAGAGGAGAGCGATGGATGGAGTTACTTCTACTGATTACTATCCAATGTGCATTTATGGGGATGTTAGAATTTATCAGTTCCACCATTTATCCAAACAGAATAAAAACCCTTTAATGTTTATTCACGTGTGCCCAAATGTCTAAGTATTGAAAAGCCACCACCACTCATGCAACTATTGCTGCCTTCACAAGAAAAAATTGGACGGGAAATTTAGAGAAGAAACATTCCTAAAATTGAGTAGCTAATCATTTTAAATCAGCAATTTGTTCTCAGAAAACTAGTGGGATATAGATTCAGCAGGACCAATTTAATTTTTAGTTGAATAAACAAGGACAGCTCTTTGTCTCCCAATGGATCTGGTCACTTCAAAAGCCACAGCTTTGATGTTTGCATAATTGATCAACTGCACTGGATAATAATGTAAGTAAGTGCAGCTTTTTTGTTAAAAAGTACATCTTTATTTTTAAAAATTCCCAAATTTTCTGTCTTCTAAAGGTGGTGACTCCTGGTGAAGTTAGAGGACCAGAGGGGACAGATTTAAGGTGATTGGCAAAAGAACCAAAGGCGAAATGAGGCAAAACTTTTTTTACGCAGTGAGTAGTTATGATCTGGAATGCACTGCCTGAAAGGGTGGTGGAAGCTGATTCAATCGTGGCTTTCAAAAAGGAATTGGATAAATACTTGAAGGGAAAACATTTACAGGGCTACAGGGAAAGAGTGGGGGAATGGGACTAACTGGATTGCTCTTACAAAGAGCCGGCACGAGCTCGATGAGCCAAATGGCCTCCTTCTGTGCTGTAACCATTCTATGATTCTAAGTACACTTGCACAGGTAACAGCAGACCAGTGGCCATTCTTCATACATGAGCCTTCTACATCAGTGTCTCTATGATGTACATGCAGTCTTGCATGGGTATTTTGTATCTCCCACTTTGCATTTGTTTAATTATGGGAAACATTCATTTACAAAAATTGTATTTAAAAAATGTTTCCCTTATCTAGCAGATCATGCCATATTAGGTTCTGTTAACCCTAACTTCTTCCTCAATATTCATACATTCAGGTGGTTTTACTACACTTATCAGACACTTAAATTACAAGGCAATAATGCTCCTTCAGTACTGCACTGAAGTGTCAAAGTAGATTATGTGCTCAAGTCTCTGAAGTGAGGCTTGAACCCACAAATCTTCTGATTCAGGGATAAAACTGGCTCATATCCAAAAATTGTACCATTTGTTACCATTGGTGACAAGAGCAAGACCTGCTCTCAACATTACATACATTGACAAATCATAGTTACCTAATTATTAATGTCTAATTATCAAAAAAAATTGAGACACAAGGAAGCTACAAATTGCTACAACAACATTTTAAACACTACAAAACATGTATATTTTGTATGACAAACAGAATGCAAACACTATGTTTGGCAGGGGAGGAGGGAAAACAGTAGGATTGCTTTTATTCCTTTTACAGTCATTCTGCAGTCTTCTTCAATTTTGATATAAAATCACAAACCCCTGTTCCACTGGGCGTTCTCTAAAGTCTGACAATGGATGAATTCACCCACTGTGTGTGTAGACAGTTCACATTGGTTTCAACACCAAATAGTTACACAATTTTCTGGCTCTATTGAGATCATGCAATTTCTGACACTGGGGCTACTAATATAGAGGCCCAGCATAATCTGGAATACTTTTTCAATTCACAACTTCTCCAATAATAAAGCAGCCCATACCAGCCTACAGCAGGACCTGGATAACATGGAGGTTTGGGCTGACGAGTGGCAGGTAACATTTGTACCACATAAGTGCTGGGTAATGACAATCTTGAACAAGTGAAAGCCCAGCCATCTCCTCTTGACCTTCAATGGCACCACCATCAACACCTTATAGAATCATAGAAGTTTACAACATGGAAACAGGCCCTTCGGCCCAACATGTCCATGTCGCCCAGTTTATACCACTAAGCTAGTCCCAATTGCCTGCACTTGGCCCATATCGCTCTATACCCATGTAACTGTCCAAATGCTTTTTAAAAGACAAAATTGTACCCGCCTCTACTACTGCCTCTGGCAGCTCGTTCCAGACACTCACCACCCTTTGAGTGAAAAAATTGCCCCTCTGGACCCTTTTGTATCTCTCCCCTCTCACCTTAAATCTATGCCCCCTCATTATAGACTCCCCTACCTTTGGGAAAAGATTTTGACTATCGACCTTATCTATGCCCCTCATTATTTTATAGACTTCTATAAGATCACCCCTAAACCTCCTACTCTCCAGGGAAAAAAGTCCCAGTCTATCCAACCTCTCCCTATAAGTCAAACCATCAAGTCCCGGTAGCATCCTAGTAAATCTTTTCTGCACTCTTTCTACTTTAATAATATCCTTTCTATAATAGGGTGACCAGAGCTGTACACAGTATTCCAAGTGTGGCCTTACTAATGTCTTGTACAACTTCAACAAGACATCCCAACTCCTGTATTCAATGTTCTGACCAATGAAACCAAGCATGCCGAATGCCTTCTTCACCACCCTATCCACCTGTGACTCCACTTTCAAGGAGCTATGAACCTGTACTCTTAGATCTCTTTGTTCAATAACTCTCCCCAACGCCCTACCATTAACGGAGTAGGTCCTGGCCCGATTCGATCTCCCAAAATGCATCACCTCACATTTATCTAAATTAAACTCCATCTGCCATTCATCGACCCACTGGCCCAATTTATCAAGATCCCGTTGCAATCCAAGATAACCTTCTTCACTGTCCACAATGCCACCAATCTTGGTGCCATCTGCAAACTTACTAACCATGCCTCCTAAATTCTCATCCAAATCATTAATATAAACAACAAATAACAGCGGACCCAACCGATCCCTGAGGCACACCGCTGGTCACAGGCCTCCAGTTTGAAAAACAACCCTCTACAACCACCCTGTCTTCTGTTGTCAATCCAATTTTGTATCCAATTGGCTACCTCACCTTGGATCCCGTGACCTTGAGGTTCACCAGTGACCAGAAGCTTAACTGGACCAGTCATATTAACTCTGTGACAACAAGAGCATGGGAAAGGCTGGATACTTGGCTCATCACCTGAGCCCTCAAAGCCTATGTACCATCTACCAAAGCTCAGGCGTGTGATGGAGTATTACCATTACCCTGGATGGGGTGCAGGTGCAACACAAGAAGCTTGGACCATTGTGGACAGAGCAGTTCACTCGGCTCAATATCCATCCCCTCCACTGTGGCTGCAGTATGTACAATCTACTGGATGCACTGCAGCAAATCTCCAAAGGTTACTGCAACAGCTACTCCCTCCCATGCAGCCTCTACCACCAAAAAGAATAAGAGTAGCAATGCTGTGGGAACACCATGACCTCCAAGTTCTCCTTCACGGCACACATCTTGTCACTTGGAAATACATCACCAGGGATTCACTGTCAATGGGTGAATACCCTGGAATTCCCTAACACCATTGTGGGAGCCCCATCACCAGAACCTTCTCAGAGCAACTAGGGACGGACAATAAATGTGGCCTTGCCAGTGTCATCTACATCCCGAGCTTTCAAAAAAAAAAGCTAGATTTGAACATTTACCAACTACCATGAATGTACAGCTTACACAAGAGGTGGGTTCTACCTTTTTCAAACAGCACAAATATTAATTCTTGTGTATGACAAAACTTTTAACAACCTACACCATTAATTTCTACTGGATAGACAGGTGACAATTTATTTTCTAGTCTTCAACTGAAAATTTCAAGTTATACTTGGAATATAAAAGCAAGAGTCTCAAACTTCAGAAACATTCAAGAGATTTAATGGACACCATATGGTGCAAATGAATATGTACAGTTTCAAAACTCACCACCCTTATGAAGCTTTGGGCACAACTCTTACTACAAAGTACAGTCCCAATAACTGTTATGAACAAGATCACTATTAAACTGGTATAATATTATGCAAACACAATAGGATTAATTTGTTTAGCAAAAATAAATCCTGACTTACGGCTTTTTAAAACGTTTTCTACAGATCCATCATAGTTAATATGGTAGGGGGAAAGCAGATGGTACATTTATTGTGGGTTTTTCCTGTTCAAAATTACCAATACATTACGCTATTACCAGTCAAAATGAATGTATTTAAAGCATTTGGAAAAAAAAGAGCAGCTGTTATATTCGCTTTTATAAATGGATGTGTTCTGTTATTAATGTTCAAGTTCTCTTACTGCTCGATATGTCTGCATATTGAACCCACAGTTTTCAACTCAAAATGAGCAATTATGTTTCATTGTAATTGAAACAATTTTTATTGGACTGGGAAAAAAGTTCAGGAAAAGTTTGAATGTAAAAAAACAAACAAAACATTCTTAGATTCTTCTGCAACAAGTAAAATAAGCACCATATACTTAAGAGTGCTACTAATTGGCTCGGGTTAGTGATACAACTAATCTTATTAGCATCTTTGTCATGATAATTTAGAATAAGATATTCAAAGGTGCAGTGTGGGAAGTTAGTAACATATTGCACTCCACAAATCACATTATCTTCACCCCATTTTTGCAATTAGTGCAACATTCTCTAGCCTGTCAGAACCTGCTTAATACATGAAAAATGAACACGATAGACCTACAAATAAATTTCTAAAAATCTAAGCGACTGTATCCTTTGCAGCCAATTCTTCTCTCCAGCATCTTCCAGGGTCCAGTTACCCAGAAGGGGCTATTTTCCTCCTCTTCCTATAGAACAGTTTTGTGCAACTACACCCACATCTCCCTCACAGCAGCTGCTTCTCTCAAACAGTCTGGGTCTCTGGCAACAGTGGCTCCATTAGATTTCTGGCAGGATCAGCAACTCCTGTTAGACCAGACACCACATAACAGCTACCTAGTCTCTCAGTGCTCCAGTTCCCCAACATAAACACTTTCTGGAATTGCTCTTACACTGCTGCATCAGCAAAAGTCACATCATGCTGCACCTGTATTTCAACACAAAAGTACAGACAGCAGTTAATGCAACCAGTAGATCTAATTCATATTACTTGATTATGGAGTTAAGTTCAGTTGCAGCTTTAAATTCATACACCACTGCAATCCAACATACTTCAGCTAATTTGCTTTTGAAACTATTTTAAAAGGGGTGCCAGATTTGTTAAAGATGAACACAATCCCAATTAAGCTTTGGTTTGCTCTGTTACACAATGATTCTGGTGTGGGAAAATACTGTACAGTAAATATGGCAAGGACAGAAATTACTGACTCAAACAACCAGATACATCCTGAGCTAAGAACGAATCATACAGCACAGGAGGCCAATCGGCCCATTGTGCCCGTGCCAGCTCTTTGAAAGAGCTATCCAATTAGTCCCACTCCCCTGCTCTTTCCCCACAGCCCTGCAAATTTTTCCTATTCATATATGTCCAATTATCTTTTGAACGTTACTATTAAATCTGCTTCCACCACCTATTTGGGCTATGAATTCCAGTTGCTAACAACTCACAGTGTAAAAAAATTCTCATCTCCCCTGGTTCTTTCACCAATTATACTAAATGTGTCCTCTGGTTACTAACCCTCCTTCCATTAGAAACAGTTTCTCTCTATCTGCATTATCAAAACCCTTAATAATTTTGAATACCTCTATTAAGCCTCCCCTTAACCTTCTGTGCTCTAAGGAGAACATTCCCAGTTTCTCTAGTCTCTCCACATAACTGAAGTCCCTCATCCCTGGTATCACTCTGGTAAATCTCCTGTGCACCCTCTCCAAGGCCTTTCATTCGTTGTGTCGAATGACACTACACTTTTCCATCAAGTGCAAAGTTAAGAATTAGTAGGTATGATCAATTCTGATTTGACCAGGCAAATCAGTTCATCTGATGTACAAAGACAAGATTTTGCTGATTCAAGTTGCTTCCTGGTACTTGCCTCAGGGACAAAACCCAAAGTAACGTAAAGGTGAAAATACCTGTGTGCATTGTCTTCTTCTGTCGAGTCTCATATCATTCTCTGTGGAGGATCCAGCAGCAAAACCACAGCGCTCTACAAAGAGAAAAATGAATTAATAAATGCGAGGGGGGAATGTAGAAATTATTTTAAAATATCAGAATGTGCCAAAAGTAGTGACTAAATGCTAATTAGTTACTAGCTCCACAATATGCTGACATTAAAAAAGACAACATCAGTGAACTACAATTTTCTAAAGCTTCTCATCAAGCTGTTATGTTTGATGGAGAGAAATGGGATGCCCATAATGTTAAAAATATGTATGCACCCATACAAGTCCACCTGGAGCGAATCAAAATGTTTTAAGATACGAATCAACAACACCACTCAAAAATATGACTCTGTAATAAGCAGACTTGTTAAGATATGGCTTTGTGAATGAAACAATCTGGAAAGTTTGCATGTTTAGCAACAATGAAGAATACATCAATACAACTATTAATTCAAAGACTGTTTCCACAAACATTCCTTTGTGAATATATTCATTTGTGATTATGTTGTGTTATGCTTTCCTAAATTTTAACATTTTTAAACCTCTGCATTCAAACCGCTTAATACAAATGTTATATTAAATTTACTCCCACTTCTGTTCTACTTTTGACAATTCCACATCTGAAATTATGAACCTGCTAGATCAAGTCAGTACATTCAATGATGCTAGAAATGCAACTGTTAGATTAAGTAAATGCCTGAAATATGGCCACTCCACTTGCACACACAGGAAACTTCTTTTATATGTTCTTTTTCACCAATTGCCTTCAATATACACCTTTATGTAAAAGTCCAGTTTTCATTTCTGGAATGTTGTTTGAGCATTAGTTTTATAGGATTCATGTTATTTGTGAGCATGTAACCAATAGGAATTTTAAACCAGAGACAACCCTCAAGTTCAGCTGATTGCAGCCAACCTCGGACTTTGCTGAATGTACTTGAAGCTGTGCAAACATGACATAGTCTCATCGATCCACTGTCGGTAGAAACCATGACATTATTGGCAGGTGTGTGATTGCAAACTGATCAGACAATCTGTGCATAGTTCAACCCTAACTTTCCCTCTTCCTGTGCAATATTACAAAGTAAATTAAATTACAGACCCTCTCTGGGAGCCCATAAGAAAAAGCAAATGCTAAATTTAAGGGGGGGGGGGGGGTGAGAAGAGAAGAAAGGAAAACTTGGGCCAAGTGTCACCCCAAAGACCAAAATGGAAAAATCCCCAAGCCAACTATTCAGTGACCCACTCAGTGAGGAAAAGATTGATACGCACTGAATTGTTTTCCTCCTCCAAAACAGGTCCCAAAAATAGTTATACACCCTTGCTCAGCGTTATGTAAGAGAGGGTTTAAATCTCAGAACATAAAAACAAAACAAAAACTCAAGGATGAAAAAAAGCCATTTAACCCAAAGTTCATCATTTCAGTCCTCCAATTTTTCCATTTCAGTATCTGGTTGCTTTTTTAACTTTCATTTTTCTGCTTCCACTGACCTGCCAGGGAGATGGTGCCAAATATTTAATCACTCTTCCTATTTTCGGTTTTAAAACAATTTTTCAATAATTTATAGGAACGAAGGAACAGGAATAGGCCATTCAGCCCCTCAGGCCTGTTCTGTCATCCAATCAGATCATGGCTGATCGATACCTCAACGCCATTTACCCACCTTTGATCTACATGTCTTGATACCCTTATCCAACAAAAATCTATCGATCCCAGTCTTGAAAATTTCAATTGACCCAGCATCCACAAACTTTTGGGGGAAGAGGGTTCCAGATATCCACTACTTTTTGTGTGAAAAAGTGCTTCCCAATTTCACTCCTGAATGGCCTAACTCTAATTTTAAGATTGTGTCCCCTTGTTCTGGATTCCCCCACCAGAAGAAACAAAAAGTTTCTCTCTATCTACCCTATTGCATTCCTTTATCATTTCAAACACCTCAATTAGATCACACTCAAACCTTCTAAATTTAAGGGAATACAAGCCAAGTTTATGCAACCATTATTTAACTATTTAAGCACCAGTATAATTTATACCCACTGTTCCTCCTTTTCTAATTTATTTTGGAGTAAGATTCAGAATTTATTCTACATTATGGAAGATTAGCAGTCACCATAAAGGGAAATAACAAGGACATTTGTAAGCACAAAAGTAAAACAATAGGTAAAGAAAGGATGGGACACTCTATACTGGAGAGTGTTTACACTGGAAGATGAAAGTGGGTCTGAAGGAGTACCTGACAAGAAGCTAGCTGGAAGAGCTACTACAGAGATAATAAATATTCAGAAGAACGCGATCAACAAAAAAATAACAGAACTAAAAGTAGATTCACAGAATACTGAAGCAGCTTAGTGAGGAGATTGTGGAGGCACTAACTATATTTTTCCAAAATGTTTGTAAATAGGAATATTACTAAACAATTAGAAGGTGGCAAATGTTACCCCCAGGTCAACAAAGGGGAAATGGATAGCTAGGAAATTATAAGCCAGTGAGTCGTACTTCGGTTGTGAGTAAATATCCAAAATCCATAAATCATGAGAAAGGCTAACAAGAAACAGTCAGAAAGGATTTGTAACGGACAAATCATGGTAATTTTCAGAGCATAAAGGGAACGCCACACAAGAGGCTTAAGAAAATTAAGGCATACCATATTAAATTGAACGTATAATATAGAATAGTTGCATAAAAGACAGGTAAATAAAACAAAGATTAAATGTAAATGGACATTTTTCAAATTGGAGGGGATGTGGCAAGTGGCGTGCCCAAGAATCTATGTTGGTAGCTCTTTTTAGTTTATTTCAACTGATATGACATTGGAACAAATGCATATCAAAGTTTGCTAATGATGCTAAATTAGAGGTATGGAAAATTGTGAGGAAGACTATGGAGCAGACATTTTAGTGGAGTGGGCAAATAGATGGCAGGTGCAGTTCAATGCAGCAAGATATGAAGTCACATAATGGAGCTGAGGTAGACATCAGCCATGGTCTTATTGAATGGCGAAGCAGGCTCGAGGAGCCGTACGGCCTACTCGTGCTCCTATTTCTAATGTTCTTCGCACATGTTTGGAAAAATAGTGAAAGAAAATGATAAGATTCTTAAGCCCAAGAAGGAACCAGAGAAATCTAAGGGTACAAATTGATTATCAAAGGCAGAAATCAAAGTAGAAAATGGTAATCTGGATTTTATATACATGGTTTGAATATAAAAGCAAGAAGTGGTATTGAATTTGTACAAGATATGGTTTGGCCACAATTCATGCACTGTAATTCTAGTGCTTAATTACAGGAAACATATTAAAGTGATGGAAAGTGTAAAGATTCTCTAGAATGATACCAGGAATGAAAGGTTATAGTTGTGAAGAAAGGCTTGAAAAACTGCAGCTTCTCACCGGAACAGATAAACTGAAAGGAAACCAATAGAGATTTTCAAAATTATTACATGTTTTGAGAGTAAACAATGAAAGATCGTTTCCACTGATTGGCGAATTGGTAACAAGAAGGCATTGGCTGAGAAGGACCACTAAAAAAAACAGGGAAGTTAAATGAATAAGTGACCATCCCAAAAGGCGGTTATTGTGGCGGTTGCCCTCATCACTCAACAAGTAAATCTTGATGCAAATTACTTGTAGTAACATACAGGGTATACGATTGCTTCCTGACAACACTCGCTAATTCTGATTCTAGCTCACTTCCACTTGGACATTACTTTAATTGGGTTAATTGAAGTCACTTATTATTACAATGTATTGTCTGTACTTATGCTTGTGTGCTTACAGGCAGTTCATCTGTGACATTGTTCACAGGTGATCTGGCGTCTGCAGCATTGTTGTAATTTTTAGCAGCTAACCAAACCTGTCCTATCTTTTTACGGCCAAGTACGCCCTATGGGAAGCTACATATTGTCATTTTTCTTAGCCCGCCTAGGGAGTCTACAGCAGAACCCTATTGTTAACCTTGTCATCCACTTGCTTGTTAATTTGAACCAAACTAATTTGCTTTGCATTTTCTCCTAGGATACTGATTCAGCATCCCCCACTTCATCTTTTTCTGAAGATCTAAAGCTACCATTCCTACTCTACTATCTTTTCTATCCTTCCTTAAACATCATGTACCCCATTACATTGGATTTACTCCCACCTTATGGAGGAAAGCCATGCGTTTGGGATTTCAACCATAATTGCCTACCACTAAATACACCTCTAACTCAAACATCTTATTCCAAATGCTGCTCTTATTCTGGCAACAATGTTTAATTGTATTCTTTGCTTTTGTGTGGTTTAATTTGTCCATTTTAAATTTTATTCTACCTGTCCCAATCAATTTTGACTGTGAAAATTCAATAGTTCTCTGAAAAATGCTGGTCAAGTTGAAGCATTCTCTATGTATTAATATTTACAAACAAATCTGCTTAACATATGTTTAATAGGTATGTAAATCTGGCCATCAATCCTAAAGTGATAATTTAGTGATGCTATTTTAATACATACACATACAAAGACTGGTACGTGCAAAGTGGTTTTGGGTGCACATCAATGTGAACGTGACAGCATAAGTCGAGACCCTGATCTGACTCCAGAATGCACTAACACAAACCTCATCAATTGAGCTTGGCATCCTGTGGAATATAACTCCTCTGCAGTATGAAATCAGGTTTAATAAATGCTCAGGCTGTTCACTGGACCTCCAGGGCACGTTACAAACGTATTGCACAGTCATCTTACGAAATAGCACTCTCCTGCTCGCAGTCGACTGGCATTAAAAAACAGATCTGTGCATACACTTTGCTAGCTGAGCTTTGCCCTCCACTGCTAAAGATCTCAGGCTGGTATAATTGCAGCCATAGTGTGAAGACATTATGGTACAGGGTCAAGCAAGATTAAAAGTGAGCCTTACAGATGCAATGTTAAGTTGGCAGAGAACATCTCTACTTATAGTCACAGATTTTAATCCTCTCGAATTTCAGGGGAAAAAAACTTATTTTACAGTAAAACTATGGAAGATTATAGTTTTCATTATTATGGAAATAGCCAAAACAGTTAGCAGTATCTTGAATTTAAGCTTTTGTTAGGAATGCAATTATCATTGCTAGCATAAAGGAGATCCTACAACTTTTATTTTTAAAAAGGCCTCCCACCTACGAAATTTCACATTATTTTATCAACGCAGGCAAAAACCTGAAAAGAATGGAAAAATACGGGGTCAGCCAGCTTTTTCAGGCTTTTATTTCAAATTTCTAGCATTTTGCAGTATTTAGCTTCTTTATCAGGCAGAAGAAGTTGTTCATCCACATTGCTTCTCTCTTCACCCAACCCCACCCTCCAAACCAGTATACTTCATGAGTTAATTCATAGAATCTTCCAGACCAATTTACGTCCTTTTTGGTATTGTGATCATCTTACTGGCATAAGCCTTCAAAGTCATAATTAGATCCTTATCATGGACAAAAATGCCCAAGATACTTAAATCATCAGAGTGCAATCATTTTGAAATCCGCACCAATTTTGTAGAAAGTATGTCTTCTCTCACTCGCCTAAAAAAATGATTTCTTTAAAGTACTGCAATAGTTTTCACTAGTGCCAAAGTAGGAACAAAGGCAAAACCAAAATATTAATTGTCTAGAGAAAGAACAAGTGCTGCAAAACCTATGGAACCACATGTCTGATGAAAAATTATTTGGTGCCGAGAGGAAGAGGTAACTTGTTCAGCAAAAAAGCCATTTCAGATTTCAAAAGCATTACAACAATGTAAAGTCAGTTAGTTAGTCCAGTCAACCCAAATTTCTTCTACATAATTCAAGCGTCCAGAGCTACGACTATAAACAATTTATTTCAGATGTATTAGCCCTAAAGTCATCTTGTAGATAGCTAGGCTTGAACATTTGTTTTTAAAAAACGGATGCAAAAGGCAATAGTTGCTTGACCTGCTACAAAGTCAAAGTGGATTCAGCTATAGCTGAATCTTGTACCTCAAGCCCAGACTTATACTGCATTCTTTGGGAACTCAAAATTGGTAAGAGACATCTCCTAGCAAGGGTCTCACATTTTGGGGCTTTAGAGTGCTCGTTAGTCTTACAAGTTAAACTACCACTTCTGCATTGATGTCCACCTCAGACCACTTGCACTGATGCAACAGTGACCATTTAAATGCAGCCTAAAAGATCTCACATCTGCTTGTAGCAACATGGTCCATTATCTCTAATGGTTTACAGCAGTGTCTGCAAACAAAGGCATAAAGTAGTATCGTAAGTGTTTCACAAATTGGTATAAGGAAATCAAACATCAAACTAGGTAGAGAAAGATTAGAAGGGGTGACTGAAAGCTTGGTCAGAGAAGGTGAAGAGATTGAGGGGTTTAGGGAGAGCAAAAGGCTCTGCCATCAATAGTGGGGGTGAAGGAAGAGGATGATGCAAAGAAGACCAGAGTCAGAGAAATGGAACATTCAGGTAGGAAAATAGGGCTGGTTGAGATTGCAGAAATAAGGTGGAGCAAGCCCATTTAGAAATTTATACTTGAAGACAAGAATACTGAATTTAATGCATTGGGGGATGGAGAGCTAGTGTAGGTCAGCGAGGACAGGGTAAGCTGAACTTTGTGCGGGACAAAAATACATATTTTGGACAAGTTGGAGTTTATGGATGATGGGAGGTCAGCAAGGACAGCGTTGGAGTAATTAAGTCTGGAGGTGACAACGGTAAGTATAACTATCAGTGGCGGAGGGATAGAGATAGGGACAGAAGTGGGCAACGTTGCAGAGGTAGAAGTAGGCTGTCTTAGTGATGGATATGATAGGATGCTCAAAGCTCAGCTGAGGGAAATCTAAATGTTCTGTTGAACCAAGTCAGTTTCAGCATGAGAGTTCCCAAGGAATAGAACGGCATCAATGGTAACAGAATTAAGTTTGTGGTGGGGGCTGAAGACAGGGGCGACATACAAAAGAAAGCACACTTCTAATCTGCCTCCTGGAGTGTCTCCTAGAAACAGAAGATACTAATGTGGTGACTGAGACAATAGCTGCTTTTACATTGTACTTAGTAGTGTGCTAGGGCTGCCAACTTCCAATGCGTGATTCTCGCAAAGCTGTCAGCAACCCCAAAGTAAATCTGCCAGATTCTCTTAGGCGTGCTGCTAGGAAGACCCGGTAAAAACTCCACCATTGCTGCTGCTGGGTGAACCTGTGCAACAGAAGCCAACGGCCTAAGCATCCCACTAAACGCAACACAAAAACAGCTAAAATCTAGTAAGTGTAAATGAATTATCATGTTGCTGTAGTGAAAGTAGTAGAAGCTCACAGTCTTAGGTCAATGGTATGCTGGAGTGAGCTTCATCAGAGTCACTCTAGGTACATAATTCTCTTTTGAAGGTCTTACTCATGCTGGTTCCATAGGCATCTACAGCTTTCTGGTACGTTACCCACATAGTATTTTTAGGCTTACAAAATGGCTGAGTGACAGTAAGTTAATCAACCACTGTGGGGGAAAGGAGGTAAGGAAAGTTTATCAAAGCCAACTCCAACCCTCGATATTCTCCTCATCCAACACATGCACATTTCTGGTAGGGATCACTGGACAGCAATCAGAAATGGAAACTCTGACTGTATTTCTCTCTTTCACGCAAGTTCAAGCTTAGTGCCTGCATTTCTGCTTCATCATATACCGAATAACTCAGCAGTGACCAGGGAGTCCAATCTGGAACCCAACAGGCTCAGCACTATAATACCGTGTGTTTACAAACTGATCCATTATGAGGACTTGAGCGTAATAACTTGACAGCATTGGATAGAAATTGAGTTGCTATATACAAGTACCAAGTATCATAACTTGCAGGAGGGAAGGTTTTGTAGGAACAGATGGCCAATAAGCCAGACAGAACACCTGCATAAAGACCAGATTTAGTCCACGTTTAAATAGTACTAGCTGTTGAGTACTACAAGTCATATAATGTTCCTGTTGCACTGCAGGTACTGAATTGAAACCAGCACCTGTTTCGATTACGCAGAGCTTGCAATGTTGAATTGTCCTGTCAACTCTACACTGCTATATAGTAAAGCAAAGTGAAATTACGTGCATGTAATGCTTGCAGCATCCAAAAATGGGCTAAATTTTTTATGCTAGCAATGAGCCAATACATTAGATAGGTCTGTTCACTTCTACGATGGCACCATGCAGTCATAATTCTTCTGGGTTCACTAGTCAAAAGAAGGTTTTTAGAGCCAGTTTTAGTCAATTTTTTAATCTGTAAAAGTTGCTCACATACCCACAAGAAAGATTAGTTTGTTTTTTTGGGAAATAAGGTTATGAGGGGAGAAGACAGCAAGCTCTTCTATACCTTATTTCTCAAAGTCCAACTTAAAGAAAAGGTAAATTTGAAATTAAAACAAAAATACAACTGGAAGAGATGGAATTAGTGACACGAATCCTGATGAAATGTTAGCAGCTTCCATGCTTGGGAAATTTTGACATCACAAAAGTGAGAAAATAACTAATTTTAACACTATTAATTAGTTAATATTGTTCCTCATCAATCTAATGTTCAGTATGGAAACTCAATAGGTGCTACGAGCATAAACATCTCTTTACATTAAAAAAAAGGAATTACAAAATAGTGACACCCATTTTCCCTGCATTTCTGTTTGATTCTTTACATTTAATCAGAATGATAATGACATTATTTGGGGAGCTGGCTCTGAGAAGCCAATGGACTACACTACGTAAGGTACTAAAGATGACATAAGAAGCACCTTAGGTTAAATGACATTATTGAAGGAGTGCTGAAAAATAGCATCTCCGATGTAGAAGAGGTGTTCAATGGAGGCACCATCTGCCTGCTTAGATAAATGTAAAAACTTGCATGGCACTACTTGAAGAGGAACAATTTGTATCCAGACATTCCAACATTCCTCCCTCCATTACCACCACATAACTGGCCATTCATCTCATTTGTATTTAGGGCCTTGTTGTGCTGTGTTTGCCTACATAAATGCAAGTCAAACACTAGGGATTTTAATGCAACTGCACAAATTCAAGCACCGGTTTACCCATTTACACAATTAATTTATTATTCCCTTTCACTTTGGAATGACTCCCTTACATTGGTACCCATTCAGATTTCAGTAGTCTCATGCCTAGTACCAGTTATTTGCAGCAGTGCAAACATGGAAAATATATTACCATTACTAGTATCGTACAAATATGAATTCCATTTCCAGAGGGTTAAACTTCCATGCTGATGTGAGGGGTTCACACCAAAGTGGAATCCTATCAGTCACAAAATCTAAACAGAGCATTCATTACATTGTGGAAATTTGGTTTGGACAAGGATGGCGAGAAAAAAGACACGTGTCCTAAGTCCAAGACGATCTTTCTTTCAACTGTGATGTGTCTAGATTACGCTTTAAATCCAACATAGTTCATAAACATTCTTCATAATTACTTTTATCTGGCAACCCATGCTAACAGGTTTAGTAGGCATTACAACTGTGACAAGAATGAGAGGGGACAGGGGAAAGACAAATAAAACTAGTCCTTATTAGTTCCTACTGTTCTATGTATATTTACTACCATCCTAACAGGTCACACTCATGAATTTGATACTGTTATTAACAAAAAAACTCCTATTAAAGTTCACAGCTGCCATCTGGCATCAAAACCACTGAAAATAAAACAGTGATTAGAGCTTATACACAAGTACAACACAAATACATGGTGTTCGACCACACCATCACAACTAAAAATGAAGTAACACCATCGGCTAGCAACAGTTGTAGTTAGACTAAATTGTGACCAATGCTTTATGACAGCAATACATCAATACTAAAATACGGGTCGAAGAGAAATTCTGATAACATGACTCGCAGTGTTCCTTGAACAAGTGTAAAAATCTGATCTTACTGAACTTTTCATTTGACAAGAGGTGTTGCTGAAAGAATATGTTAAAGTGAACTTTTAGAATCATAAAGCTTCTCCATATAAACTTATGAACTGACAATGTAGAATGTATCTCACTCATTACTAACTTCTTGGCTAATACATGACTTAGCGATTGTCCAAATATTTCACACCCGAGTAATATTTCATTGTTTCTATTGCTACTTTGATCTCAAATACTTTCCCACACTGTCATTTAAGATGATTTTCTACTGTCCGTTGGCCACTAGCTTCTGTAGCATTATTCTGCACTGCCAGTGGCCAGGTAAAAACTTTGAGACCAGTGGCAAGGAAAACATACTTTTCAGTGGGTCTTCCTGGCTGCTACTGGTCTAACAAGAGGTAGTAAAAATAATGCAGGTTTCAGTGGTGATCATGGAGTTATTAGGCACAAAGATATCTAATATCTGTATATTGACACTATGATGTCAATATTCTGCATATGTATGCTTGCCAAAACATCATGGTATGGTCAGCCTGTGCTTCCCCTTTGCCACCAGTTCACAGGGAAACCAACGTAAAAGTAAATTCAGGAGAGTTATGCTCTTAGTTCTCTCTCTCCTGGAAAATACTTTAGTTTCTATACAACTGGAAGAACACTCAATATGAGGCAGTGATAGCTTTTTATTGGTCTAAGAAAAACTGTATGATGAACCATTTATGAAATTTGATTAAAATCTTTTGAAACACAACTGATCAAAGAAAATCCTTTTTTTGTTTGTTCACAAAAAATGATTAATCGAAGTGCACTAGCTATTTTTCAAGGCAAACCCATATAACAATGCCAAATCCATATTGGTTTCTTCAATTAATCAAATTAAAATATTTTCACCACACATAGCCAATCTAAAATTACTGGGGTAGAATTTCCACTTGTTTCGCGCCCAGATTCCAGGGCCATTGGCCGAACCAGCTCATAAGATCGTGGAATTTTAAACGTGAGTGAGTTACGCCCAAAATCACTTACTCTAAGGGTTTCCGCAAACTTTTACACTGGTTTAAGATTCAATTTGCCTGGATCAGGCTCCGACCACAAAACTGGCCACACCCCCAGGTCAACATTGCGAGTTTCCGCCAATTGCGCTGGTTAGGGAAGGCTCTTCAAATTGCGCTCATTTTCTTTGGTGTGTAGGCACGTTTTAAACGTTTTTACATATCAAAAAATATTTAATTTGCCAAAGAAACTGACTAGTGTACACCAATGAATCGAGTAAATG
This sequence comes from Heptranchias perlo, assembly GCF_035084215.1. NCBI lineage: Eukaryota > Metazoa > Chordata > Chondrichthyes > Hexanchiformes > Hexanchidae > Heptranchias > Heptranchias perlo. The sequence goes on from NC_090335.1 coordinate 66,815,803, forward strand.
GTTCAGTATAGTTAAAATCAGGTTACTCGCTGGTGGAGGACTGGACACATTAAAAATGCTTATTTTTTGTGATAAGCCCATTTTCAGATGTATTAATAAAACTGCACCATGTTACCACTCAAATACATCATTGAATATTTTTTAATGCAAAGAAAAAAAAATTACGTTCTATTACAATGCCTAATTGAGCTGGTCCATGAAAAATTTTACATGTGTGATCATACATCATAACGGAAACTTGAACTGTAACTTAACCAGCACAATTTCGGACGCATTTTCCCGATTGCACCCAAAGTGGAAACTTTATCCCACTATGTTTGGGTCAGTAATTTTTCTCCTTCATTTCTACAACTAGAAGACAAGAAATTCTGAGATACTTCTAGGAGAAATTGTCAGCACAAGGTTAACCATAGATTTTACTCAAACAGCATATGTGAGTGCCCTTTAGCAGCAATTAGATTATTGCATGATTAGGTCATGCATTTCAATATGAAATTTAAGCTCATGTTTAGGGTAGCTGTAGGATGGCATAGTTTATTTATCATTAATGCAGCTAACCTTTTACAGTTGGCACTCTACGAAGGTGCTAAAACAAACAGATGCACATAAAATCTCAAGTTAAAATTTCTTATCTCTGGCATTGAGCCATGCAGACCAAAAAGTCCCAGGTTTAATCCTTGGACTGTCATGTGTTGACATGACAGGCAAGGCAGGATCAGGCTTGACTGTGATAGCCCCCAACAGTTGCCAATATTTACAGCAAGGCACACTTGAGACATAGTGACTTAGAAAAGCTATCACATGCCCGTGGAACGGTACCCCCAAAAGGAGCAATCACTTTCAGGAGAAAAAAAGGTGAGACAAAAAAAATTGGAAAGAAAATAAATCCTACTTCAGTATATATTTAGGCACACAGAACATCTGTACTGATTTCTCATGCCTAAGAATAATTTATACACATATTGCTAGAGCAAGCCAACATCAGCCACATTAAAATCTGATCACTATAACCATAGACAAACAGTAAGTGGTAATATCAATCTGGAATTGCTATGACAAGAGATTTTTTTTGAAAAAAATATCTCCATAGTTCTGCACCAGACAATCAAGATCTAAACAGTGATAAAAACTACACTAGGGAACAAGTAACATTTTGTACTATATATTGACTGCTAGTTGGATCACTAATCAACCACAAATAAAATGTGATTAATTTCAATACTAACCGTTTCAAGTTAGTCTACATTTGTTCCCTAGCTTTTACAGATTACTCCAAGTGTTTAGGCAGGGGTGTTAATTGTATCCATGTGATATCAATTAGTGTTAATTGTATTCAGGTGGTGTGTATCAATTGGGACCCTCTTGTATCCATATATGAGTGTGTGTTTATCTAGGGTGTGGTATGTGTAATGTGGAGCTCTGTGAATAAAGACTTGGAAACAACTGAAGACCAGGCTCTAGTATTCTATCCTTCACCACCAGGCTATCCGACTTATAACAAGGAGTAAGCTCAATTCCTGCCTATCCACTGCAACTATTTGGCTTCTCCCTGCCTTTCAACTATAGTGCAATTTAATAATCTTATACCCATTAACCTCTCGCTACATGATTTTTAAAAAAAATCACCAACTAATGACCCACGTTGAATTAATAACCATTCATAAAAAGTGAAAAAGGTTACTTTACTTGATAACTATTTCTCTCCTTCTCCTACTCCCCTCCAAAAAAAAAATCTTGTGACAGCCCTTAACAACACACCGATGCATACATTCCACCAATAATGGAAATAAACCTTACATGACACAGTAACCAAAACACAAATAGTACTACATTTTCATGGAAAATTATCCAAAGAGCACTTTGGGGATACCCAATAGTGATATTACAAAGGGACGCAAGTCAATATAGCAATATTCATTTGTTGCTATGATGTGAGGAACAGGATGATATAAGCCAATATACAAATAGGAAGCAACCATTCTACTCATTTTTGGGTAAGGTCTGTTATCTACAATAGCATTCTGTTCTAAATGTTACTGACAAGGAATGCAATCTGTTATATTTATATGATCACTATTTAGAATGCAGTTTTTACCTGCATTCAGGAAAGGTGGTAGCTCTCTAATGTATATCTACACAATCATATGCCCAAAAGGGAGATAAAAAAAACAGCACAGATCAAAGGCAAAGTTCAGTGCTCACCAGGTATGTACTTAGTTTTTTCAGATTTATACTGGACACTGGCTTATCAAACCAACAGTTAAGAAGTACAGGCAATTCTGAAGAAAGTAGAGTTCACACAAGTTTTCTACAAATATCAATCTAACACAAATTTTACTCTAAAACTAAAAATAAACAGGAATGCTTAAAATGGGATTAATTATACATAAATGAATAAAATACAAAGTACAAGTATTTCCAAGTGCAAATAACAAAACAGATTTTTAAATTTGTACCCGAAAAAGTCCCTGCCATTAAATTTTACATGGAATGTATTCTGTGCACATATGAAAACACTAACTTGTTGGAAAGTAATACCACTGCCTCCAAACTCAATTGGTCTACTGGAAAAATATGACTTATATGCAAACAAATCCATTTTCAGTTATCTTTGGATACATTTCCTTATTACACAGGAATATTCTTGTTCAGAATTAAGTGGAACTAAACTGTCAAATAAAATTCAATAATATAATGGCTGTTATAAAATATTGCAATGGTTAATTATTGTACTGTATTTTAAATCAGTTGTGTATTTTAAGCAAGCGCTCCTACCATTAAGTCCATGTGAGATGAAGAGGAACCACCAATGATGGCAAGATAGGATGAGCCATCAGGAGCAAGTGGATCCCTTGAAGAGTATAGAGGTTGCCGGAGTAGAGTTAAGAGAGAAATCAGGAGGGCAAAAAGGGGACATGAGATTGCTTTGGCAGACAAGGCAAAGGAGAATCCAAAGAGCTTCTACAAATACATAACGGGCAAAAGAGTAACTAGGGAGAGAGTAGGGCCACTTAAGGATCAACAAGGTCATCTATGTGCGGAAACACAAGAGATGGGTGAGAGCCTAAATGAATATTTCACATCGGTATTTACGGTTGAGAAAGGCATGGATGTTCGGGAACTTGGGGAAATAAATAGTGATGTCTTGAGGAGTGTACTGGAAGAGAGGGAGGTGCTGGAAGTCTTAACGCGCATCAAGGTAGATAAATCTCCGGGACCTGATGAAATGTATCCCAGGACGTTACGGGAGGTTAGGGAGGAAATTGCGGGTCCCCTCGCAGAGATATTTGAATCATCGACAGCTACAGGTGAGGTGCCTGAAGATTGGAGGGTAGCAAATGTTGTGCCTTTGTTTAAGAAGGGCGGCAGGGAAAAGCCTGGGAACTACAGACCGGTGAGCCTGACATCTGTAGTGGGTAAGTTGTTAGAGGGTATTCTGAGAGACAGGATCTACAGGCATTTGGAGAGGCAGGGACTGATTAGGAACAGTCAGCATGGTTTTGTGAGAGGAAAATCATGTCTCACGAATTTGATTGAGTTTTTTGAAGGGGTGACCAAGAAGATAGATGAGGGCTGTGCAGTAGACGTGGTCTACATGGACTTCTGCAAAGCCTTTGACAAGGTACCGCGTGGTAGGTTGTTACATAAGGTTAAATCTCACGGGATCCAAGGTGAGGTAGCCAATTGGATACAAAATTGGCTTGACGACAGAAGACAGAGGGTGGTTGTAGAGGGTTGATTTTCAAACTGGAAGCCTGTGTCCAGCGGTGTGCCTCAGGGATCGGTGCTGGGTCCACTGTTATTTGTTATTTATATTAATGATTTGGATGAGAATTTAGGAGGCATAGTTAGTAAGTTTGCAGATGACACCAAGATTGGTGGCATTGTGGACAGTGAAGAAGGTTATCTAGGATTGCAACGGGATCTTGATAAATTGGGCCAGTGGGCCGATGAATGGCAGATGGAGTTTAATTTAGATAAATGTGAGGTGATGCATTTTGGTCGATCGAATCGGGCCAGGACCTACTCCGTTAATGGTAGGGCGTTGGGGAGAATTATAGAACAAAGAGATCTAGGAGTACAGGTTCATAGCTCCTTGAAAGTGGAGTCACAGGTGGATAGGGTGGTGAAGAAGGCATTCGGCATGCTTGGTTTCATTGGTCAGAACATTGAATGCAGGAGTTGGGATGTCTTGTTGAAGTTGTACAGGGCATTGGTGAGGCCACACTTGGAATACTGTGTACAGTTCTGGTCACCCTATTATAGAAAGGATATTATTGAACTAGAAAGAGTGCAGAAAAGATTTACTAGGATGCTACCGGGACTTGATGGTTTGACTTATAGGGAGAGGTTGGATAGACTGGGACTTTTTTCCCTGGAGAGTAGGAGGTTTAGGGGTGATCTTATAGAAGTCTATAAAATAATGAGGGGCATAGATATGGTAGATAGTCAAAATCTTTTCCCAAAGGTAGGGGAGTCTATAACGAGGGGGCATAGATTTAAGGTGAGAGGGGAGAGATACAAAAGGGTCCAGAGGGGCAATTTTTTCACTCAAAGGGTGGTGAGTGTCTGGAACGAGCTGCCAGAGGCAGTAGTAGAGGCGGGTACAATTTTGTCTTTTAAAAAGCATTTGGACAGTTACATGGGTAAGATGGGTATAGAGCGATATGGGCCAAGTGCAGGAAATTGGGACTAGCTTAGTGGTATAAACTGGGCGACATGGACATGTTGGGCCGAAGGGCCTGTTTCCATGTTGTAACTTCTGATTCTATGATTCTATGATAAAAGGCAAGCAGAAAACTGGAAAATGAAGGAAGGAATACGAGAGACACTGCAGTCTGATAAGACCAGCTTTACCAGGACGCTATTATTGATCTAATCATCCAAAATTTTGCAAGTTTTTTTTTAAATGCTTTATGTAATACTCCATGACAAATATTTTTCTGTCACTGGGTCCAACTGACCATTCCATTTCTTGAATCAATAAAACCTCAACTGTAGGTTACATAAAAACAAAGTCTGTGCGTCAGTTCAGAGTGATATGAGAAAACCTATTTTACAAACTTAACCTGGATTGGAAAATTTAAAGTAACTTCAAACGAGTTCCCTCACCACCCGCCCCCAGCATGCAAAGAAACTGACACTTTAAAATCCTTCTTCTAGAACTAACATATGTCCCTTTTCCACAGGAATACATTATTAGGAAAAAAAATACAGTAAAAAATTGTAGTCCATGTAGCTTTATTTAGAACTGGCAGCAGCTACTAAATATGTACTTAGGAAGTGCTGTTGGATTGTTGGCTCCTTTGGCACACACAAAAAAAAATCTTAATCCAAGAGGTCATCGGTTTTCTGAAAGTTTGAGGTAAGATGCAGGACCACAGCATTCTAGCCCGCCCAGATAGAAAATTAGCCCGTGAATCCCTAAAATATTCCATTTTCCATTAAAGTAAAATTTTGTATAGTCTTTTAAAGATTTTGTGCTTTTCTATTATGACATGGCTTTCCAATTGCCACTTGAAAACCACATAGGAAACTAAAATGTTTACATTTGACAATATACAGGTGTAATGAAGTACAAGCATGACTGTAGTAAAGCACTGACATTTCAATTACATCGCAAAAATATTCTCAGTTTGAAGTAGGGCTGCAACAAAGCTTCAATACTTCAAAGCTTAGTTTAATAGGACTTCGCAAGGTCTGAAAACAGAATTTTTGCTTTAAATAAATTGTAGAGTTAAGAATAAATTTTGAGAATGTAGATTTCCCTTCAATTTCCAATCTTAAACTCATCAGTAACTGGGTCCAAAGCTTCATTACTGGCCCTAAGTTCAACACTCCTAGCCCAAGCTTCTTCATCCAGGTGGGTTTGGATCTCAAAAAAAATGACAGCCAAAGCCCAAATAAATAAATTAGTTATAATTCCAGTGTGATGGGGAACTCAGTCCTGATCTGACTTTCCAAGCTGTGGAATAAAAAGTAGCTGAAGCACTACGTACCATCATAATGAGCACACTTACAAAAAGATATTTACTGGATAATATCTGAAGGGAAGTAAGGATAGAATCAGATCTTTAAACTATGAATTATAAAGAGGGTGACAGACCTAATCTAGTCTTGCAAGGGAGATAAAAGCGGCCAGTGAAGGTCCTGGACCGGGGACCTAAAACACACAAATGAAAGATACGCTGAATGGCCGTTTCTCATTCTCATTTTTAAAAAACTAATGAATTAATTTAAGGTAAAAAGCATTTAATGAAATGACCCACTACTGACTTAAAACGAACATAACTAAATTAGTACACAACACACTCAAAGATGACTAGTAGACAATTTTCTACTAAAACATGATACAATTTGGTTATTTTTAAAAATTGTGGAATTAGGTATGAATGAGATTGACTTGCACAGAAATATACCTAAACTTTAAAAAAAAACTAACATGACCAAAGTTACACTCAAACCGAAAAACTTGAAATTAAATATTCAATGGATTACTGGGGTAACATGAAAACAACATTCACAAAAGGTGATATTGTGCTCTATTTCCAATTTACATATAACCTGGAATGAATCTACCAATTGATTTGGATAAAAAAGTGAAAATATTAAATGTTAGATTTGTCTGTGATTCTCAATGTAAACCAGGAAATAGTCTCTGAACACTCTTAAAATTAGGACAGCCAATAGCAGAATATCAACCATGACAAGGTCACGCCAGCCATCATCTCATACACTGTTGCTTTCAAAATGGTTGACCCAGCAATGTAAAAATGCAGCATTCCACACTGGGAGCAGTTACAATCTCTGTAATAATGCCAACAAGCCCAGTGTCACACCAACGTCATATTAAACAACCTTCAGCTTATTTAGGGTTCACTTTATAGCCAAATCATTGATCAACTATCCAGTAATCAGACCAAAACAAATGAATGCACAATACTGTATTACATACACAACTGCCAGTTTGATAACTGGCTTGATTATATTAACCTAGCACAAACACATCATGCAGAAATAATTAGTGTACTTGCATCCTACCAACCTAAGCTGTGCCAAACTGGTATACCAACAGAATTAAACCACTGCACTCTAATTTCAATGTTTAAATCACTAGTGTGAAATAACAAAACTAAGATCCTAAGCGAATTAAGTTTTTGGTAGAAGAAAAGCTAATTCTTGTCATTCATCCTTCTCCTTGTGTAAATGTGTATTAAAACAGCATTATACAGAACAACAACAGAAAAAGTATGACCCCTCATACTAAACAGGTATGAGGGGGTCATACCTGTTTATATACTCAAATCATTTTTTATAGTTCCATTTTACACATTTGGAGAATGATCTATGCATTTGGCACATTTATAACTTCAAACAAATTTCATCCAAGTTTCAGTGTAAATCTGGTGTCAAATTATAGCCAAAATAAAAGTGCACCAATTTCTCTCGGACTGCCATGACCTCACCTTTTCGCTTGTTCTCTCAGCCTCCAAAAAAAACAGGGCTTGTGTGCATTTTCACGTTCTATCAACTCTAGTGTAAACAGCTTGAGCCATTAAACATAAACTGAATGGGGTCAACCTTGTTCCTAGTACAAGTCCGAATGCCTCCTGAGGACCAGCAAATTGGCACCAATATTAATATGTACACGGCAAGAAACAAGGCATGCACACAGTGCTCTGGTTTCATCCCAATCAGGCTGCACATGCTTTACTTGAGGATGTATGGTAGTCCTGCATGATTCAGTCAAAGCTTAAAGGGCGTTTAGCCTAACATGCCAGATTCAAGTCTCATGTTGCGGTTTTAACGATTCGAATGCCATCTCATTATAGTGCTGATGAGGTAAAACACCAGTATTATTCGAAGAGGGATATCTCATAAGATCAGGTGAAATACTGGGAATGGAAATATTTCTTTAGAATGTTAATGGGCATATTCAGAGTAGAGTACAAAAAGAACCTCGGGTACTTCATATAATATACGAATACCATTTCTTTGTACAAAGGATGAAAATGAGACAATAGCTAGCCTTTTAAAAAAGAATTGAAGCACAGCATTGTGAATCCTAGAAACCCTACTTAAGCATAAATATAATTTTAAACTGTCCTGACACCTTAAGGAAAGAACTGAAAGCTGCACAATTAGCTGACTGTACTTAGTACGAGCTAATAAGTGCATAGCTCAAATAAAAATATTACCAGTGCAAGTCACTTTATAAGTGCTAGGATTCTGTATTTTTTTGCATAAATCCAAAGGAACCTCTGAAGACTAGGACAACACTGTGTGCCCAACTGGCAGATTTTAATGAAGTAACTTGAACACTTTGATAACTGACAATTTTTAAACTAAGTTTTAGTAAACAAATCTATTGTCTTATACAATAGCTTTATATTTTATCATGACTGTGGCATCCCCAGGTGAGAACATAAATTGTGATTTCTTTCCTCATTTACAGATGTGAGTTTTATTGTATTGCTATGCATATAATGGCTCAGTTGGTAGCACTCTCCCCATGACTCAGAAGGTCATGGGTTCAAGCCCCACTTCAGACTTGAGCACAAAATCTAGGCTGACACTTCAGTGCAATACTGAAGGGCTGCTGCACTGTCAGAAGCGCCGTTTTTCGGATGAGATGTTAAACCGAGGCCCCATCAAGGATGTAAAAGAATCCCATGGTACCACTTGAAGATGACTGGGGACTTCTCCCCGGTGTCCTGGCCAATATTTATCCCTCAACCAATATTATTAAAACCAGTTATCTGTCATTGCTGTTTGTGGGAACTTGTTGTGTGCAAATTGGCTACCGTGTTTTCTACAACAGTAATTACACTTCAAAAGTACTTCATTGCCTGTAAAACATTTTGGGGCATCTTGAGGTTGTGAAAGGCACTATATAAATGCAAGTTCTTTCTTCATAGGTAATCAAGTTAAGCTCCTCTCGAGGAGTTGAGTACCTAATCTGGGATGACACTACAGTGCAATACTGAAGGCACCATCTTTCAGGTGAGATGTTAAACTGAAGCTTTGTTTTCCTGTTCCGGTAGTTCAGGGCATTGTTAAAAATCCCAAGGCACTACTCGAAGAGAAAGGAGATGATCTTGTATGCAAATTGGTTGGCGTGCTTGCCTTCGCAACAGTGAGCTTTTCAAAAGTAACTCAATGGTTGTAAAGCCCTTTGGGATAGCCTAAGGACATGATAAGGTGCTGCATAAATACATTTGTTCTTTATTTAATACATTTTTTTTTAAAGTGGAATATGGGGGAGGGGCGCGGGGGGCAAGAGAAACAAAAGTCACACACTTGTGCAATATACTTTTTAACAATTCAAACTGCTCAGACCACTACTGACAAACCTCTAAGCAACAGTACTTAACCTCAGTCTTCCACAGTTCAAAATGCTCTCTTTGGATAAAATTCAAGTTTGGAATGGCAAAATGTATCATTGCAATCCCACACATTTTTCACAGAAATAAAAATTGCCCATCATTACTCTTTACTAAAATCACTGACAACGATCCTTACATCATAAGATAAGTTAAAGATTTACATTGTAGCAAGCAGCTATATGCTGGAACAACCCAAATCAGCCTCGTTGTTTTACACAACTACTAAATCCCTCACCTCCATTAATCTATAATATTTTATTCAACAAGATCTGAAAAATTAAGTCAAAATATGGTTCTTTGTCCTAGTTTTATGCAACAAAATTTAAAATTGACTGGATAGAAATAAATGATGCACAAATAGGTTCATATTTAGTCACAAACACTTTTGACATGCAAGTTAATAAAAACAAATAGGATTTAAAAAAATGTATTAAAAATAATGATTTCTATTAATGAATCTTGTATGAGTCCATGAGTTCTCCCAACACTGGGGCAATTATTGAATATTACTGATCAACATCAGTCAGATGTCCCTCTAGAAACATGGTGTGGTGAAATTTGACAGACAACCATTACAGAATAAATGGCTGGCAGGAACACATCACAAGATAGTCATGTAACAAAGGGGTTAAGGATATGTCTAATTATCAACAAATTTATAAACAGCATTGAACTCAAGATTAGATTTAAGTCTTGAAGTCTCCCCTAATACCATTTTGGTTGTGCCTGCAGGTTCGTGAGACAAAGAAGTTGTGCACAAGTTTGATGTAATTTTTTTTAAAAGCACATTATGCTTCTCTTGGTTGATCAAAAACTTTAGTAAAACAGTGGTTGGCACAAGCAGCATTTCATCTTTTTTCCTTAAATTATAACCATGAAAGATTTTTCCCCTTTCAAGTACTTTCATATTTGGAAATAGTCTATGAGCATATAATTTACAGAAAGATATTAAAAGCATCTGTGATGCAAGTGCAACAAATTTTCAGTGAAATAAACAGTTGATTACAAGAAAACTGTACATCAAATATACATTAAATGCAGTTAGACAGGTAATGATCTGATCACCTGTTGCGATAACTAAAGTAAGCAGTAAATACTTTATTACTTAGAATGGTAAACCCTACTTTCATGGATAGACATTTTTATTTAGCTTTCCACCATTCTCATCCTAACATTAAAAAGGGCAACTACTGCCACTAACAGGCAGGGGTGTTTCAGCCAGTTTTTCTAGACTTTTTCTACACGTCATATTGAAAAGGAGGAAAAATGCCAAGATTCATAATTTACATATGCATTACAAAATCAATGATTCATACAATAATTAACTCTCCTAAAGATACAGTAGATGAGAAACGTGATGAAAAAGTGCAAGATGCCAATATAGGTAAACCCATCACCAATATTGGTGTCCAATTAGGACACAATGTCTACTAAAGTAAAGCACACTGAATGTTATTCAATTGGCAGACAACTGCTAGAAAGTGGCATTTTGACTGGTTATATTCTAAACCTATCCCAAAATTGCATATTGGTTTGTTTCTGCCAAACTCTACAGACATAATTTTGTTTCATGCCATGTAATTTCATGTAATATATTATGCAAATAATCAGCAAGTATGTGAAGTCCGACAACCATTCTTATGTCCAAAGCTATTCTGAAACTTGGTGACATGCTCACCATTACACTTACTGAAACCCTAATGAAAATATGAATGCAACTACACACATACTATGCCCATACCCTTGCAAGTTTTTTGGTGTAAAATCTCAAGATTCTACAAAGAAAAACTAAGATAGAAATAATTCCCAGGGAAAAAAAATGAAACCAGGTTAAATTATCTCCAATGGGATGAATGAGAAATTGAATCTTCTAATCCACAACACAGTGCTGATGATGGAATAAAAAACACCAATATAACATTGTCATATTACTGAATAGGGTTGCAGGGGGAGAGGAAACGAGAAGAGAGAAAATGAAGGCGAACAGAAAAGATCTTAACCATGATCGGGACAAACGTACTGATCTAAAGTGCCTATACTGTATCCGCACGAGTGTCTCATTCATATCCCACTCTCACGTCCTGTCTTTGTGACATAATCAGCACTGCTGACTCACTTAAGGAAAACACGACTACATGAACACATTCATGATGGTCCAGAATATCCAGTAGGCTTCAGCTTTTGTACGACAGATGACATTTTAGTGCAATAGTGTGTAAGTCATTCTAATATGGTATGCCTCTGTACAATACTATATAGCACACACAGATTTTTGTACTAAACATGGACTTATCTCAGTGAGATTGGATTGCCCTGGATGACATGCAGTAATATTTTTGCTGCAAAGTGAGTACTGCATGTAACTGCTTTACAGATGCACCATCTTTTCAGCATGTGTCCGAGGTCACAAAAAAAATGTTATTCCTTGGAATACTATGAATAATATTTTTATAGTTCTAAAAGTGTTTTGGTCAGATAATTGATATTTGTAATTAAGTCATGATTTCATTTTAATAATTTTGACAGGAAAAAAAGGAACACACATCCGTAATGTTAATTTTTATTTTCTTTGCAGGAACTCAAGAGCTTACACCACCAAAAACATACAAGCATGAACATATGGCTTATCCTGTTCACAAACAGTCGTCTTTTACACACAAATTACACAAACTAACATACTGACATCCTTCTGAACACAGCATCTCAAGTCAATTTTGCTTTTAAAAGTACCATTTTATGGAGTTCTGCCAAATAAGAAGCATATTTCTCTTGTATGAGGTATATGCACAAGTACATTTGCAATCTGGAAGTCAGTTCTGTGGTACAATGTGAATCTATGTAAACACACACTTACTTTAAAAACAGCATCTTCTACACATGGAGATTCATTAACAGATCACTACAGCAATGCTGTAAAAAAAAACTTCTCCTGAACACAGACCGCCGTAAGCAATATGGTTTCAACTATTTATACTGACTATGAACTAATCTCCATCAATAGTCCACCACACTGTATCCACTGGATTAGTGCTACCACCAGAACAACACAGTAAGATGTTCTGAAGTGCTTTACAGGAGTGAAAATAACCAGACACCAAGAAATGGAGGGTGAAGATCAAAAAGGTAGAGATTTTGACAGAAGGGCAGGAGTTAGCAAGGCAGAAGGGTATAGTGACACTTTTCCAGTGTGGAGCCAAAACAGTTGCAGGCTTTTCAGCCAAAAGTAGTGACGGGGGCACGCAAATAAGGCCAGAATTCAGTGTGCGGAAAAAGCCAAGAGGAACCTAGGGCTGAATGGAGTTGTAAAGCAAGGTCACAGAGGGACTTGATGAGGGTGGAGATTTGATGAGGACAAGGATTTTGATATTCATGCATAGGTGAATAAAGATCCAATGAAGGTTGGTGAGCAGAACAGTAATAGGGGAGCAGAGCTTAGTGTCACATAGAACATTAACCCAACAATTGGGTACATACTGCAACACATTGACTTCACATTCGTCAACAGAAATCAAATTCAAAAATCAGGCAAAATTTTCAAGTTTTTACATCATCTATTCTCACCTGTGGCATGTTCTACAGGACTTGTTTCATCATAACCAATTGAATAATTTAGAAAATGTACATTTTTGCCAGCCTGACTTTTTAAAATTCATAACAAAGATCAATTTATATTGCCATCTCAATTAGTAATCCATTCTTCAGCTTTAGGCTGAAAGACTTGTTGTGGCAGAGTTTATTGTGGTGTACTTATGGACACATTAATATAGTAATGTTTAGAATGTATTAAGCCAAATTCTTGTGTACAGAAATAAAAGATCGAACTTGTATTTATATAGCGCCTTTCACTACCTCTGGATGTCCCACAGCCAATGAAGTACTTTTTGAAATGTAGTGTAGGCAAGGCAGCAGCCAATTTGCACACAAGGTCCCACAAACAGCAATGAGATAAATGACCAATTAAACGGTTTGTGAGATTGGTTGACAGATAAATGTTGGCCATGACACCAAAGAGAACTCCCCTGCTTTTCTTGGAATAGTGCCATAGGATCTTTTACATCCACCTCAGAGGGTAGATGAGGCCTTGATTTAACGTCTCATTCCAAAGATGGCACCTCCAACAGTGCAGTAATTCCTCAATACTGCACTGGAGTGTCAGCCTAGATTTTGTGCTGAAGTCTCTGGAGTGGGGCTTGAACCCATGACCTTCTGACAGAGGCAAGTGCTACCACTAAGCCAGGGCTGGCATAATCAGATATAAAAATAAAAATCAGATATCCAAGCACCATAGTATCATATTGGTACAACACAGGAAGCTGCCATTCGGCCCATTGTGCCTTCTCTTTGAAGGAGCTAGCCAATTATTCCCATTCCCCTGCTTTTTCCCCATATCCCTGTAAATTTAACTCCCTTCAAGTATTTATCCAATTCCCATTTGAAAGTTACGACTGAATCTGCTTCTACCACCCTTTCATGCACTGCATTCCAGATCATTACAACTCGGTGCATAAAAAAGTTTCCTCGTGTCGTCTCAGGCTCTTTTGCCAATCACCTTAAATCTGTATCTTCTGGTTAACAACCCTTCTGCCACTGGGAACACTTATAAAATATTAACACGTGACGTATTTGTATATTTGCTATATTTAATGTAACATGTTTGATCTTATTTACTCTATCAAAACCCTTCATGATTTTGAACACCTCCCCTTAACCTTCTTCAGGTTCTCCAGTCTCTCTACATAACTGAAGTCCCTCATCCCTGGTACCATGCTACTAAATCTCTTCTGCATCCTCTCTAAAAGCCTTGACACCCTTCCTAAAGTGTGGTGCCCAGAACTGAACACAATACTCCAGCTGAGGCCTAACCAGTGTTTTATAAAGGTTTAGCATAACTTCCTTGCTTTTGTACTCTTTGCCTCTATTAATAAAGCCCAGGATCCCATATGCTTTTTTAACAGCCTTCTCAAATTGTCCTGCCACCTTCAAAGATTTGTGTATGTGCACCCCTTTTAAAATTGTACCATTTTGGTAATATTGCCTCTCCTCATTCTTCCTACTAAAATGTATCACTTCACACTTCTCTGTGTTAAATTTCACCTGCCATGTGTCTACCCATTCCACCAGTCTGCCTACATCCTCCTGGAGTCTGTTACTATCCTCCACATTGTTTACTACATTTCTGAATTTCATGTCATCTACAAACTGTATGTGAACATAGTGTAAATATTCAGAGCCTGGAGCAGAATCTTGCCCAACTTATTTTGATGCTGGCTAGAAGGATGCAAGAATTCCACATACAGTGCCTTTCTTTCTAAACAGATGTTGCCATAAAGACTGAACTTTTCGCTGCTATTCCAACTCCACAAGCTTTAAAAATCAAATGTCACATGACTGACAATCTAATTCTATGTCACAACAAACTGATATTTCATGGTGCTGAAATGAAAGTATCAGTTCTGTATGTGATCAATATATAAAGTTTACGCACATTTAAAAGTATAAACATTTAGCACTTAATAGTTCTTTTCCCCCCCATCAGCAATCTATACATAACCAGAAAACACAATTTCATCCAATAATCAGTGTAAGGACCTCTGCTGAAAAAGATATTCTGAGTATATCAAACAAACTAATCGTAAAGATTATATTTATGGAAGGACCACTTTTTTACAAAATGAGACCAACTGAAATGAGTCCTAATACAAGTCTGACTCAGGGCTGAACCTGTCATAGGAGACCAGAAGTTAATCCCAAAAAGGTAATTATGGGCAGTTTTCATTGGATTGATTAAATATCTCACTGGCAATACAATCTAAACAAAACTTATACATGTTTCCTTGGACATGTAAAAACCAAAGTTAGTCCACATTGAAACACTTTAAGTAAACATCCATTCTTTAAGGCAATTTTAATTAAATTATGTCTACTGCTGTTTTAGTTTGCTGTTTGCAGATGTACCAGATCTCAACATACATTTGTACCCTGTCATAATTCTCAATGTAGAACAATTTGCCACAGGACCTTGCACCTGTACACAAGTTAAAAGTTTATATCACCTGTACACTCTCTGCATATTAGAAACATATTTTTAAAAACGTTTTCATTATATTCAACATGCTATATGGCTTGCCCTTGCCCTGTGTCTATTACAGCACAACATTTAAAGGCCATTTTTATCAGACATCACCCCGACCAGGATTTTTTTTTAAATCCTTCTTCTTTTAAATGGATGCGACCATTGCAAAAAAAAATAAATCACCATGTACAACTATAGACTGGGTGTCAGTACTGAGTTCTTAAACTGTACATCGGATAGTTCATACCAGCCAAATATTCCCTAAGCAAGCACAAGCCGAATTTCTGATTAAAATTTCTCTAAATAACT
Organism: Heptranchias perlo; assembly: GCF_035084215.1. Lineage (NCBI taxonomy): Eukaryota > Metazoa > Chordata > Chondrichthyes > Hexanchiformes > Hexanchidae > Heptranchias > Heptranchias perlo. The sequence goes on from NC_090335.1 coordinate 66,831,571, forward strand.
AACAACTGTCATATATATAAAATAATGTGCTGTAAATTTCTAATTCATGCTTGATTGCTGTGCCCTGTGGATAACACTCGGGTATGCAGCATATACTGTACCACTTACAGTACAGTAACACTGTCAAAAAAAAGAGTCCATCTTCTTCCTCTCACTCTCTCTCTCTCTCTCTGTGCTAACACGTCAATAAATAAGAGAGAATCGAACCAAAAAAAAATTATAACAATGTCTTAAATAAGTGTCAGGCCGCTTGCCGTGAAAAAAATGAATAAACTGGCTGAGGAATTAGAATGAAATACAGTCACACAAACCTCTCCCCGTTTCTCTTCTATCTCCCTCCCTCTGTCGCCCGGCCCGCTCTCGTTGCTGAGAAGCCGCCGCTTGGGTTTACAGTCCCCTCCTTTCTGGGGGGTGGTAAAGGGGGGGGGGGGGGGGGAAGAGAAAGGGAAAGAAAATAATAAATAAATCTCCAGTGCGAGAATTTAGGCTCGTCTTATCCTCCTCGTCCCTCAGTGTAAGTTATTATTTTTTTTAATTGTGCCTCTTTCCCCTCTCTTCTCTCTCTCTCTCTCTCTATTTTTCCTCTCTTTTTTTATTTCACAAAATGGCGCGCACTACAAACCTGCGCAACAGCAAACACCTCCTCGGCGCCGCCTTTTTTCAAACCCGATTTACACCTCCTTGCGCTCCTCGCCAACCCGATTTCTTCGGCCCCTCCGACCCTTTGACAACTCAACTTTCTCCTCGCGCTCTCCGAATCTCCGGATCTCGCCTTTGAAATTTTCAGAGGAAAAAAAAAATTTCAAAAAAAAAATATTCCGAGGCGGGAAAGCCCGTGAAAATTTTTTTTTTCTCTCTCTCCCCTTCTAATAACAAAATGGCGGCGGACGGAGCGTGTTGCTATAGAGACTGTCAATCAAATCGGATGCCCCGGATGAGGCGCTGACGTTAGCAAAGGGGAAAGGAGGGGCCTTTATCGCTAAGGATGTTGCCATGTCGGCCTCAATGCCCCGGATGACGCACTGATTAATAGGGTGGGACCTGTTGCTATGGAAACTGTCAATTAAATGAGGCTTTTTTTTTAAAACACACAAGCGCTGTAACTCTTGTTGCAAAGGGAGTGGTCGGCCATGGAACCTGCTGGGCGCTTTTTATGGTTGGTCTCTGCAAAGGTTACACTATTTTTTTTTTTTGCCCTTAAAACAATAATTGTATTAGTCACAAGAGCTGGTAACAGATCGATGCAAACTTTTATAAGACTTACCCACCCCAAAAAAAACCATAATCCCTCCATTTCATTTCGTTCATGAACACTAACCTTTCTTTTTTTTTGGGGGGGGGGGGGGTGGTGGTGAGGAAAGAGGCTGATCTCTTATAAACTTGCACCAGTGAAGTTTTATTAATTTTTTTTTTAAATTGTAAGGCGCCTGTTTTATTTGCACATCTTCAAACAAAAAAAAAATGTTTGAGTAAAAATGAAGATGACCTACAAACCCACTGAAATATATAAACGGTGTGACAGAATGGGCTTCCCTCCTCCGGACTCGTGCTGCAGGGCGAACCCATCGCCCGAAGGTTATTTAAACGACGGGAGAGTCTTTTTGATAATTGAAGTTTAAACACTCACAAGCCACCTCTGCAGCCCGAGGGGGGCAACGATTTACCATCCACCCTCATCCCCTCCTCCCAAACCGCAGTGAATACTTATTTCATCCCATGTACTTGGTCTTAAAAGGTGTCCTCCGGGCTTCGTATTTTTTTTTTCCCATATTGGCAAGGACAGTGCTTTCGGTCACACAATAAATTAAAATTGTCGCTTTGTAACAGGCGTGCGATCGGGTCTTCACTCCATTCGCATCAGCTGGCGTGACAGACACGGTTCTCATGAGTTATGTGTCTGGCACACACTGCGTGGGGAACGGGCTCAAGCTTCAGACTGCACACATAGCCTGCTTGTGTTATAAGTAGTGAAACTGGTCAGGTATCAATCGTTAATTAGCTCGTGCTAGCCTTACAATATTATATATATCACCTGCAATTCTGATGAAGGCATAATCACTCCCATTAAATTAATTTTTTTTTTAAAGAAATGGTGAGTGAGTTCGATCACCCAGTGGTAGTTGAATCATACAGTGGGGTGCTGAATGACGCATACCTGTAAAGCCCCAGGTTCAAACTCTAGATTCTGTTGTTGGTCAGTCTCAGGCTGGGACAGCAATAGAAGTCATTGCAATTATTCTCAGTACCCAAAACAGGTTGGGACCGGGACGGACGCGGCTCTGATACTTATAACCAAGTAGATTGCTGACATTCACTATCCATGCTCACACATCGGGCTGCATGGACAAGGGAAATTGAAGATGAAAACTAGACACGCCACAGCCAAACAGCGAGCTTAGACCCTTCATCAGCCTTCGTTTAATGTTTGTACAGAGCACAAAATATTAATTACATCTATGTACAAAACTAGTTCTGCCTCTATCCACATATCATGGATTTTGTCACTTTAATGCCCCCTTTTTGAAGAGGTTCTCCGGGGTACTCACGGCCTGTGAGTTGTCACCACGGGTCAGTCCTGGTGAGGTAACCCATATGTATTTTTATTTGCTGACCTTGCATGTCATGCCTGCAGCACAATGCCCCATTGTAGCAAACGCGCGTTTTTGTCCCGGGTTGAATTCAAACAAACCACTGGATTGTGATCTGAATATACCGTGAAACGCATGCATGGAGATACACTGCATTATCTGCAATGTCCACACCATGCTAATACATTCATTTTCAATCACTGACTATGCCAATTCGCACAGGAACATCTTGCAGCGCAGGTAAAAAAAACAGGATGTTCCCTCCCTTGACCATTTATCTAGCTCAGCACAGTCCCCATACCCCCCTCAGACAGGTACATGTGGATTGCAAACTCCCAGATGTAGCTTGGACTGACGAGGACAGGATCTGTGCAAAGCGACCCTTTCGGCTTGTTAAAGGTGTCTTGACGGCTTGCTGACCAGCCCATTTGGTTCGAATGCTATTCCCAGCCTAGATCTCTTGGAGATGTAGCTGTGTTATAATTTGGAATGAAGCTCCGGTAATAACCTACTGTTCTCAGAAATGCTTGGACATTTTGTTCTCAGATGATGCCAAAAAGCAATGGCATCCACTAAGTCTTTCGGTTATCCCCAACACGTCTGCCCTCTCAGGTGGATGTAAAGGATCCTATGGCACTATTTTGAAGAAGAGCAGGGGAGTTCTCCCCACTGCCTTGGCCAATATTTATCCCTCAACCAACATCACTAAAACAGATTATCTGGTCATTATCACATTACTGTTTGTGGGACCTTGCTGTGCACAAATCGGCTGCCGCATTTCCTACATTACAACAGTGACAACACTTCAAAAGTACTTTATTGGCTGTAAAAGCGCTTTGGGATATCCTACAGTTGTGAAATGTGCTTTATAAATGCAAGTCTTTTTTCTTTCATTGGTACCCAAGGTACAGTGCCTCAACTATGCCCACAAAGCTTTTTTCTGCCTTCACTATAAGCTCTGCCTTCTGGAATCAGGCCAGTAAATCTTCAATGTGGAGAAGGTGTTCATCCCAGTTCCAGCAAAATATAACTATATTAACTTTCTACATCAGCGCGTAACACCAGCTTGTATAAGGATGGAATCCACCAGCCGCTGTAATGTAGCTGACATATTCTTCATCCCAAAAAGCATAACCACAAACCAATACAGTCCTATGGGTGTTGCATAAACGAAATGCACTATGGCTTCATCACTTAGCAGAACCTGCCAATAAAATTTGGTCAGATACAGTTGTTGGGTACCCCTAGCTTCACAAGGATACCCTCTGTGCAGGAAATAGGATATGCATCAGCTGCTTAATCTCCCATAATCTACACAAAACCGTGTCATTTTACCTTTCTTTGAAGTGAGCAGCATTGACAAAGCCCAGGGGCTCTGCCAAAAGATCAATAGCTCCTGCTTCTAACATTTCTTGCACTTTCTTCTCTGTTCCTGCATGCTATATGGGACTGATGTGCATGTTGCTGGATAAGCATCCTCTAGATTTTCCACTCTGTGAACAACTTGCCACACATAACCAGATTTCCCAAGAATAGAGGCTGTAAACTCTAACAGGTTCTCAACCGGCCTACTCCATTCAGGTGACAAACAAGAAGCTACAATCGTCATTCCCCACTGAACAGCCAACTTTGCTCTTGGCTACCAAATGAATGAAATCATCATCCTTGCCATCCTCCAGCGTGGACAGAACATATAGGGTCACTACCTCATGGTCGAGCTAAGGTTTTAACATATTCACGTGATGCAGTTATGGTTGACAACCACTGGAATGGTATCTTGACCAAGTGATTTACATTGCTGCATTTTTCCACCACGGTACAGAACTTCCCAATGAGCCTGGAGCTTGTTTTGCCTGATCCAGTATTCTCAGATTCTGATATTGTGGTCATATCAGAGTTACTGGTGGCTTTGTGCATGCTCCAGATTCTCCTGAATGGTCAAGTCCTCTCTCAGCATGAGCACATACTCCACTACACTCTTCTTACCAGGGGATTTCCTTTACTATATCTCTGTGATAGCTGGCAGTGGGCCACAAACTCGGTGCCTATACATTAACTCAAAAGAGGAGAGCATTGTCTATTCTTATGGCACCTCCATGTATGCAAACAACAGTTCTGACATCTTTTAATCCCAGTCACAGGGTTGTTAGACCTTTCCAGCAGTCTATTTGCCTATGGTTGATACAGAGTGGTTCAAAGCTGCTTAATAATGGCATTACTCTGGAAAACCTATCCGTGAAAGGCAGTGCACCAGCTGCAAAGTCTGCCTCTGTGGACCTGACCCCAATGGCGCCTAGATACCTGGATTCATAGTCCATTGTTAGGATATAGATATACCTGCTACATGTGTTAATCATAACCAGTTGAACATCTATGATATCTACCCCCATTTTTAAATGGTTTATTGATTATGGGAAAGGATTACAACTGGACACAGTATTCTAACTGTGGTCTAATCAAGGATTTGCGTAGGGTTAGCATTACCTTTTTGCTTTCATACTCCATACACCTATTCTAAAACCTAGAAGTCCATGTGCTTTTCTTTTAACAGTTTTATCAGCATGTCCTCCCACTTTTAAAAAGTATATCTGCTCCTCTACTCCTTTTAAAGTTTTGCCATTGCATATACAACTTCTACTTATTCTTCTTCTCAAAATGTATCACTTCACATTGCTCTGTATTAAATTTCATCTGACATCTATCTGCCCAAACTGCTAACCTATGTCCTCTTGAAGTCACTTACCATCTTCTTCACAGAATCATGCCCCCTATTTTTGTGTCATCTGCAAATTTTGTAATTGTACCCCCTATACTCAAGTCCATATGTATATTGAGGTGCAGTGGTCCCAACACTGACCCCTGGGAAACACCATTGTTTACATCCCTCTACTTTGAAAAACATCTACTAACCACAACTCACCGTTTTCTGTCCTTTAACCAATTTCTTATCCATGCTGCCACATTCCCTTTCATACCACCTGCCTCAATTTTATCAACAAGCCTCCCAAGTGGCACCTTATCAAATGCCTTTTGAAAATTCATATACACAACATCCATTGCATTTCCTTTACCAATACACTCCATTATTGCCTCAAAGAACTCTATTAAGTTTGTCAAACATGATTGGACATGTAAGGATCCAAGCTGTCTGTCTTTAATTAGCCCATGTCTTTATACATCATTATTAATTTTAACACATATTATGGCCTTTAGAAACTTATCCATTATTAATTTTACATTGCGCATACAACTTCTCCTTATTCTTCTCAAAATGTATTACTTCACATTGCTCTGTATTAAATTTCATCTGACTTCTATCTGCCCAAACTGCTAACCTACTGACTGGTCTATAGTTACCTAGGCTATGCCTTCCTCCCTTTTTGAACTGAGGTGTTACATTGGCAACCCTCCAGATCTCTAGCACGTAGAATCAGAGAATCATACAGCATAGAAGGAGGTCATTCAGTCCACTGTGCCTGTGCCGGCTCTTTGAAAGAGCGATCCAACTGGTCCCACTCCCCAGCTTTTTCCCCATAGCCCTGCAAATTTTTCCCCTTCATATGATATATCTATCTAACTATATATGTCAAACATTTAATTTTAGGGAGCAAAATTGCTGTTAAGATAAATTTGTGACAATAATTTCTTTCCCAATAAATTTCAGATTTACAATAGTTTAAAAAAAACTTTTAGGGTCTTATTTTAAAACTTTTTTTTTGCACTTGTATTAAGGAATAATTTGGGAGGGGGGAGTGCATTGGTGCATTCCAGGTCTCTCTCACTGACTTTGCAACAACCTCATTTGATTTTCTCCCATTTTCTAAACTGTCCCCCAATTCCTTTCCTGTTCCTAATCCACACCTTTGTTCTCCTGCACATGGCGAATGTGCCTCTAATCTGCACAAAAAAACATTCATTTATAGAATTGTCCTTTTTGCGCAAAACAGATTCTAATATTTCACTCCGCCAGCCAACACCAACTCAACACCAACATTCAAGGATATTTGAAGGATTATGATCAGAGCCTCTGCTATTTCCTCTCCAACTTCCTTCAGCATTCTAGGATGAATGCCATCAGCCCCACCCCCACCCCATGCCATTTTCACTTTGAATTCCAACATTTTTTTCAGTACTACTCTTTCCTATCTACAGTTATCCTATCTATTTGCTCAACCTCCTCCTCTTGTACCCTTTCAATCCCAGTACCACACTCTTCTGTGAAAACTGAGGCAAAGTACTCATTCATTATCCCATTCCTTTTTCATCTCTAATCAGCACTACCCTTTCTTTAAATATTCTTTTACTTTATGTTTGTATATAAAATCCTTTACTATTTCACCCTACGTTACCTGCTTCTCTTTCTCCATAACCTTTCTTAGTCTTGCCAATCTTCTTTCCTTCTCTATAATTTCTCTATTTGGCTTGATTTTTTTCGATTAGCCCAAGATTTGTCCTTGCCTCTTTTTAAATCTCATTTGAATTTTAATTACTCATACAAAGAAATCCAACTTGTACCATCTTCATTTCTTACTGGAATATGTCTATTCATGTCCATGGTCGTCCTGCTTCGAATATTTCCCTTTATTTGTACATTGTCTTATTTGTCAATTTCTCTTTCCAGTTCATCTAGGCTAGTTCCATTTTTATCTCTTTGAAACTGTAGGGCTGATTCTAACTTTTGGCAGTGGTGGAAACTGAGCAGTAAAGAATCAGCCGCCCTATACACCCTGCCTAATTTTCCTCTCAAGTATTTTATCTACTTGCCCCACTTCATTTTTTGAAGTAGATCAAGTATTGCCTCTTTCTTTGTTGAACTAAAAACATACTATTCTAGAAAGCAGTCCCGGACACATTGTAGAAACCCTTTCCCTGCTTTGTCACTTACATGATGTGGAGATGCCGGTGATGGACTGGGGTTGACAATTGTAAACAATTTTACAACACCAAGTTATAGTCCAGCAATTTTATTTTAAATTCACAAGCTTTCGGAGGCTTCCTCCTTCCTCAGGTGAATGTTGTTGGAAATCAACAACGTTCACCTGAGGAAGGAGGAAGCCTCCGAAAGCTTGTGAATTTAAAATAAAATTGCTGGACTATAACTTGGTGTTGTAAAATTGTTTACAATTGTCACTTACAGTACTCTTACCTAAGTCTATCTTTGAATAATTAATATAATCTATTATTATAGCCCCATTGTTCTTGCATATTTCTCTAATTTGTCTACACATTTCTTCCTCCATCTCCTAACTACTGTTCAGTGGTCCATAATACACTTCCAATAGAGTAACAGTTTGTTTGTTATTCCTTAACTCTAACCAAATAGATTCAGTTTTTTCACCATCTCCTATATCATCCCTATATTCTAGTGCAATAATAGAATCTTTGATAAACACTGTCACCCTCTTCCCTTTATCCCCACTCTATCCCTCTTAAATATTTTGTAACCAGGAATGTCCAGAGCCCAGTCCCTAGCCTAAGATCTTCTTCTTCTTCGGCAGTCCCTCAGGGTTGAGGATGACTTGCTTCCACTCCGGGAGGGTGGGTTCTGCGGTGGCTGAATAGTTCAATCCTGGAGCCACAGACTCTGCCACAGGTGGGGCAGGTAGTGTAAAATAAGACAGGTAGATGAGACGCTCTGGATTCTGCGCGTTCTTTCCACTGCTTATGCTTGGCCTCCACGTGCTCCACACGGTGACGCTCAAGGTGATTGGCCCCTGCACAGATGCTTCTTCTCCAGTTTGGGCATTCTAGGGCAAGCGATTCCCACATGTCGGTGGGGATGTTGCATTTTTTTAGGGAGGCTTTGAGAGTGTCCTTATAGCGTTTCCTCTGCCCTCCTAGTGATCGCCTGCCATTGCGGAGCTCGGAGTAGAGCACTTGTTTAGGGAATCTTCTGTCAGGCATGCAGACAATGTGGCCCGCCCATTGCAACTGGTTGAGCGTAACCAGTGCCTCGATACTGGGGATGTTAGCCTGAGAGAGAACGCTCACGTTGGTACACCTATCCTGCCAGTGGATTTGCAGGATTTTGTGGAGGCAACGTTGGTGATATCTTTCCAGGGATTTGAGGTGTCTACTGTACATTGTGCATGTTTCTGATGCGTACAGGAGGGCGGAGACCATGGCTGCTCTGTAGACCATGAGCTTGGTGCTGGATTTGAGGCCTCGATCTTCGAACACTCTGTTCTTCAGGTGTCCGAAGGCTACACTGGCGCATTGGAGTCAATGTTGAATTTCATCGTCGATGTCTGCTCGCGCCAAGAGGAGGCTCCCGAGGTATGGAAAATGATCCATGCTGTCCAGAGGCTCACCGTGGATCTTGATGGTCGGGAGACAGTGTTGTGTGGCTTAAGATATGTCTCTGTTAATGCCATTTTATCATGCTGTCACGAGCAATTTGTGCCTCAAGCTCACTGATTTTGTTCACAATAATTTGTGCATTTCTGTACATTCAACTTTACCCTCCCTCCATCTGTTTGGCAGTCTTACTCATTTTAGTCCCTCATCCCTGATCCATTTTATCTTTCCTACCTCCCTTGTCCCTTTTGCTTCCCTTTCTGCTTCTCCATCTCGTTAAAATAATCTGGTATCACATGCTTTAGAACATCATAATCACCCCAAGCAGACGGTTTTACATGAGAAACGGCTGTTAATGCCTTTTCACTGAGTGAGGGTGGCAGTTTCTGTGTCCATATCACTTGGCCTCACTTGATGTGGCCCACTAATAATTCAAACATCTGCAAGAAACCATCTATGCTATTCCCATCCTTATAATTTGAGATTAAATTAGATTAATGGCTTCCGTATTATGGGCTAGAAATTACATACTCCCACTTGTTAGATTAGTGCTACTAATTCAAGAATCCACTCATGCTGCTTCTCCCTTTCAGCTGTCACAAATTATTGCTGCTTTTCTTTTTCTATCATCTTGTATTGCTAATTCCAATTTACGTAACTCGCACCACGTTTTGAGTTCCCTTTTTTTCTCGATCCTGATGGATTTTTTTTTTATTCGTTCGTGGGATGTGGGCATTGCTGGCAGGGCCAGCATTTATTGCCCTTGAGAAGGTGGTGGTGAGCCACCTTCTTGAACCGCTGCAGTCCGTGTGGTGAAGGTTCTCCCACGGTGCTGTTAGGTAGGGAGTTCCAGGATTTTGACCCAGCGACGATGAAGGAACGGAGATATATTTTCCAAGTCAGGCTGGTATGTGACTTGGAGGGGAACGTGCAGGTGGTGTTGTTCCCATGTGCCTGCTGCCCTTGTCCTCCCAGGTGGTAGAGGTCGCGGGTTTGGAAAGTGCTGTCGAAGAAGCCTTGGTGAGTTGCTGCAATACATCCTGTAGACAGTACATGATGCGCCGGTGGTGAAGAGAGTGAATGTTTAGGGTGGTGGATGGGGTGCCAAGGATCTAAAGGTATGGAACAAAGACAGAAATATTTTTATCTTACATTTTATTGACCTGGCTACAAGATTTAGTATTTCTACGCTAATATATAGTAAGGAGAAGAAGGTTATTCCAGATAAAATTATGGAAAAATGGATAGGAACTGGTCTTGGGATACCAGCAAAGTTTTTGACCGATAATGGAGGTGAATTCACTAACACAAAGTTCAGAGATATATGTGAGAATATGAATATAATTGTCATGAATACAGCAGCTGAGAGCCCTTTTAGCAATGGTCTTTGTGAAAGGAATCATGCTGTGATTGATAGCATGGTGCATAAAATTTTGGCTGATCAAACAGAGTGTAAATTGTCAACAGCCCTAGCATGGGCAGTTCATGCAAAGAATTCTCTTCAGATGGCTGGAGGATACAACCCTTACCAACTAGTCTATGGGCGCAATCCCAAATTACCTTCTGTTCTTTGTGATAATCCTCCTGCTCTAGAAGGTACTACAATTCATGCCATTTTTTTCTGAGCATTTAAATGCTATGCATGCAGGGAGACAGGCTTTTATCAAGGCTGAGGTATCAGAGAAAATTCGTAGAGCACTGAGGCATCGTATTAGACCATCTGAGACAGAGTTCAATTCAGGAGATTTGGTATACTACAAAAGAGAGGGTCATAGGAAATGGAAAGGCCCTGGTAAGGTAATAGACCATGATGGTAAGACAGTAATTGTCCAACATGGCAATCAAACTGTTAAGGTTCATTCCTCATGATTAACTGTAAATTAATTACAAAATCTCGGACCCTGAGCAGTTGATCGAAGTAAATGAGACACCTTGTGCCTCAGATGTTCATGATTTTTTTGATGAGGTTCCTGAGGTACAGACTGAGGTAGATCAAGGGCTGCACAGTGGTAATGTCAATTATCAAGAAACACATGACAGAGCTATCACATCCATGAACAATTACCCAAAGTGGGGACACAGGTGACATAGATTCCAGAAGGGACTAATGAAAGGAGAGATGCAACAATTTTGGGACGTGCAGGCAAAGCTACTGGTAGGTTTAAAAATTGGTTGAATTTTCAACATGATGGCCAAGAAGCGAGGTCCATAAACTGGCAGAATGGGGTAAAAGAATGGAGAGCACAAAAGCAGAGAACAAGTAGTGATAGGGAGTCTGGTAGTGAATCTCACATCAGAAAACGAGCATGAATTAGAGATGAAAGAGGGAGATCTCACAGTAGTAGTCCTTACAGACATAGAAGTGGAAGTCGAGGATGCAGATTGACTAGGTCAGACAATGAAACAAAAGCCACAGAACAATTATGTAACAGAACTAGGAGCAGAAGTCCTCATAATCGTGAAGTTTTGGTGGTTGCCAATAAACTTGAGGATAAACGAGTAAGAGAGGCAAAGCAAAGGGAGTTAAATAGTTGGAAAGAATTTGAAGTTTATTCTGAGGTAACAGATAACGGTCAACCAGCTTTGTTGCATAGATGGGTTTGTACTGAAATAGTCCTTGCAGATGGGACTTATAAGGCTATAGCGAGATTGGTAGCTAGGGGTGTTGAAGAGAAACTGGGTGATACAGATGTTTGAGTGAATGGATTCTCCCACTGCTAGAAAGGTAATCTTAAATCTTTTTGGTTCTTTTGGCCACATTTTCATGGGAGTGTAGGTCGCATTTCTGCAGGGTGATACTTTTCAGAGAGAAGTGTTTCTGAAACTGCCTAAAGAGGCAGCAGATGCAGAAGGAAAACTATGGAAACTAAACAAATGCGTCTATGGCCTGAATGATGTTTCCAGGGTGTAGTATTTTTAGGTGAGATATGTTTTGCTGAAATAGGTTGTGTTCAACTAAAAGCATATTTCGCAATGTTTTATTGGTACCATATCGGAAAACTCAGGCATCTTCATGATGCATGTTGATGATTTCTTATGGGGTGATACTGCAGAATTTGAAAAATTCATCATTAATAAGATTAGCGTAGAATTTAAAATTGGGAGTTAGGCCTATGGGGCTTTTAAGTATATTGGTTTAGATATTAAGCAGAGTGGGTCTAGTATAACTTTAAGTCAACTGTCTTATTTAGAGAGTGTTACTCCCATCCCAGTGAATTGTACTAGGTCACCACAGAAAGGTGATGTTATATCTAAAGAAGAGGCAGAGCAATTATGAAGCTTGATTGGTCAGTTGAACTGGTTGTGCACTCAGACTAGACCAGATGCTGGTTTTGATGTGTTGATGTTAAGTACTTCAATGAAACACCCCATAGTAGAGAATGTTTTAAGGGCAAATAAAACATTACGAAAATTAAGTATAGATAAATGTGTACTTAAGTGACCCAAAGAAAATGAAGCTAGTTATCTTTAGCGATGCTTCACATGTTAATCTTCCTGATGGGTATTCTCGTGCAGCTGGTTTCATAGTTTCTTACGGGTGAGAATGGGAAATGTTGTCGTTATAGCTTAGGAAGCTAAGAAAATAAAAAGGATTGTTAAAAGTACTCTGGCTGCTGAAACATTGGCTCTTGTCGATGCAGTGGATATGAGATTCTATTTGGCAAATATTTTGAGTGACATCCTGTACAATGGGAGTACCGAAGATAGTATACCCATTGAATGTTATGTAGACAATTGTTCATTGTGGGATAATGTACACTCTATGAAAAATGTGAGTGAGAAAAGATTACGGATTGACTTTGCTGGCTTGAAACAAATGCTGGAGAGAAAGGAAATCTCTAAAAATAAATGGGTGGATTCAAGCCATCAACTGTTGGATTGTTTTACTAAAAGAGGTACATGTACGAAGACATTTAGGGGGTGTGGAGAAAGATTGCCTCACAATGTAATGCTGTGAATAATATAAGTTGTAAAGAGTATGGAAGTTTTTGATTTTTGTTTGTATTGTGTATATATAAAGTTTAATTTTTTTAATTAGTGTTGGTTGTATTCAGGTGGTAGGTATCAATTGGGGACTATCTTGTATCCTTTTTATAGGAGAGCTTAGCTAGGTTATGGTGTGTGTGTATATATATATATATATATATATATATATCTGTGAATAAAGGTTGGAAGCAACCAAATATCAGGCTCTAATATTTTATCCTTCACCACATGGCTATCCAATTTTAACACATAGAATACTTAAGCTGGGCTCAGACTTCAATTTAACTAACTGGATTTATGTAAGAATTTAGACAAGTAGGACACATACATAACAGGACAAGCTTATGAGCAATGACAGCAGAAAGTACCAGGGTTTTTAAATCTACCATCTGCTTCTCTAACAGTTGGTCACTTGCGTTAGCAGTTGCTTTTATCCAGGATATGCATGTGTGCGAAATGTCCTATTGAACTGCCTAGGGAATTCCAGGTAGACACAAGAAAAGTGGATATCAATGGCTTTATGTTTCCTCCAATAGTCCCATCTCTAGGTTGAATGATCTAGCAGAAGGTGTTGTTCACATCACCCAGAAGAATCCCCCCACTGGTTTAAATAGCACATCAATATTGCATGGAAATTGAAGACAAAAACCACCTTCTGGAAACTGGACATGCTGAAGCCTTAAATCTTCCTAAGCCTTAGCTTTACACTTGTATGGAGCATAAAACATTGATTTTATATTTACATAGAGTTAGTTGTGCTTCAGTGTCAATACAGTGGAATTTATCACAATCCCAAAGAACACCACTCAAATGGTTTATCAAATCTAAACTCAAAGGATTTATATATGTTGCCTGCTGCTCTCACTGGTAGGTAGATCTTTCTCAGGTATCATAATTATCGATAGTGAGGTAGTTCATTGACTAACATGTGATGGTATCCTCACTAAAAGATTAAATGTGTCATAATAGTCACTGTAAAATGAATGGAAATTTAGTCCACAATTAATTTCTGGGAAATAACATGGTTCTATACTTTTTTGCCAATTTTCTCCCCTCCTCTCCTGATGGTGTTGACGAGTACAATGGCAGTCCTCCAGTACCTCACCGGAGTGGTCATTTTTCATACGTCAGCCACGACAGTGAGTGTCAGCAAGCCATTCAACCTTGGTGCCTGTCACAGCTTGAGGCCATTTCTGTCCTCATCCAACATCCACATGTGCGCTTTTCTAGCAGGAGTTACTGGATTACAGTCAGAAGTTGAACTGTGGCTGATTTGCCCATCTTCCCCCTCAGCCCAGGGGCACTAAGACCTATTGTAGCAGCTATATACTCTTAGCCAGCAAATTTTAATGCGTTCTACCAAAATTAACATTTACGGCATAACTCTCCTTTTAAAGGGCTGAAAGTTCACTGCATGTTTAAACTAACATGCAGACTATGAAACTGTCATCACAGAGGAACCAGAACATTGGATGCATCTCAAACTGAACCACTTTGCATGTGCAGTGTACATCAGACGTAAGGCCCCCATGTCAGTACAGATGGCCTCTATGTATGAAATATAATTGCAGTTTTAAAATAACTCCGTGTACCAACATTTCTGGATGGAAGGTAGCAGAGATCTTTTGCACAGTATTGCTAAAACTTCTCATATATATGCTCAAGTATCAGAAGCAAAATACCGCGGATGCTGGAAATCTGAAATAAAAACAGAAAAAGCTGGAAATACTCAGCAAGTCAGGCAGCATCTGTGGGGAAAGAAACAGAGTTAATGTTTCAGGTTAAAGACCTTTCATCAGAACTGGAAGAAGCTAAAGAGTTAACAGTTTTCAAGCAAGTACAGAGCCAGGGAAAGTGGGGGGGGGGGGGGGGTGGGGGGAGGGGAGGAAAGAACAAAAGGGAAGGTCTGTGTTCGGGTGGAGGAAAAGAGTGATTAAATGACAAAAGGGATGATGGTGCGTGGCAAGAAAGGTGGTAATGGGACAGGTTAAGAAAGAAAAGATGGGTCTAGAGGAGCTATGAATGGCAGCAGCAGAACCATTACCAGCACCTCTAGTCCCACAAGAAAAGATGGGAACAGTGATTATGGTCTGAAGTTATTGAAATCAATGTTGAGTCCAGAAGTTGTAAAGTGAACATTGATAAATAAATAAATAACTGCAACACAAATCATGTGATCAAAAATAGTGTGTTAAGTATAAAAAAGAAGCACTAAAAAATAAATTGAGATGTCTCACAATTAAAAATGACAACATTGCCACTCCTCGAGGGTTGCCAACTTTGGTTGGATGTATTCCTGGAGCTTTCATCATATGACCTCCTGTCTCAAAAGCTCCACTCGGTCAAACAATCTTATTCCCCATCTCCAATATTTTTATAATTAATAAGTGTTGAAAGAAAATGTTAAAAAAAACATGTAAAAAACATTTTTTTTAATGGTCCAATGACTTTTCTTTTGGGTTGCTCTCAGCAGTGTCCAGGAGATTAATCTTCAATCTTGGAGACTCCAGGGCAATCCTGGAGAGTTGGCAACTCTACACTCCTCCACCCCCCCCCCAAAAATAAAAGCACATCGGTAAAAAAAAAATCTCTTTAATGACTATAGTTCCAAATTATGTTCCAACACAATTTACTACTATGCCAAATAAGCACAATTGTCAAAGAAGATTCTTAAAAATACAGTTCCAGAATATGAAGTGCAGCCCTAACAACAGTCGACAGGTGCATCAATTTAATTCTGAAAACTGCTAGTTCCAGGTACTAGAGAATATAACAGTGAAATGCCATGTCCAGACGTTCCCACTCATCCTCATTTCAGAACAATTACCCTTTCTTTTCAATATACATACACTTCTCTCATTTCAGTCTACTGATAATTCAGTCACTTTTTGCACTAACAATTTATTCAGTAATTTGAATTGAGCAACATTACAAGCACATGAAAAGTGGGAATTAATGCTTAAAAAATGAATTATCAGATCATTTGAATTAAGCAACTTTGAAAAGGGGTAGACTATTCTTAGTTTACTGGTGTATTTTTACCAATTAGAATAAAAGAGGAATTTGTGACGACCAAAAGCTTCTTGGGTCCTTAAACAGCCTCTGAATCTGAGGGAGATTTTCATCTCAGTACTTAATCAATTCTTCACCCGCATAAAATTTTGGAAGGATTGCATGACCAAGATTTCCAGTTTGTGGGGAGGGAAAGAGAATGAATTATCATTATTTTTGCTTCACGGTTTACAATCTGTGTGAGGGTGGAGTTCACAGAACACTAGATCAAACTTTACTGCTAAATGGCACACTGACAACTCAAAACATGTAATAAAAAAGGCAAGCGTAAAGCATTCAATTTATGTGTTTCATTTAATATTTTGATAAAGTAAGGAGAAACAATGCAACAAAGGCCAGAAAGCCACTGGAAGAGGGGGAATATATAAATAGGAACACACGTACCTCACGATGATTTGGGCAAAATTGAGAGAGATGTGGAATCTGATGAGGAACACCAGTAGGGATAGAACTGAAGTAACAATGGCCATTTGCAGGACAACAGTAGATATTTGTAAACAATTTTACAACACCAAGTTATAGTCCAGCAATTTTATTTTAAATTCACAAGCTTTCGGAGATTTTCTCCTTCCTCAGGCAAATGTTTCCTCAGGTTTTATGCTCCTCAACAGTAGATATGAGAGAGAAGCTGGTGCCCACATGACATCAGGTGTGGCTACCAGAGTCTGAGTCTTAGGTATAAACCTAAGCCCTCCACATTTGGTTGGCCCATCATGCCTGAGGTATGCAGATTGCGAAGGTAGGTTCTCAGATATCTGTTAAGGTCTTCAGACACTCAAATTCACTACTGAACGTTTGGAGCATAATACTATGCAATTGAGCAACCAGTTAAGTGGTCTTGACATCTCAAGTAATCTTATTGCCAATGTTTTGACAAAATAAATTAAGTTCTAAAAACATGCACAAAATCAGTTCCAGTAGCCAGTTAAATGGAGTTTCCTGCAACCAGTAGCCTACCCCATCTAAAAGGGACAATTCCACACGCCATTCAGACTTCATTTATGAAGAACCAACACAGATGGAGATCATCTTTGCACCTTCAGAGTCAAATGTCCACCCAGAGATGTCCTCATCAACTTTGCTTAACATCAGTGACCAAACCAAAAAAATTGAATTGATTTGTAACTAGTTTCCTCACAATTAAACTTCAGGTTTTATGCTCACATCACTACTTTATGTATCTTTTATCCTTATTAAGTTCAAAGCAATATGTTGAAAATCATTTTCAACATATTGCACAGGAAGTCTGGTACACCGGTCAATTACCACAAACCGGAATCACAAAACAGCAGGAGCAGGTAATATGGAGGATGATGCATACTCATTCAAAACAGAATCCATTTCCTACAGCTGATGATACACATTGATGTTGGGTCTCATTTGTCTTTTCTCTTCAATCAGTTATCATTGAAAAACATGCATCCAAAATCTGCTGAAGATTTGTTAAATTAGCTTGCGTGAATTCCTGTTTCATGCAAACACGGCCTCTACAGGAAGAGGGAGATGTAATGCTGCTCTCTGAAAGCAGTCATTTCTTCCACTAGTGGACACATTGCAAAGAACTGGCAGGTCTTCAAAGGTGTTTGTTGTGCAGAACCTTCTGACTGGTCCAAATACCTGTAACGCATTTTTACAATTTTACAGGTGTTTCAATGACACTGAAAGATGACCAGAGTGTCCAATTGTATCTCTCTTTAATGAGACTATTGAATTAAAGTATGCTTGAGGGAACATTTCAATCCATAAGCATTATCACCTGTCAGCCAGTTCTGCCTCAAAAGATTGGGAGTCAGGCCAACTGAAGTATGTTGTAGGAACTGTGGCAGGATCCCAGAGAATTAACATACACCCATGAAGATATTATCAGATGCTATATGAAATATATGTTCTGTTTGTTCTAATTGTTCAACATGTCCTACAAAATCAGGTATTCCAATGTAGTGATAACCTAGCTGACCAAATGATTGATGGCTATGACGCCACCTGCGATTAATTTGGAAATGGTATTGGTGTAGAAGGTGGGAGCTTCTATCACATCTAATGCCCATGGCAGGCTGGCAGTAAATAAAGAATCTGGCCTAGAAATTCTGTATTGTTTATGGTGTAACTTCAGTGTATAAACAGGGCAAGTAAATTCTTTTGGCAGCAAAATGGGGAAAAGCTTTTTATGATTCCAGGGATGAGGGACTTTAGTTACATGGACAGACTGAAGAAGCTGGGGTTGTTCTGCTTAGAACAGAGACAGTTGCAAGGAGATTTGAAAGAGGAATTCCAAATCATGAAGGGTCTACACAGAGTAGATAGAAAAAAGCTGTTCCCATTAGCGGAAGTGTCAAGGACCAGAGGACATAGATTTAAGGTGATTGGCAAAAGAACCAAAGGTGATATGAGGAATAACATTTTTACACAGCGAGTGGTTAGGATCTGGAATGCACTGCCCGAGGAGGTGGTGGAGGCAGATTCAATCATGGCCTTCAAAAGGGAACTGGATAAGTGCTTGAGAGGAAAAACATTTGTAGGGTTACGGGGAAAGGACGGGGGAGTGAGACTAGCTGGATTGCAGTTGCATAGAGCCGGCACTGACTCGATGGGCCGAATGGCCTCCTTCCATTGTGTAATCTTTCCATGATTCTACGATTCTATGATAGTTTTCTGCTCCAAAATTGGTGCTCTTGAATTCCCTGACATTTTAGAGCCTTTCTATCTGCCAGGTCCTGAGTGAGCTTATTTACCTATATTATAACGAGGGCCAATGGAGCTACAGCTCTGAGTATCCTGTTTTTACACTTGCAAAACACTTACGATAAGTTAGGCTGAGAATTATAAGGTGCAGCTATTGCCAAGATTAGTGGAGGTAAGGGGTTTGTGAGCCTGAAAAGTTTCAACAGCAATTTCTGCAGCTGGGAATGACTTTTTGCAGCTATTGCTTTTGGCATTTTGCCTATATGGACCTGGACTTGCTCCTCGCTGCTTCTGACAGAGTGAGACATGAAGGAGAATTTGATTCCCCCACCCACATTGAAGGCTTCCCAGGAGTAGGTTTGGCATGCCCTATGGGCATATCCTTGTATGTCATTATCGTGGAGGTGGAACAAAAGTCAGGCAGCATTTTAGAACAATTGACCCCACTAGGTATGACCTCCCTCCATAGGATATACAAACAACACAGGTCATTTGACGATCTTAGTGAGGAAATGTGTATAAAAAGAGTGTGCTTTACCAAAGAGGAGGTAGGGGAGCACTGCTGCCGACTGCATGATGACCTGCAGCCACAGTCATCTGCCTACACTAATCTCTCTGTGACCATAAAGGTGACTACCGCTCTCGACTTTTATGGTACTGGGTAATTTCAGAGGGTCACGAAGGATCTCTGTAATATCAGCCAGGGCCCAGAATGGAGATGCATTCATCAGGTGATTGACACACATTACAGGAGAACTGTGGAATTCATCACCTTTGGCATCACAGCAACATAACAGTGAGATAAGGCCTTTCAGTTTTGCTGGCTTTTCCAAGGTCCAAGGTCCAAGGTGCAATAATGGCACTCAAGTTAGAAAACCCTCTTAACAGGAATGGCTTCTACTCCCTGAATATACAGATTGTGTGTGACAACATGCAATGGATCCTACAGCGAGATATGCTGGAATTTGTTAAAATGCTTCAAAATTTGACTCTTCCGGACCTCTTCACGGAAGTAAATGTTGTCAATGGATGGTGTATGGGTGACAAAGCCTAACCCCTGCTCGCATGGATAAAAGTGGTCTGAAAAGCAGGAGAGGAGTGCTACAACAAGGCAAATGCCTCTAAAAGAATGGTCCATCGGGGTCTTACAGGGGCACTTCCGCTGCCTAGAATGGTTGGGACGGGTTCTGCAGTATGCCGCAGCTCATGTGTTGCATAGTTGCAGCCTGGTGTGCTTTACACAACTTTGCCATACAAAACGTCGAGATTTTGACATTGCTGGGGAAGTGGCGTAGCTTCGTCAGCGCTACATGGAGGAGAGCATCATGATGACCTTCACTCAGAGAACTCCTCAGTGACTGCTGCAAGGAGCATCAGAGCATATCTCATCACTGAAGTCTTCTCCTCTACTTAATACAGTTTACCTTTCACACCAGTGCCTTACCTCCTTTTGCCCTACCTTGAACTAAAGTACCAATCCTTCAATACAGTACCTATCATAGAACATGACAACACATCAGCCTTCTTTGTCCCTACATGACCATGCCAATAATTATCAACTGACTGAATATGTCAGCACCAAGTAAGTGTGTCCTTTCCTGTATGATTATAACATCCACGAATGACAAAGCACAACCTAAGTGCACATTCTATTTTAATTCACCCCATCACCAAGACCACCTACTTCCACCTCCGTAACATCGCCCATCTCTGCACCTACATCAGCTCATCTGCTACTGAAACCCTCATCCGTGCCTTTGTTACCTCTAGACTTGACTATTCCAATGCTCACCTGACCGGCCTCACATCTTCCACCGTCATAAACTTGAGCTCATCCAAAACTCTGCTGCCCATATCCTAACTCACACCACGTCCCATTCACTCATCACCCCTGTGCTCGCTAACCGACATTGGCTCCCGGTCTGGCAATGCCTCGATTTTAAAATTCTCATCCTTGTTTTGAAATCCCTGCACGGCCTCGCCCCTCCCTATTTCTGTAACCTCCTCCAGCCCTACAACCCTCCGAGATCTCTGCGCTCCTCCAATTCTGGCCTCTTACGCATCCTCGATTTTAATCGTTCCACCATTGGCAGTCGCGCCTTCAGCTGCCTGGGCCCGAAGCTCTGGAATTCCCTCCCTAAACCTCTCCGCTTGTCTCTTCTCCTTTAAAGGCGCTTCTTAAAACCGACTTCTTTGACCAACTGTTCTAATATCTCCTTATGTGGCTCGGTGTCAAATTTTGTTTGATAACGCTCCCGTGAAGTGTCTTGGGATGTTTTACTACGTTAAAGATGCTATAGTAATGCAAGTTGTTGTTATATTACAACAAAATCCAAAGTGAACACAAGCCAACCTACTCTTGCTTAACCCCGTGCTTCTCCTTGGTGCCTACACGTATCTTCTTTTACCTATATTAGTTGCAATCTGGCCAGTATCACAAGAAGTTGTAATACTGGCGCCCAAAAAATTGGCTACTCATGTCCTATAAAATGGTCGTGGGACTGAGATGTCCTTCTTCTTATGGCAGCTTGCTCCTGGCTGCTGGCTGCATCTCTGGATCTTGTTCCTGGGCAGCCTGGTGTCACTTCCGACATTCATTCCACTGGTCTGGTGCCTTCAGTGGGATGACCAAAGGTCTAGCATGTGCTGCTGTCCTTAGAGCTGGCAACTGCAACTGTCTCCATTTCAACGGGCCCTGGAGCTGTGTCCCTAGTGATCAGGAAGATGGCTGATCTCACAGTAGGTATCAGTTTCGGAAAACCCCGAGAGACAGCAGCATATCTCGCAGCCACCATGGTCTGGGAGCGGGTATGGAGAGTGTTATCCGTTCACTCCCTTATTATCACCAAAGCTGCAATCTGTGCTTCCATGGAGATGGAGGCACCAACCAGTCTCTGGCCGTTTCTTAGATGGGGGTCTGCTGCAGATTCCAAGAAGATGCCAAATGCTCCATTGAGGAAGTTATCACAAATGAGATCTGTGCACTCAAGAGTCACGCCTGTCCATTGCCCCATATCCTTGGAGACTGATCTTAAAGTCTGCACATGGGTACGATGTTCCCCAAACTATCTTATTTTCAGCTGAGTATCCATGGGTTCTGGCTTCCACGAGTCAGAAGCCAAGGGCAGTGGGGACACTACATCTGGCCTCAATAGCCCTGGGTTCGGAAAGAAAGAACTGACCAGGGTTCCTTCTTCTGATTGCTATCTAGTGATCCCTGCTCGAAATGAGTGTGCGTGGATATTGGGTGATGCCAGGAGCGTTTTGAAGTTCCCCACCTTTAAAAAAAAATTCTTCCCAACATTCGAAGCTCACACATGAATGGTAGCCATTTGTGCAAGGTATTGGAGGAAAAAGCACACTTGTGGAACCATTCCCTAGCAAGGAGCAAATCCTTTCAGGAGGGAATTGAAGAGGAAAACAAACCAATTGTTTAATCGCTGAGGAAGAAATAACATCCTCCAAACCCAGTGGTGAAGAAAGTACATGCAAAGCAATTCGTTAGAGACAAAGGCAAATGCTTTTTGCACATTTAAAAATGTACTTAAACATTGTATTAACAACACAATAGCAGGAAAGTTCCACAATGGGACTTCTAAAATCATCATTAAATAATTTGAAATCTTTTACTAAAGTACAGATAACACTAAAGTTGATAGTGTGGGACTATTGGAAGGGGGATTTGTGTAGTTGAAGAATCCAAGAGTTGTGAGATTCCTGAGTATATTTCATTGCACTTTTCTTTCCTGTTCTGTTCTTTGTTGGTCTTTCTCATTGCCTCTGTTGATTTTCTTCTCATTCCGTCACATTGCATTGTTCTTTCCATTTGCCTCTCCGTGTTTCCTTAGCTCTGTTGCTTTGTATATATGTGACGCTTTCTTTGTTCATTCCTGTCTCTCAGTCTCGTTCAGACTGGCTCCTCCCTGATTTCCATCTTTCACTTATTTTAAGAAAAAGAATGTGTCATTTTACATAAGCAAAAAAAAGTATGAAGAAACCTGTTTACCATGGATAAATTCTGGGATTCTGGCTTGCAATATAAAACTATACACAGGAATTACTGTCTGTTATGTGTGACAGAAACTCTGAAAGCCAAGCCCCAAGTAAAATGCTACCCTATCCTTTTCTATACTCATGAACAAAACGTCAACAATAATGCTATTTGTCTGAAAGCCCAATCCACTCTCCCCTTGTTCTCTCAAACAAAAGTTTACAAATGTTGAAAAAGTTCAAGAGTACAGTCATTTCACAGCTGCAACATGGGGGTGGGGGGGTGGTGGAGAGGAGAAATCTGGAGTGTCCAAGGTCAATTGTTCTGTAGTTAACTTGCAACCCCCTGTAGCAGCAATAAAAAGGAGGAAAGTGTACAAAATATCAATGGGACAACAAGCATAACAGAATATACAAGACATTTCTTAACTATACTTTAGTTACATTTGATACTAGCTTTTGGTTTTCTTGACACTTTGCTTCTTTTACCTCAGTTCCCTCTTGTCTTTTCTGTCATTGCAGCTGTTTGCAGTACACACTCCATAGCAACCGCCTTTGGTCAGTTGAAGATTTTGAAATTCTCCAGCTCGGCAGCATTTTTCTGACGGACCAGCAGTGGTTCACAAGCTGCAAAGTGCACATTCAAAACACCTGTGCAAAATGTTTAAAATTCTGCCAAACATCCAAAATTTGGATACTCTGAGGCGGTTACATGCTCACCGTTTGTTTTTCAGACCAAAGTATCTACATCCATTTTGAAGATAGTATTTTCTCCTCACCATCCTTGTTGGTTACTTCTTAACAAATAATTTCAAGCTTGTGTATTTATAAAAATAAGCAAATTATGAGAAAGTCATCATGTATACATACATATTATTGCTAAAAATATACTTTTTATAAACAAATGAGGAAGGAATCACATCTTGAAAAATTCCGATAAAATTATTAGCCAGACGTGATTTTTTAATGACAGTTTTGAAAGGCATTCTGTCCTGCCTGTATGTGTCACTCAGTGGCTGAGGCAGGCTTCATGCAAAGTCCTGAGTGGGCAGGTCAGATGGTGAACACCTCATTAGCCAATGTGGAAATGAGAAAATGGTGACTTTCATCGGAAGGCCAACTACAAGTCAGTATATTATTAAGTAATTGGTTTTTGAATGTTATTTTTATTAAAAAGTACATATTCGGATTAGTGGGTAACTCTTACTGCGTTGCACGGTACTAAGTCATATAGACCTGCAAGGTCCTACATTCTCGGTCTGTGCCGAGTTAGCTTATCTCTGTTGGGGCACTACAATTGGCCTCAACAACCCTGGGCTAGGGATGGGAGGGGAGGGGAAAAAAGATATCCAGGGTTCTCACTTTTGATTACTGTTCAGTGCCCTTTGCTGGGAGGTGTAATAGAGAAGTTACAGCACAGAAGGAGGCCATTTGACCCATTGTGTGCATGCCAGTGCTGTATCTTCTATCTACTCTAATTCCTTTTCCCTGCCCTGTGTGAGGACAAGACCAGGGGCAGCTGGGATCCCTCCACTGTCAAATGGCCTGCCACGTTTACTGTCAATGCTCACATGCAAAGAATGGGGGAGCACTAGGGTTCCCGACTAGAGGGCTACAATTCCAGCGACAGTCAGTGCTTTTGGGAGAGAAGATGAGAACATCCATAAAAAACAAAAGATATGCAATTGAGATAATCAGCGGGACATTGCTTCTTTTAAGAAGTGCTTCAGCTGGAAGCTCCATTAAATTCTTTTATTGCATCTCCAAGACCAACTCCCCTGTCTTAATTTCATCATCTTCAGATCTTTTGGTAAAAGGAGGCATCTTAGAATATGGTTCAGCAATTAGACCATCAAAGTACTTTTTCCTTGGAATCTGAAGAAGAAAACCCTTCCTACTGTGCTGGAATAACAGCATGCATATCAACAAAACACAATATTTTAATAAGAAATTGTTCACTGATATGTGAAAATGACAAACAAGAGAAAAAAAGTCGTGAGCAACAAGGGACGTAGAATTTTTGCCCTGAACTATTTGAAAAATGGAAAGGATTGGAAATACAGAACCCCAGCCCATTCAGATGAACATCCCATAAAGAAATCTGTGCCTGAAAGACTAAAGAAATATAGATCTCAGTTAACTTGTGAGGTTCCCAATGGCTTGTTGGTTAAACTATCAGGCATAAAATCTTTGGAAGCTAGATTGAAGCTAATGTTGGTGAGTTTCAATAGATCAGGGATAACTACTGATCTCTTTATTGATAGGTGTGTGGGAAAAGGGAACAGGATCTACCAAGGTTTACTGTTCTTGATCAAGGCCATGGATTTAGATTTTCTGCCCATTCATAGTCAATGGGTGGAAACTCTAACCCTATATTCCTGCTTCTCCCAGGGAAGAGGTTAGACATTACAACATTTGTGATCTGTTTTTGCATTGTAATAGATTCCCCAGGCCCTCACGAAGGCCCCAATGGAAACACTGCTTGCAAGAAAGCTGTATAGAATCAGTCGCTGGTGTTGATAATCATTGTCACATTTGGCCTTCCATGGGTACCAACATATATTACATAGAATGTACAGCACAGAAACAGGCCATTCGGCCTATCTGGTCCATGCCAGTGTTTATTATATAGAATGTACAGCACAGAAACAGGCCATTCGGCCTATCTGGTCCATGCCAGTGTTTATTATATAGAATGTACAGCCCAACAGATCCATGCCGGAGTTTATGTTCCACACGAGCCCCCTCCCAGCCTTCTTCATCTAACCCCATCAACATATCCTTCTACTCCTTTCTTCCTCATGTGTTTAGCTTTGGAGATACTTTGGAGTGACTTTTGGGTTCTGCATTGCCAGAAGAAGGACCCAAGTCTGTGCTAAGCCATCTTTACAACATTTCTTTTTAATTTTTTCCCCTTGTAAGAATGGTTGGCCTCCAGAGAGCTTCATAGTGTCATTAAACCTCTGGAACTGTTCTGTTCCATCTGAAAATGTCAGAATTTGCAACCCACAAAATGGTAGTTTTGTAGGTGCTTATCAAAGTTGAGAAAGGTTTTCTCTTGCTTATGTAGAAATTAAAACCTGAAACGAGTGTAAAACTTGAGTTTAAGCTCTAGTTAAAAACACAGATCAGGGTCAAACTGAAGCTTTTTCCAAAAAAAAATATAGTCTTTTTTGCAAGTTTAATTCTCCTGAAGGGCAGACAACATGTACTTGTAAACTGAGTTGACAGCAGCAGAGAAAGAACTAACACTGAAGTGAGAAGATCCACAGTAAAGATGAAGCAGCAGAAGATTATGAAGGCTATGACTTAAAAGTCTCTCATAAGAACAGGAGTATGTGGAATATCATTAGATGGAGAAGAATAGAGAGCAACATATAGTTATATAACATATATGTTGATTTCCTTCCTATATTTTGCTTTTCCAATGCAATCAGCAAGAGAAATACATCTTACACCGACAACTCTGTTACCTTCACAGCTTTGATTATGATAGTATTAATTCAGAGAGAACAAAAACGTATATGTTTTAAATCTATATACAAGTTCCCTCTTTCCTTTGAAAAATATTTTAAAAACATTTCCAAATACATTTTTGGAATTGCTTGTACATCTCTAATGAGGCTATAATGAAGAATATGTCATTGTAGAGCTTTATAAAAATTATAATAAAATGAACATAAGTGATTGGAAATTGGGATGAAATTCTATATGAGAAGGTTTTTATATAATTTTGAGCTTTGGAAAAAAGCCAAGAGAATAAAATAAATGAATGTAAAATATATAAACTGTACAGTAAAATATATTTATATATAATGTATTTTTGTGTCTACATAATGGGTATAAACACTTGACTGTAATTTATATGTATATATATATATATATTTCCAAAAACAGAAATACTAGAAGCAGGAGTTAAAAGCAAAGAGAAAAGCTGTACTTAAAAACAGAAATATTGGGAATGGAATATGAGAGTGGGAGTAAAAATAAAAAGCAGAGTTGTAGTTAAAAAATGAAAGACTGGAAGTAGGAATCAAAAGGAAACAGCTGTATTTTAAAACCGAAACAATGGGAGCAACACTAAAAAAATGTACAGAAAAAAATGGGAGTGAGATGAAAAAGTGGAAACATGAGGGGTGGGAATTAGAAAAGAAAACACAAACAGTAGGAGCAGAGAGTGCAAAAACAGAATTAAGTGGAACTTAACAAAAAAAAATAGAATTATCAGGAGCAGGAATAAAAAAAATGTGGTGTGGTAGAGGCAGCCAAAGCTGTGGGGCAGATTTGGGGTCATAGGCTGGGAGTGATCTGATCAGGGCCTGAGAGTTTTCAGGTTGCAGGTATGAGGATGAGGCCAGGAAGCACAAATCCTGATCAGGAAATGCCCAACACCTACTGAAAGTACTCTTTTACATCCTGTATCCCAGCTTGCCACTTGTAGCTGTGTTGTGCTCTGTAACCATGCTACTTTCTGGTTCTCGTGTTGTGCTTCCTCTCCATATGCCTTCCGCTTCCCACATGCTTGTCTGCTATTGCCTCACTGCCATCTCCTCCCCTCTGCCCTCCCGCTGCTACCAACCCTTTCTCCAAGCAAACAGTCAATCTGATGGCATCCCCTTTGCAGCGTGCCATCACCCCTGATTCTGCACTCCACCTCATTACCTCTTCATCACCCGCTATCATAGCTTCTAACCCGAATATGACCCCTACCTCACCCTTTATTCTCCATGTCCGCATGATGTCCCTTAATACGTTAAATGCCCCATTCTCCCCTTCCAACAGACCTCCTTTCTCTTTCTGTCACATTTCACTCTTAACCACTCCCCCATTCTCTGGCTGATCCCTTTATTCCCTCTTCTCCAGATGCCCTCATGTCTCATTCTTTGCTTCAGTCCCCCATCACCCCTTCTGTGGCTGAATGATTATCCGTCTTCCCTGTAGATGCTTTCCCCAACCCCCCTCCATAGTTCTACCCCCAAACACAGCCCAAAAACAATAATAGCTATTACCCCCATGGGAATATATGAAAAGCCAATATCAAAAATACAAAAATATTAATCCCACAAAAATATATAAAGAGCCAATAACAATTGTAAATATTACCCCACACAAAGATCGAAGGGGCCAATAGAAACGTACTACAAAAGCAAAATACTGCAGATGTTGGAAATCTGAAATAAAAACAGAAAATGCTGGAAACACTCAGCAGGTCAGGCAGCATCTGTGTTGAGAGAAACAGAGTTAACATTTCAAGTCAATGACCTTTCATCAGAACTGGAAGATGTTAGAGATCAAGAGCTTTTAAGCAAGTACAGAGCCAGGGAAAAGGGGTCAGGAAGAGAACAAAAGGGAGAAGTCACTGTGATAAAGTGGAGGGCAGTAGCGATTAAATGACAAGGAAATGTATTACCCCTCCCTTTTATGGGGGAGGGGTGTGGAGTGAGAAACTCGCTCAGGCTGGTAGGGGTGTTGAGAAAAGGAAACCTTGCAGGTGGGGAAGGGGTAGGGAAGTGAAATATTGAGATTATAATCAGTTGGGGTGGTCAAGATTGAAATCCTGCTGGGGAGGGGGGCAAGGTTGCCTTGTGGAGAAAATAGATTTCAAGACATTTAGGATAGAAAGGAGGGAGATAATTGATAAACTAGACAAACCCCTGGTCTGGATAGATTGCATCCATGTATACTAAAAGTGTAGACAGGGGTAGGCCAGGTGGGGAAGACCCTAATAATTCTAATAACTTTATTAAACATTTCTCAATATTAAAAACATTTACACATATTAAAACTAAGAATCTGTAATATAAGCATGTTCAGGACAAGATTAGAACCTGTGAACAGACATTAATAGACTGATAATCTGCAAGGACAGACATGGTGTGTTCTAGGCACTAAGCCAAGCAGTCAGGAGATGATCAGAAGACTGACGAATACAATAGACTAATACAGAAAGGTATGGGAACAGATGAGCTAATAAGGTACAAATGTGAGAAAAGCAATGATATGTCACGCAGGCACACTAAAGAGGATGACATAATTTATAAGACGACTTAATGAGTTAACGAGTTACGTATTAATTAAAAATAACGAGAATGTGTTGACATGTTATCATCACGCTAGCAAGACGTTACTAACACTTTAACCGGTACAACACGCAAAAGCTCAGGGAGACTTGAACTTCGAGCTTCGACCAGGGTAAGCAGATTAGAACTACGCGCTTACAACTCTTCCTGATGAGTCCTCCCATGAGTATCTGTCTGTACCAGTAATCTCATGGTCACTGTGTGTGGTGGGTAGTGTAATATGAATAAAAAGCATTAAACTGACGTCTCATTGTTTCCTAGTTTTCGAGCTTGTTTAAAAGGGGTCTGGATACAGGTTATCCTGTAAAAACTCAATGTATATTTAGCCTATTAGAGGGCAAAAACCTAACAAAAAGTTAGGGAAGAGATAGCAGATGTACTATTAAATATATATATATATATATATAAAATTTCAATAGAGATGTGAATGGTGGACAGCTAATGTTATTAAAATAGAACAAATCCAGGGAACTATAGACCAGTTAGCTTAACGTCGGTGGTAGGAAAGATAATGCAACCCTTACTCAAAGATGTAATATCTAGAAACCGAAAATATAACAAAGAATAGTCAGGATAGATTTCAAAAGGGAAGGTCATAATTGACCAATCGTATTGAATTATTTGAAGAAGTCACGAAAAGAGTAGACAAGGGTAATGTAGTAGATGTAATATACTTTGATTTTCAAAAGGCCTTCGATAAAGTACCACATATTAGACTCATGACTAAGGTCAGAGCATGCGAAGTCAGAGGACAAGTGGTAGAATGGATAGTAAACTGGCTACAAAACAGAAAGCAGAGTGCAGTGGTTAAAGGTAGTTACTCCAACTGACAGAAGGTGAGAAGAAGACGTTAACAAACTTGCAGAATATGTATGTAATTGGCAAATTAATTTTAGTATAGATAGAAGACCGCCTACTTCCACCTCCATAACATCGCCCATCTCTGCCCCTGTCTCAGCTCATCTGCTGCTGAAACCCTCATCCATGCCTTTGTTACCTCTAGACTGGACTATTCTAATGCTCTTCTTGCTGGCCTCCCATCTTCCACTCTCCATAAATTTGAGCTCATCCAAAACTCTGCTGCCTGTATCCTAACTCGCACCAAGTCTCTTTCTCCCATCACCCCTGTGCTCGCTGACCTACATGGGCTCCCGGTCCAGGAATGCCTCGATTTTAAAATTCTTATCCTTGTTTTCAAATCACTCCATGGCCTTGCCCCTCCCTATCTCCGTAACCTCCTCCAGCTCTACAACCCTCCAAGATCTCTGCGCTGCTCCAATTCTTGCCTCTTGCAAATTCCCGATTTTACTCACTCCACCATAGGTGGTCGTGCCTTCAGCTGCTTAGGCCCTAAGCTCTGGAATTCCCTCCCTAAACTCCTCCACCTCTCTACCTCTCTCTCCTCCTTTAAGACGCTCCTTAAAACCTACCTCTTTGACCAAGCTTTTGGTCATCTGTCCTAATACCTACTTATGTGGCTCGGTGTGAAATTTTGTTTGATAATTGCTCCTGTGAAGCGCCTTGGGATATTTTACTACGTTAAAGGCGCTATATAAATGCAAGTAGTTGTTGTTGTTGAGGTGGTGCATTTTGGTAGGAGGTATAAGGATGTCACCTACTCCTTGCATAATAAGTCTAAATGGGGTAAAGGAGCAAAGGGATCTGGGGGTACAGATAAACAGTTCATTAAAGTAGTAATGCAGTTTAACAAAGCCATAAAAATGCAAACAACGCCGTTGGGTTCTTCTCTAGATGAATAGAATTGAAAAGCAGAGAAATTATGTTAAACTTATGTAGACCCTTGGTTAGACCACACTTGGAGTACTGTGCACAGTTCTGGTCTCCATATTACAAAAAGGATATAGAGGCACAGGTGAAGGTGCAAAAAAGATTCCCTACTTTCCCAATTTCCCACTCCCCCACGCTATCCCCGTAGCCCTGCAATTTTTTTCCTTTCAGGAACTTATTCAGTTCCCTTTTGAAAGCCATGATTGAATCTGCCTCAACCACCCCCTCTGGCAGTGCATTCCAGATCCTAGCCGCTGTGTATAAAGTTTTTCCTCATGTCACCTTTGGTTCTTTTGCCAATCACCTTAAATCTATGTCCACTGGTTCTTGACCCTGGAGTAGTTGAGGTGATTAGTAGAGATACATTTGAGGGAGAGCTAGATAAGTACATGAGGGAGAAAGGAATAGATGGATATATTGACAGCGGGGGTTGAATTAAGGTGGGAGGAGGCTCATGTGGAGCATAAACAACAGCATAGACCTGTTAGGCTGAATGGCCTGTTTCTGTGCTGTTAGTTCTATGTACTAAGTGGGGGTTTCCAGCATTGGCATCTTGCTTTGGGATTTTTGACCAATCCTGCTGGGTGATGGGTAGGGTGAAGGTTGTCTCATTGAGAAAACGCTCAGTGGATGGGAGGAGCTTGGGAATTTTGCTCTGGAGTTTAGAAATTAAATCCTGCTTAGTGGGGGAGTGAACATCACAAAAGATAATGCTGAAGGGGATGGGCTTGAAGAACAGTGCTGTCCTTTTTCCCATCGGGGGGGGGGGTGGTGAGGGAGGAAGCAGATGGGTATTGTTGCTAAGCACAGGTCCACGAATACCAATGCCCTCCTACAGCTGATGAACAGAGTGAGCTACAAACAGTTGGCATTCCGATCCACTGAGCTATTCTGCGGCTGTTATTGAACTGTTACGCGGCAGACTTTAAACGTGCACTTTCAAATTGATAAATTAAATTACTTTAAACTGCAACGCGTCTGTTTATAGGTGCCGTGCTATTTGTTCATTCGGCTGGATATGAGCCCGAGATAGTCCTGCGCACCTTCAACAGTTTGGACACCTCAAGGCTTCAGGGACGCGGGTGAACCCATAAAACGGGGAGAACAGCTCACCCCGCTCTAGTTCTAAGGTGCTAAAGTCAATTTTAACACTCATGCTGCTGATCCAGCTGAGATTGGTTAATCCATTGAAGACCAGAGATTGGAACTTGTGATCTGCCTGGGGGTAGTCCAAGCAGACAACTTGTATTTTAGGAACATAGGAACAGGAATAGGCCATTCACCACCTCGAGCTTGTTCCACCATTCAATTAGCTCATGGCTGATCTGTATCTTAACTGCATTTACCCACCTTGGTTCCGTAACCCTTAATACCCTTGCCTAACAAAAATCTATCAATCTCAGTTTTGAAATTTTCAATCAATTTTGGAAAATAACATCCATCGCACACAAATTATTTTGCTATTCGGAGAAACTAACTGTGATTATGTACTGGGACTGGGCTCCTGTGAGAGGATTGCAAGGAGGAATAGCCAGTGTCAATAACAGCTTACAATTCCCCCCCCCCCACCCTCTAATTTTTTCACGACATAGAACTACATACTGCAACCACTGTATGCAGCTACAATTGTGGCTAACTGATCTTTCATTCCAATATAAATTCCCAGTGACTCCTTCAGGTAGCGTACCCAGTGGATGTGGGAGTAATTTTTTTAAACTTCTCAGGAAATAAGCAATGCTGACATGCTGTGTTTATTGTCCATCCCTGGTTACCCTGTTAAGGTGGTGGTGTTGTGCTTGTAGTGATGATGTTCCCACAACGGTATTAGAAAGGACATTCCAGGATTTTGACCCAGCAATATATGTCCAATCAGCATGGTGTGTGGCTTGGGGGGAATTTGGTGGTGATGGTGTTCCAATGATGTTGCTGCTCTTGTTCCCACTTAAGCCTCACATTTCTAATGTAGCATCTCACTTAGATGTAAAGAGTCAAATGTCTCTCCACCTCCCTCTTTCAACTTGACTCACAATTAAAAGTATAAAATGATTAAAAATAACTCACAGAATGCCAAGTGATGACCTTATAAATCAAATGTTTGCTCTCACAATTGAAAGTGTCATTTTAATCTAATATTTCAGCAAGTTTATGAAAATCTTTGAAATCCACAAGTCGATCAGAGCTTTCCTCTCTTTTTTTAGCTGCATCAGCCAGACCTTTTCTTTTACACCATGGATTTACCAAAGTGGAATTCGGTAGCAATGGTTACATTAGTCCAGCTTAGGATAGAATTTGTGAGATGGTGATGGCTCCATGAATTCTGCTTTGTCTATTCCAACAACTAAGATAATGCTGGAGAGCCACCGATGGCTTTTGCACTGGGCGTGTCCTGGCCTTGGTGCTGGCTGCATTTAACTATGTAAGTGTAGGAACAGACTGGGCATTAGGCAGTTCTTCTTTTCCCAGAGTGTAGTGAGCCTCTGGAATACATTGCTGGCTGGTGTGGTGGGTGCTGAATCTCTGCCTGCCTTCAGGAGGGAGCTGGACCGGTTCTTGACTGGGGCAGAGATCGCACCATATAGAAGGTAAGTGTCTTTATAGATAAATAACACTTGGTCCATGTGATCTCCTGGATTGGTTTCAATCGCCTGAGGGGGTCAGGGAAGAATTTTCTAGAGTGTTTTTTCCCTTATTGGCCTTGGGTTTTTTCTCTGATTTTTTGCATCTCTCAGGATATTACATGGCTGTGGGGGTGGGTGGGAGGGAAGAAGTGTTTAGCAATGATGGTCCGGCCATCATAGTGTGGGGCAGGCTTGATGGACCAGCTGGTCTTTTGCTGCTGGTCAATTTCGTATGTTCGTAGGATACTGTGGTCTTTTAAGCTCAGCCAAGTACCTGTAAACCCAAGACTTGCACTCTGTTCAGGCGTCAGGTTGGCTATAGCATTAAATCCCAAATTGGCCAGTTCCCCAGTTCATTGCATAAATTTACTTTCTTTGCCCCAGGCTTACAAAGAGTTTTTGTCAACAAAATCATGGCATTATGTAGTAGGCTGGATAGAATGTAAATGCTAACAGTGTGGAAAATGTATTATTTCACAATGTTGAAGTGCATGGAGTTTTAAAGTCAGCCTTTGCGCTGCCAAGAATTACTGTGTAACCTGAAGGGCTGTCTGATTTCTACAGGTTAAGTGCTAAGCCTTTGGAAAAGCTAAGGTTAATTCAAACTCCAGACAATAGGACATTATGTTCCCTTCAAGTAGATAAAAGTAGTGGCATACAGCCCAGGAAATAATCTAGAAGCCACTTCCTAGTCTAAAGTGACCTCTCAAGAATCTTGGCATCGACTGGCTCAGAAGGCTGAGATAGAGAGGCACTTTAACATTAGGCCAATGCTGTCAACAAAAATTACAAATATAAATCGGACTAATTCTGTCCTACTTGCACTGTCTTGAATCTTGTGATCTATTGTTGCATTAGGTGTCTCCTGTTCTGGGCCATGAAACCAAAGGAGTTGGTTCCATGTCAAATTGCAGGAGGTGAGGTAAATAGTGCATGGAACTTGTTTGAGCTTTGTTCCCAAGGCACCTGCTTAATGAGGTAAAAGGGCCTTTGGACCAAAGCCCTCTCTATAGAGTACTTGAGAGACTATCTTCCCACAACTCCGTCCTAAGACAGTTGCCCCCATTTGTAGTAGCACATGATAACTGAATGGCATCATTGTTCAGCTACCATTTTCCCTATGATCAATGTAATTTCATAAATTCAGACTTCTAGGAAGTCTATCTTTTGCGCTTTACTTCCAAAAATCAAAAGCCTAAACATGACACCCAGACTTGGTTTTCCTCTCACTGTTTCTTTACCAAAGAGAGAGAAAAAAAAACCCATGGCTTTGCTAGCCTGACTGAAAATTCATCAATGTTCGAGTATTGGGAAGAATAAAGTTCCTTTTAAAAAAAACATTCTCCGTGTTTGCATGAGCATGTACTGCTCACATCGATGGAGAAGCTCCAAACTAAAAACTGCAAGTAACATCACAACGCAATTAGAGGAAGCGGAGAGGACTATCCCCCTTCTAGTAAAATCATCTGCATTATCTGTAGGCGGGCAAAAACATAAAAGTACAGAGCTGATTTTGAAAGTGTCTCCAAGCTACGATTGGGGTATTCTATAAAAGAGAGATACACAGATAGACTTGCATTTATATAATGTCTTATCATGTATCTCTGATACATTTTGAAGTGCTTCACATACAATGATTACTTTTTTGAAGTGCAGTGACTGCTATTATTTTGTCAAATGCAGCAACTATTTTGTGTATAGCAAGATTCCACAAACAGCAACAAGACAATGGCCAACTAAGCTGTTTTGATGGTATTGGTTGAGGGAGAAATGTTCTCCAAGTACTGGGAGAACATCCTTCTCTTCCTCGTCATGAAGGTTTTCAGGGCAATCTGAACCACTGAAAAAGGGTTGGAAGTGACTTGTGATGATACCTATTTTGACCTTTATCCAAAGTTTGAGTTTTCAGTATAAACAGAATATAAAATACCATGAAACAAGCCTCATATTCCATCAAGTTTACTTCTATTATGGAACCTAACCCACCCATATAGTTCTTGAGAGAAAATTGAGCATAATTTTCTTCCTGGACCCCAAAGATAATCAAAGAAAACTCCAGAATACTTATCTATCCCAATAGGTCTATCATCTAACCCTGGCTAATTATTTTCCACAATTACACCTTCTTTGCCCCTGCAGCACTAGATCCTTTATGTTCCACAAGTATTCATTTATTCTTATGACCTTCAACAACAACAACTTGCATTTATATAGCACCTTTAATGTAGGAAAACATCCCAAGGCACTTCACAGGAGCAAAATCATACAAGATTTGACACCGAGCCACATAAGGAGATATTAGGGCAGATGACCAAATGCTTGGTCAAAGAGGTAGGTTTTAAGGAGCGTCTTAATGGAGGAGAGAGGCAGAGAAGTTTATGGAGGGAATTCCAGAGCCTAGAGCCTAGGCAGCTGAAGGCACGGCCACCAATGGTGGAGAGAAGAAAATCAAGGATGCGCAAGAGGCCAGAATTGGAGGAGTGCAGAGATCTCAGAGGGTTGTAGGGCTGGAGGAAGTTACAGAGGTAGGGAGGGGCGAGGCCATGGAGGTATTTGAAAACAAAGATGAGAATTTCAATCCTATTCCTTTATATTTATTTATCTATTTTTTGAATGTTGTATCCCCTCCACCAAATGTAGTACATTCAGCAAATCAGGTTGACACCCCAAAACTACTTGCAGTACTGACCTCTAATCAGTCTGTTACAAGTTTAGCACCTGCCTTAGATATTCTCTTGGGTACAGTAATACTAGTCATTCTCATAAGCAGTCCGAGAGTCGTGCGTTTAGTGGTGGATACTTCCCAGTATCTAACTATATGATCGTGTAACCAAGGGAGTAACAATAGTATTCTCTTGTGATGTGAACTGGATATTTGTGCCTTTTGCACATCTGCTTCTTCAATCTCTTCAAAGGTTGACCAAGAAAACACTTGGTTAGACGAGACCAGATATGAATGTTATGCTGCTTTATTTCACAGCTAGCTAACATACAGCAATAGTAATGATTGACATAAGTGAATCAATCAGTACAACTTGTCCTTGTGTAATAACACAAAATAATGAACACATTATACTTCCCTACATAAGTGGGTCCTCTGACTTGACTTAAACAAAATAATTCCCAAATACTTTCTTGTATGCTACTTCTGAACCTGGCCAAAGCTTCCCCTTATAGCTTTCTGTTTTAAAACCCTTACTGACTTTTCTGCCTTTGCTGGACCTGGCTGGCAGTTTGTGTCTCCTATCTCTGTTTTTTTAATCTGTTCAGTCAGAAAGGACCAGGGACTTTCCCAAACAATGGGTGTGAGGTGTTTATCCTTTACTAAGAGGAGCTAATGAATTATTATTTACAGTCTGCAAGGGGAAAAACAATCAATCAAAGCTGGCTAATATCTAGCAGTTTAACCATCTTATGGGCCGGAACTTGCTCCGACCGGCGTGGCAAGGCTGTCCGCAGATACTGCGGACAATGACCACGAAGAAACTTACCTTGTGGTGTCTGACGTCCATTTGCTCCCTTTTCAATTTTTTTTTCAGTTCAGCGCTGTGATATCATTGCAGGTTCCTTTGTATCGGTAGACTCCATGGGAATGGAAGCCACACCCACAGAATCTGTCAAGAGAAGTCACGCTCACAAGCAGGCAACCAGAAATCATTCATCTAAAGTAAACTTCTGTATGTTATGTTAAATTTTTATTTAAACTATCTTATTATAAATAGCCAAGCAAGTGATTTAATTGAATGAAACATACAGAAGTTAAAAAAATAATAAATTTTTAATGATCAAAAAATATTAAGAGTAATTTGACATTCCACATTTTTAAAATTTAATTTTTTATTGTTTCACAGTCATTAACAGTCATTACACTTTTAAAAAGTACTGTAGGGCTGGTATTTTCCAGCATACCTTTTGGTGGCATAAATATCTTTGTTCCAGCTGGACAGATGGGTAAGTTTAAGAATGTTTAATGATTTCTATGATTTTAGCATACCATGTCCCTTTAATTCGAAACTGTCAAACCGCCAGCGAACCAATGGGAGCAAGTTCGCGATTTCGGGGTTTTAGTGCGCATTCGCGAACTTGCACAATCAATTCGCCGGCCATTCAGGGACGGCGTCTGTGGGTGAGCAATTTCTGGGCCTTTGTGTCAGTTGTTTGAATATAATTCTCTAAAAACCCAACACTTAAGAATAACTCTTTGTTTTCTGAATTTTTTTGTGGAAAAGTGGTCAAAAATCCTGTTATGTGACAGATTGTATTGTACCTTCCGAGTGAACTGAAAAGGCACCAACTTAAATTTGTAGATTGGATCCTTGTAGTTTAAAAAAAACACAAGGTGCTCGTGGTCAGAGAAGCTTATTCAAGCAGATGATGCCTCTCTGAATCAACAAATTGTGACATGACTACAGCTAATCCATTCATATGTCAACCCATGCCCACCAAGTAGATTGCCTTACTTGCAGGTACCACAATGGGCAGTAAAGATTTTGGATTTAACAAACTTTCTCAAATACGCAGAGAAGCTGTGCTGTTTAGATATTTCTTGGCATAGGTGTCTGCGAGTAAATAGTGTTCGCTTTAAACCTTTATCTGTTCCTGATTATCAGCTCGCGTTTTGTGACTGTAATCCATCCTCTGTTCAAAGAGTGCCATGGTTAGTTTGAAGCAATAAAATACATCCCCTTTTCAGGTATTGACTGTAAGCCAGTCTTCCAGCCAGTTAAAAGCCCAAATTGTAAAGACTGACGTGGCTGCATCATAGACACGATCAGGTGAATATCTGATGGCTTTTTGCACATCAAAAGCAAAGGGGCTCTGTTGGTAGGTAAACTCACCAGCGGCTTGTGGAGCCTGAGTGCCTGCATCCAAAATGGCTAAGTTTGGTTAGGAAAAGCCACAAGTAGACTGGAATCCACACAAAAAAATCATAGGGAAAAGACTGCGCACCAATCAATCAAAATACATTCTTCATATGTTTCTCTAACTTACATAGTTACGGACAGAAGACAACTTCCTCTCATATCAGCACCACAACACACAGGAAAATAACAGATTTGTTAGTTTCAAGTGAAAATTCTAATCGCAATTAATTTTGGTTTATTCATTGTTACTTTACACACTATTGTGGACAGCCAGACCAGCTGTATCTCTGGAGTTTGACTAGCTACATTCAGGTGTTTTTTTTCATATATAGTTACGACCCTCGATTTTAAATTCTCGTCCTTGTTTTCAAATCCCTCCATGGCCTTGCCCCTCCCTATCTCTGTAACCTTTTCCAGCCCGATAACCCTCTGAGATCTCTGCACTCGTCCAATTCTGGCCTCATGCCCATCCCCGATTTTCATTGCTCCACCATTGGAGGCCGTGCCTTCAGCTGCCTAGGCCCCAAGCTCTGGAATTCCCTCGCTAAACCTCTCCGCCTCTCTACTTCTCTCTCCTGTTTTAAGGCGCTCTTTAAAACTGACCTCTTTGACCAAGCTTTTGGTCACTTGTCCTAATATCTCATGTGGCTCGGTGTCAAATTTTGTTTGATAATCGCACCCGTGAAGTGCCTCGGAGCGTTTTACTACTTTAAAGGTGCTATATAAATGCAAGATGTTATTGAGCAGGTCTAACATGACACTGCTCAGGGTAATGCCATTGTGTTTTGTAGAGACAGTAGCGTTGCACAATGTATTATTCCGCCGTTAAAATAGCACCAATTTAAGATAATCACAAAAAAAAACTAAACATGAGATTGGCAAAAATGTATTTACAAAGATGGGTGGTTAGAATGTGGAATTCTGTGTTACAAACTGTAGAAGCAGAGTCCATGAACTCTTAACAGGGAATTAGATAGTTGCTTGAAAAGAGGAATATTAAAATGCTATGGGGAGTGAGCAAGAGAGTGTGATTAGACTAAATGGTGGCTCAGGTGGGGGAAAATTGGCACAGATTTGACGGGCCAAATGGCCTGCTTTAGCTTATAACATTTTATGATTCGAAGGCCATAACTGCTGTAAGTAGGTACATTCTGAGGTTAGTCAGAGTCTAATTGCTGTTGCTATGGAAGTTTGTCTGTGGACTGGAGGCTGCTTGTAATTGCCAGACATCCCCCTTGGTGAGAGGCCAGATAATCAAAGTCTGAAGTAACCAACAGGAAATGACTAGCTTCTCTGATCTTTTACTTTTTAAAAATAGATGTTTCTTGTTCACTGGTACATTCCCTACATTTTAAGATGTGATTTGTTGCTGTTTTATGAATATACAATTTGAACCACAGGTAGAAATATGACACAGAATTAGCATGCATGCCAATTTCATGTGTGAAAGATTGATAGAAAAATTGGGAACAAGTAAGGATCACATACTTAATATCATAAAGTCAAGGGTCACGGCATTTTCAGAGAACCTTTTGTGTCGGCAGTCAATCGACCATATCAGAATATATACATTATATTGGACTTGTAGCTATGGTAAACCAATCTCAGCTGTTAACCTTTAGACTGCTGACATGTCCACAATATTTCTTACCCTTTGGACGGTCCCTTTCCTGAAGATTTCACAACTGCATTAGATAACTTGTTACAGCCAACCCTGCGTCATGCATCTCTAGAGTGAAAAGACTTTTTAAGCCTCTGAGTAACTAAGATTTTTAAAGCTGGGAATCATTCTTGTGACCCTCCTCTGAACTTTTTCCATATCCTTGATATCACCAACCATACCAGGGGACCAAAACTGGATGCAGTTTTCTAAATGCCATCTAACCAAAGTCTTCTACAAGAACAAAATGATGTGTTTTGTTTTACATTGAGTCATCCTATTAATACCAACTTTTTAAAAAATTCATTCATGCGATGTGGGCGTCGCTGGCAAGGCCAACATTTATTGCTCACACCCTTTTTATTTTGGCTACGGCTTCTTGGCATTGGCCATGTACCTTAAGAGGATTATGAACTATTGCACCAAGATCCTTTTCTCTCTAGCTCATTTCAGTTGTGTTCCATGTAAAGTGTACGTATACACTGCACTTATCTAGGTTATATACTATTTGCCAGAGTTTGGCCCATTCCCCCAGCACATCTAACTCTGCTTGCAGAGATTCGTTTTCCACAGTCGTCACACTCGCACAAATTTTCGTATCATCCGCGAACTTGCGGGCCATTCCCCCAATACCTATATCTAGGTCGTTTATGAAAATAATAAAAGGCAGCGGCCCCAACACCGATTCCTGCGGGACACAACATGTACCTGGCTCCAAGCAGATCCACAGCTATCAGTAAAGAAAGAAAGACTTGCATTTATATAGCACTTCACACGACCTCAGGACGTTCCAAAGTGCTTTTCAGCCAATGAAGTACTTGTTTGCAGTGTAGTCACTGCTGCAATGTAGGAAACGCGGCAGCCAATTTGTGCACAGCAAGCTCCCACAATCAGCAATGTGATAATGACCAGATAATCTATTTTAGTGATGTTGGTTGAGGGATAAATATTGGCCAAGACTCCGGGAGAACGCCACAGCTCTTCTTCAAAATGCTGTCATGAGATCTTTTACGTCCACCTAAGAGGGCAGATGAGGCCTCGGTTTTAATGTCCGAAAGGTGGCACCTCCGACAGTGCAGCACTCCCTCAGTACTGCACTTGAGTATCAGCCTGGATTTTGTGTACAAGTCCCTGGAGTGGGACTTGAACCCACAACCTTCTGACTCAGAGGAGAGAGTGCTACCCACTGAGCCACAGTTTTCTGCCTACGGGACTGTAGCCAATTCATCCACTGTAGTAACATCCCACTGATTCCATCAGTTTCTGTCTTGTAGAATAATCTGTTGCGCGGTACCTTATCAAAGGCTTTCTAAAAGTCTAAGTAAACAATGCTGACTGAGATACCAATCATCCACTAAACTAGTAACTTCTTCAAAAAGTTCCAGTAAATTAGTAAGAAACAACCTTCTCTTCCAGAACCCGTTCTAAGTGTCTCTGATGACTCCTTCTTTATCCAGCTGATCAAATATAGAGCATCCCTTATGATCCCTTCAATCATCACTCACGTGCTTATCATAATCAAGAATACAATTAGGTTTCACAACAGGAATACCAGTCTTCTGACTCAGCTTGCCTGTAGCAATCACCTCACTGCTATTCAATGAAGTCAGCAGATAAATGTCTCTTGCCATGCCACTTGATACAGAGTAGGGGCGATTTGCTGCAGTATTCCACTTCTCCGTTCTTCAATTCTTTGCTTACCAAGGCATGAGGCATATTTTCCTGCTTGGCATTACTGTTCCACAGATGTTGATTTTCACTGAGTACAGGGTATCAAAGACGGTAGGGGAGCTGTAATACTGATTGTGTAAACTGAATATCCCTGTTGTAGGAACCGTTCCCCAACAAGATAAGCACATCATTTGTTATTAAAGGTTTACCTTCTTCATCACTCCTGTCTGATCACACTTGCTAATCTATTATGCATCCAGTTGTAGCTTCAGAAAGTGTACATATTTTTATACAAAAATTGACTGGCTGGTTGGGGTTTGATGAATGTTTTTTTTCCACAACTTGGGACACCCACAACAACAACAACAACTTGCATTTATATAGTGCCTTTAACGTAGTAAAATGTCCCAAGTTGCTTCACAAGAGCATTACCTAGCAATAGCTGCTGAGCTGGAACATACACTGATCTGCACCTCTGGAGATAGCAGTCGGATCACTCTCCGACAGGCAGAAGAGCTGTTCAAAACTAAGGTCACTGGTTGGCCGAACAATCTACAGTCCTGGTGTTGCAGTAAATTTGTGAACTTTTGGGAAAAAGTTTCCTGATTGCCAGGAACTCTGGTGCAGACTCCTACTCTGTATTTTCCTCAGCTTTAGGTCTCTTACTACTGCTTTGTTCTTCACCTGCACTAGATACTGAACTGCTCCTCACTCTGCATTTGACTGGACTTATTGCTTTACTTTGCCCACTTCTTTCCGACTGTTGATCCTATGAACAAAATTTTGAAATGCTTCTAAATACATAGTAAGACACCTGTGGCACCCTCCCTACACACAGCACAATAATGAGCCACTACAGAGCAACTGCGGGCACGCATGCACAAATCACTAC
This sequence comes from Heptranchias perlo, assembly GCF_035084215.1. Taxonomy (NCBI): domain Eukaryota; kingdom Metazoa; phylum Chordata; class Chondrichthyes; order Hexanchiformes; family Hexanchidae; genus Heptranchias; species Heptranchias perlo. The sequence continues at coordinate 66,873,761 of NC_090335.1, forward strand.
ATCAACACACAACAATGCATGCTACCACTCATATTGTCATCACACACTCAACAAGAATATACCTGGAACTTTCTTTTCAGTTACCTTCTCTTCAAAGCCAGACCCCTCAATGCGACTGGGCTTTTCTTCGCTTTCAGAATCAGCAATACCAAGCTCTGATTTTTGAATTCTCCAAGAGGTCCCCTGGGCCTTCTGGTGGAATTCTATCACCTGCAATTGTTTTCTCAACAATTGCATTTGAAAGCCACTGGCAAGTGGTTCAAGCTTGTTTTCTCACTCGTTGAAAAGAGTATTGCAGTCCAGTTTTTCGGGCTTGTAAGAAGTGAGAGTATTAAAATTTGGTCTGATTGCAAATGAAAAGCAAAAGGCTGAAATCAACAATGCAATTTTCCTGCATTTGGAGGGGCAGAACGATAGTTTACTTGCTAGCCTAGGTAAGTGAGTTCACCAAAATATCAGTTAAAAGTGTGGTAACACCTGCTGGCCTCTGACCCAATTATTCTAAAATAACTTTAAAATAAAATTAGAGGTTTGCCACCTTTTACATATTAGCTGCAGCAAAAATACTGGGCTAGGCAAAACAAACTGCCAACAATCCTTCTCATCAGTGTAATAAAATTTAACAGAAAACTATTAGAATCAACAGCACAAAATCGGGCCGTTCTGCCCAACTGGTTTTAATACTCCACATGAACCTCCTCCAACCCTATCCCTGTATCCTTCTATTCCCCTCTCCCTCATGCATGTATCAAGCCTCCCCTTCAATGCAGCAATTTAACCACTTCACGTGGCAGCGAGTTCCATATTCTCACTAGTCTGTGTAAAGAAATTCCTTCTAATTTCTTTATTTGATCCGTTAGTGGCTATCTTATATTTATGCCCCTTGTTCTGGTCTCGCCCACAAGTGGAAACAATTTCTCCACATCCACCCTATCGGACCCCTTCATAATTTCAAAGACCATTATCAGGTTTCCTCTTGGTCTTCTCTTTTCCAGAGAGAAGAGCCCTATCTTGCTCAATCTTTCCTGAGCGTTGCGACCTCTCAATTCCAGGTAAGGTCCTTGTAAGTCTTTTCTGCACTTTCTCCAGTGCTTCAATGTCCTTTTTGTTTTGTAGCACGGGAGACCAGAACTGCAAGTAGAAACAAACTGTGAAAAATACATTTCCATTTTTAAAAATTGGACTTATTCATTTCTGGTTTTAAGTTTAGAAATTTGGAGACTAACCACTGGCTGAGTGCTAAAATAAATAGGTGGCTGGCTGGCTGGGTGATTTCTGCACATTTATGTACTTTTCTTTAAAAACGTGCAGAACTACGCGTTCAAATCATAAGGTGACTTGAGGACTCTTGCAGATGTGCCACAAAGTGGTAAATATTGGTGCTGTCAGCCCTGAGGGCTGGGGTGGGGAAATTTCAGGAGACAGCAGCGTCGAGGTCAGAGGGGCCTTGACCCCGCCCTCAGCGGGGCACGCCGGGAAAGGGCACGTGACCGCCGGAGGACCGGGCAGCGCGAGTCACGTGACGAGTAACGGCGAGGGCCGGCTGCGTCCGAGCCGCTGGATGACCCGGGGGGGAGGAGGAGGAGGAGGAGAGGAGAGGAGAGGAGGGGAGGGCCGCGATGGGGACGGTGGTGGACGTCAAGCTGAAGCGGGCGAACAAAGTGTACCGTGAGGGGGTGAGTGCAGCCGAGCCTGGGCCCACGTAACCGAATATCATCCATCCCCCCCCTCCCCTCCCCCCGCCCCCCCCGGTGCTTCCTCCCTGAGTCCAGCTGTTTTTCCACTGTGTCTTGTTCAGTTTGCAGTGATTACAATATAAGCCGGGTGGGTGGGTGGGGATTGCACTGTAAGTAATGCACTTCGAAATCTCTGCACCCGATGAGGTGCTGTTGCTTTGGAGGCGTGACTGGGTATTGGACATGTAGTAGGTGCCGCCGAGCCCTAGATTCAGAAACCAGTCATGGCTTCTTAAAATAAAATAATGTTTATATTATATATGGTGTTTTTCATGTTTCCTGGTACTGTGCACCATCCCTGGCTGAGAATGTGGATTGGGTAGCTGCCCCCTCCCCAGTTCTAGGCCACTACCGTTCTGAAGCAACACAAAAACGTTGCACCAGAAGAGATTGAATTGCCTTCCTTTTCTTTACCCACCTCATTCATAAAGGAAGTGCCTGAGGGACTCAGCTATGCCTCAGTGGTTAGCACTCTCTTGAGTCAGATGGTTGCGGAACAGCCATCCAGGGAACTTGAGCACAAAATCTAAACTGATGCTCCAGTGCAGGACTGAGGGATTGCTGCACTGTCTGAGGGTGCCGTCTTTCGGATCAGAAGTTAAACCGAGATCCTCGGGTGGATATAAAAGATCCCGTGGCACTATTTTGAAGAAGAGCAGGGGAGTTCTCCCTGGTGGTCCTGGCCAATATTTATTCCTCAACCAACATCACTAAAACTGATCGTGTACCTCATTGGTGTTTGTGGGATTTTGCTGTGAGCAAATTGGTTTCCTACATTACAGCAATGACTATGTTTCAAAAGTACTTAATTGGTTATGAAGTGATTTGGGATGTCCTGAGTTTGTGAAAGGTGCTATATAAATGCAAGTTCTTTTGATAGCTTTATGGCTGAAATTGGGATTCTGTATCCTACCTTTCCATGGCACAGTGCACTAGTGTATTCCATTTGAGCATATGTTAAAGGTATATTTTTGTGCAGTGAGTGGTACATTTTATATTTTTGGCTTTAAGTTGAGCACAAGGTGATGTCAAAATGGGTTATGGTATGTTTAAGTTGATAACCTCTAGCAGTGCAGAAATCAAATTTCATGGAGTGGAAAGAGACTAGAATTAAATTTAGTTTAAACATTCAAATATACCAGCTGAAATGTTTATTGCTATGCTTAGTTATTGATTAGCTATGAAGTTGTGGTCATGATGTAAGGAACTTGATCTTCTGTTTCTTGTGCAGATAATTACCTCAAGAAATGTGGTTAGAAAATAGCTGCTGGGACCAGTTGAATGTAGTTGCTTGTTAAAATAAATTTCATTTTGTGCCATTTTTCCCATGATAAGTGTCTCAAAGCTTGGAAGTTTGAGTGCCAAATATTTATCCAGTGAAAGGTATTGAATCATTTTGTATGGAGCAGTATAGAGTATCGGGGTGGGGGAGGGGCCGAGGAGGAGGGAGGAGGCAATGAAATGGTCTGGTGCATTTGTGTACCAGTCTGTGATGGAATGGTGTGGTATATGGTTGTTTTAACTAAAACAAGGTAAAATTGAAGGCCACACTCACAGCACTTAATGGGACTGCTAGAGGCATGGGTGTAGCTTGTCTCCTTTCTGTACTCTCCGGCCTTAAAATATTTTGCTATGTTAACGGCAGTGTATAAATGCAAGTTGTTGTTGCAGTAAAGGCGTGCTTAGGAGATGAGGCTGAGGGACAAAAAAGTTTTGTACTTTTTTTTAATGCAGTTTACACTCTTTCTTTGAATTAGGCTGTTGACTGGCGATATCTTAGCCAAGCCTGATCCTGCTCTCACCCGATGCTCTCGCATGCATTTTCCAGCAGGAGCCAGTGGATACCAATTAAGAGTGGGAACTCCAGCTAATTTTTTTCCTTTCTAGTCCAGGGACACTGAAACTAACTGGTGCCATAACTGTGGTCATACAGAGATAATAGCACAGACTGTGAACTTGGCCTGTGTTACTCGGGTTTGTATGGTCTAGTACTACACTGGATACTGTATTTGCCCTATAAGCATCGAGGAGCTGGTATCAGTTTTTACATCATATGCTATTTATCTTCCAATTGTATGACTGATTTTCTGTTTTTTTATATACACTTATTATTCAGGGTCCGCACATCCGAGAAGTATATTAATATTCTAATACTAGCTACCCCATTCAACCTGCTATGAGGGAGAAGAGTGCATGCTAACAATGGCACACTACTAGCAGCCCCAATCCTCCTCCCTCAATTATTAGCATTACTGTTGGGGAAATTAGTTTATCAGCTAGGATTGGAAAGAGATGGTACTTTAAAGTGTTTTGTAGCCATATACCTTTAAAGGGGAACTTGAAAGATCTGTATTCATCACCTAAAGAAACCGCAGTTTGCTTATCATTTTACTGTGGTGGTGGGGGAGAATCCTCCATTACAATGCATTATATTCATGCTAAATCACAGAATTATATAGCAGAGAAGGAGGCTGGTTGACCCATTGCACCTGTGCCAGCTCTCGGAAAGAGCTATCCACTTATCCGTTCTCCATACCCTTTGACATTTTTCTTTTTCAAAAACTTACCTACTTCCCCTTCAAGATCTATTATGGATTCTGCTTCCATTACTGTTCCTGGTGCGGCATTCCATGTTCTAACAGCCCTCCTTTTAAAAAAAAATTCTCCTAACCATTACTTTTGGTGATCTTAAATTTATGCTCTCAAGTAACTGCCTCACCAACTAGTGGAAATAGTTTTTCCTGATTTACATTGTCAAAATCTCTCATAATTTTGAACATCTCTATCATATCTCCTCAACCTTCTCTGCTCTAATGAAAGCCCTAGTTTCTTTAGTCTCAGCTCATAACTAAAGCCTCTCATTCCTGGTTTTATCTTCTTCACCCTCTCCACGTCTCTCATTCCTGGTATTGATGAATCTCTTCTGCACCCTCTTTCCTTGTCTTTCCTAAAGCAAGGTGCCCAAAACTGGGCACGACGTTCAACTGCAGCCTACGCAAGCAATGAGATTGATTTGTTTACGTTCTGTTAATGGGCTGTTTTGGCCCTACCAAATATATTGCTTTTATATTTGCCTTTTCTTCTGTTCCATTTGCAGCTCTCCTTTCATTTAGAATCATAGAAGTTCACAACATGGAAACAGGCCCTTCGGCCCAACATGTCCATGTCGCCCAGTTTATACCACTAAGCTAGTCCCAATTGCCTGCACTTGGCCCATATCCCTCTATACCCATCTTACCCATGTAACTGTCCAAATGCTTTTTAAAAGACAAAATTGTACCCGCCTCTACTACTGCCTCTGGCAGCTCGTTCCAGACACTCACCACCCTTTGAGTGAAAAAATTGCCCCTCTGGACCCTTTTGTATCTATCCCCTCTCACCTTAAATCTATGCCCCCTTGTTATAGACTCCCCTACCTTTGGGAAAAGATTTTGACTATCGACCTTATCTATGCCCCTCATTATTTTATAGACTTCTGTAAGATCACCCCTTAACCTCCTACTCTCCAGGGAAAAAAGTCTCAGTCTATCCAACCTCTCCCTATAAGTCAAACCATCAAGTCCCGGTAGCATCCTAGTAAATCTTTTCTGCACTCTTTCTACTTTAATAATATCCTTTCTATAATAGGGTGACCAGAACTGTACACAGTATTCCAAGTGTGGCCTTACTAATGTCTTGTACAACTTCAACAAGACATCCCAACTCCGGTATTCAATGTTCTGACCAATGAAACCAAGCATGCTGAATGTCCTCTTCACCACCCTATCCACCTGTGACTCCACTTTCAAGGAGCTATGAACCTGTACTCCTAGATCTCTTTGTTCTATAACTCTCCCCAACGCCCTACCATTAACGGAGTAGGTCCTGGCCTGATTCGATCTACCAAAATGCATCACCTCACATTTATCTAAATTAAACTCCATCTGCCATTCATCGGCCCACTGGCCCAATTTATCAAGATCCTGTTGCAATCCTAGATAACCTTCTTCACTGTCCACAATGCCACCAATCTTGGTGTCATCTGCAAACTTACTAACCATGCCTCCTAAATTCTCATCCAAATCATTAATATAAATAACAAATAACAGCAGACTCGGCACCGATCCCTGAGGCACACCGCTGGTCACAGGCCTCCAGTTTGAAAAACAACCCTCTACAACCACCCTCTGTCTTCTGTCGTCAATCCAATTTTGTATCCAATTGGCTACCTCACCTTGGATCCCATGAGATTTAACCTTATGTAACAACCTACCATGCCGTACCTTGTCAAAGGCTTTGCTAAAGTCCATGTAGACCACGTCTACTGCACAGCCCTCATCTATCTTCTTGGTTACCCCTTCAAAAAACTCAATCAAATTCGTGAGACATGATTTTCCTCTCACAAAACCATGCTGACTGTTCCTAATCAGTCCCTGCCTCTCCAAATGCCTGTAGATCCTGTCTCTCAGAATACCCTCTAACAACTTACCCACTACAGATGTCAGGCTCACTGGTCTGTAGTTCCCAGGCTTTTCCCTGCCGCCCTTCTTAAACAAAGGCACAACATTTGCCACCCTCCAATCTTCAGGCACCTCACCTGTAGCTGTTGATGATTCAAATATCTCTGCTAGGGGACCCGCAATTTCTTCCCTAACCTCCCATAACGTCCTGGGATACATTTCATCAGGTCCCGGAGATTTATCTACCTTGATGTGCGTTAAGACTTCCAGCACTTCCCTCTCTGTAATATGTACACTCCTCAAGACATCACTATTTATTTCCCTAAGTTCCCTAACATCCATGCCTTTCTCAACCGTAAATACCGATGTGAAATATTCATTTAGGATCTCACCCATCTCTTGTGGTTCCGCACATAGATGACCTTGTTGATCCTTAAGAGGCCCTACTCTCTCCCTAGTTACTCTTTTGCCCTTTATGTATTTGTAGAAGCTCTTTGGATTCTCCTTTGCCTTATCTGCCAAAGCAATCTCATGTCCCCTTTTTGCCCTCCTGATTTCTCTCTTAACTCTACTCCGGCAATCTCTATACTCTTCAAGGGATCCACTTGATCCCAGCTGTCTATGCATGTCATATGCCTCCTTCTTCTTTTTGACTAGGGCCTCAATCTCCCGAGTCATCCAAGGTTCCCTACTTCTACCAGCCCACACAACAACAAATTTAGATTTGTTGTTGTGTGGGGTAGGGTCAAATCCGACAGGCACTGCTGCATAACTGATTGTAGAGGAGTGCACCAATACAGGTTCTTTCGCTGCGTTTATCTTGTGTGCCTGATTTGAAGTCTGATTTTGTACGCCCACTATTTTGTGGGTCAACAACACCATCAGATCCCTGTAGGTTGGTTCATTTGTACGTGGGAGTGCAGCTTCTAGCTGGAGAACTATGCCTTTGTTGCAACAATATGTGGAGCAATGTGCGTTATAAGTTTGCATGGCTGGAAGACTCCAGTAATATCTTTCAAACTGCCCGGCCCTTGGCCCTTCATCTGCCACAATCAATGCTATTAATTTGCTCAACTACTGTTGCTTCTACTTTCAATGCCTTTGACCCCAGAAAAGCCATCGCTGTCTCCCATCCTGGTTGTTTCCTCTGGTATGACCTCCCATATTTGCTCCTGTGGGCACAAACTCGATCATATCTGGTGCACAACTGGCATACCCACCATTTTCACATCTGGCTTGAGCACAGCAAACTCTCCCTTGCCAAAACCATCCTGTCCCTGAGGATCATGTTCCTTTCCTCTGCTGCTGACCACCTTTCACCCCCCCCCCCCCTTCCCTGCCCCCTCCCCCTGACGACAAGTGCAAGGAGCTCATGGATTTTTTTTCCCTGCCACATTCAAGAGCATCCATTCAGCTACCTCTGCTGCTTCTCCTTTATTCCCTTAAGCCCCTCCCTTTCAACATTTCTGTCATCACCCCATCCACAAAAAGCCCATGCTCAATCCCATGGCCCTCACTAACTACTGCCCCACTTCCAATCTCCCTTTCCTCTTTCAAGTCCTTGAATGTGCTTCTGCCCTGCAGCTCTCTGCCTTTCTCTCCCACAGCTTTCAGTTTGAATCCCTTCATTCTGGCTTCTGACGCCCCCCCCCCCCCCCCCCCCAACAGCCAAGTATAAAAGAGGCCCTAAACAAAGTAATGAACGTCATTCTCAGAGACTGGTGCATTGTCCCTCCTTGGCCTCTCTATAGCCTTCAAATCAGCCACACCATCCTCTTCCAATTCCTCTCCTCTCTAAAGCCTTCGACACAGTTAGCCACATTATCCTCTTCCAATTCCTCTCCTCTTGTCCAATGCCATGGGACTGCTCTCTTTTGATTCTACTCTTCCCTATCCAATCATAGCCAGAGCATCTCTAGCACTTGCTTCTCTTCCCACACTGCACTGATGCCTTCAGAACCGTTCAAAGATCCATCCTCGGCATCTAGATGCTGCTCCTTGGCAACATCATCCATGGACTTGGGGTCAGCTTCTGCATATATGCTAACGCTGACCAGCTCTACCTCTCCACATTTTTCAGTCCCTCCTGGGCCAACACAGCTCCATTTGTCCTCTCTGCTCTGAATTCACTGCTCTCCTGTCCTCCCTACACCTTTCCCTCCATATACCCTCTCCTACCAGTATGTACGGCCACCTCCTTGGTCATACCATTTCCTCGGGCTTCTGCTCCTATGGTCTTGATCACTGCCAATACCATGTCCAACCACTTCTCTGTATCCATCACTACCCACATCACCTTCCATCATTGCTTCCTTCTGTGTCTATCCCTGGGGGGGAAAAATCACTATAAGTCACTTATAACATCGCTCATGTGTAAGCCTATGCAGAAAGTGTTATCACGGGGGAGATGGGGATTGGAGGCTGCGTTTCAGACGAGCTAATTCTTACTGTCCATAGGTGTCACTTGATTATTGGTCACAAGACAAAAGCAGGAACCTGGTTGATGGAGACTGAGCTAATCTGGGTAATTACAGGCTGGCCAGCTTAACCTCTGAGTCTTTAATTATCACATATTTAGATAAAGAGAACGTTGTTAGAAGTAACTAGCTCGGATTTGAAAAGGGGCAACTGTGCTTGACAAATCTCATAGAATTCTTTGAGGAGATAGCAGATATGGTAGATAGGGGAAATGCAGTGGATGTGGTGCATATGGACTTTAGGAAGGCCTTTGACAAGATACATTGTGGGAAATTACAAAAGATGATTATTGAGTATGGCATTTCTCTAGAAAAGAGAAGTCTGAGGGGTGACCTAATAGAGGTCTTCAAAATTATGAAGGGGTTCGATAAGGTAGACGTGGAGAAGATGTTTCCACTTGTGGGGGAGTCCAAAACCAGAGGACACCAAATATGTGATAGTCACTAATCGATCCAATAAGGAATTCAGGAGAAACTTCTTTACCTGGAAAGTAGTTAGAATGTGGAACATGGAACAGTTGATGCGAATAACATCGGTGTATTTGAGGGGCAGCCAGATAAGTACGTGAGGGAGAAAGGAATAGAAGGATATGCTGGTAGGGTGGGAGGAGGCTCGTGTGGAGCATAAACACTGTAGGGAATTTGGGTGAATCTCTGGGGAAGACCCTAATGTCCAAAATCCTTACAACACCGGCATAGACCAGTTGGGCCGAATGGCCTGTTTCTGTGCTGTAAATTCTATGAATTATGGGGAGGATAGCAAATGGGATTAAAAAGTGAATTAGAAGGGAGAAAACTGAGAGTAAAGGGCAATTTTCAGAGCAGTTGGGAGTGGGTATTGGTATCCCACAGGGTTCAGTTCTGGGAGCATTTCTGTTCACTGTTTTGTCAATAATTTGGATATACTCCTAGGGAGAGTGGTATTGAAATTTGCAGTTGATAGCAAAATAGAAGGTATAGTTAATTCTTTAGAAGATCAAAGGAAGTTTTAAGGGCATATTAGGGAAGAAAGGGGAATGCCTAAAATGTGGCAGATGGAATTCAGTGTCACCAAATGTGAGGTGATGCATTTTGGTTTAAAAAAACCCAGCAGTAATTATACTCTGAATGATAGTAGGCTCAGTACTGTGGGAGAACAGAGAGGTTTGAGGGTACAGTTTCAAAGGACATTATTTTGGTGATACGGCTGTGAAAAAAGGCTAATAGAATTCTAGGTTTTATCACGAGGTACGGAATATAAAGCCAAGAGGTAATGATGAGCCTATCTAAAACCTAAAGATGACCTCAATTAGAGTATTGTGTGCAGTACTGGCCTCCACAATCTAGGAAAGATATTGCGGTTTTGGAGGGAGTACAACGCAGATTCACTAGCACGCTGCCTGGTGTGTGGAAATACAAATACAAAGAAAGACTTGAAAAGATGGGTCTTTTTTTTATTAGAACCATGCAGATTACGGGGCGATATAATAGAAGCGCTTAAAAGGATGGGACAGGGTAGATAGAAACAGACTGTTTCCAGTAATTGAGGGGTCAAGAACGAAGGAGTCGTAGACATGAGCTTGAATACAAGAGATTTATAACAGAGGACAGGAGAAAGTTCTTTAGAGTTGTGAAGATGAGGAATTCGCTTCCAAGGTTAATAGTTGAGGCAGAAACTATGTCAACATTAGATTTGTGGGGTGAGTAGAAGGTCAGATGACCTGTGTATGGGCTGAAGACTAAACCTGATTGACATGATATATAAATTGCACATTTAAACAGGGCTGAGCATTTATGTGTTTTATTAATGTAATTACATGACCTTTTAAGACACTCCTTAAAACCTACCTCTTTGACCAAGCTTTTGGTCACCTGTCCTAATATCTCCTTAAGTGGCTTGGTGTCAAATTTTGTTTGATAACGTTCCTGTGAATTGCCTTGGAATGTTTTACTGCTTTAAAGGTGCTATATAAATGCAAGTTGTTGTTGAATTAACCATTTAAATGGTAGATACTCGGTAAGTTGCTTAGCCTTTGAGTTAATTTTTTTTGAAAATTGCTTTAATTTAGTGGTAGATGCTAATTAGCAAAGCTGCTAATTAAAGGGGGAGTTTCTACTAATGAATCAGTCTGTGGCTTATATAATGGGTGAAAAGTTCAATCTAATTATCACTGTGAAATCACCCACCAACCCCACAACCATTGGCTGCTCATCACCATTGCAGTGCAAAAGAGATTATTTTCATTGATGTTGAGACTGAAGGAGGTTGGTGGATGAATAGAGGGAAAGAGGGAGGGCCAAAGAGCACATGCATGCTGTGTCGAAAAAGTCCCGTATTAATCAAAACAACTGCATTTTGTACCTATCCTGCTTCCTGACTCTTAACAGGGTTGTTTGGGTGTATCTGAATCAATTTGATTCGTTGTGCTGTTCACAAGCTTACTGCTAAGTGAAGCATTCATTGACTGTTCCCATTTTAAAAAAAAATGGTCCTTACTCTCTGGACGGGCTCAAGATGCTTACTGAAGAGCAGGTCAGAGGCTGGGTATTCTGCGGCGAGTGATTCACCTCCTGACTCCCCAAAGCCTTTCCACCGTCCACAAGGCACAAGTCAGGAGTGTGATGGAATACACTCCACTTGCTTGGATGAGTGCAGCTCCAACAACACTCAAGAAGTTCGACACCATCCAAGATAAAGCAGCCCGCTTGATTGGCACCCCATCCACCACCCTGAACATTCACTCCCTTCACCACCGGCGCACTGTGGCTGCAGTGTGTACCATCCACAGCAGCAACTCACCAAGGCTTCTTCGACAGCACCTCCCAAACCCGTGACCTCTACCATCTAGAAGGACAAGAGCAGCAGGCACATGGGAACAACACCACCTGCACGTTCCCCTCCAAGTCACACACCATCCCGACTTGGAAATATATCGCCGTTCCTTCATCGTCGCTGGGTCAAAATCCTGGAACTCCCTTCCTAACAGCACTGTGGGAGAACCGTCACCACACGGACTGCAGCGGTTCAAGAAGGCGGCTCACCACCACCTTCTCAAGGGCAATTAGGGATGGGCAATAAATGCCGGCCTCGCCAGCGACGCCCACATCCCATGAACAAATAAAGAAAAAAAAAGAGTAGCTGAGAGGATCTCCAGGTTTTATCCCTCCTCTGTGCCCAGTTAGCTGATCTCAGCAGGCAGTAGTGAGGTAAAAATTGTCCTTCATGCCGCTGGGTTAGGGAGGGGCAAATAAGCTAGGGGTCCCTCTCTTGATCACCATTCAATATGTGTAGGTGCGGATGTCAGGCGAGAACAGGGTTGGATGCTGCTGTGATGATCTCCATGGTCAAATAGCTTGCTTGCTGTCAACTCCGCGCGTGTAAAGCGAGCACTTTTGTAATGTACTGGAGGTCACTGGCACTGTAGCACCTGATCCCAGCTAGGAGTCAATGTCTTAAGGAGAGGAGACAGAAATAGAAGGAAATAATTAAATTACTAAAATAAGTGGTCCTCCCTATGTCATGTAAATGTTTGCATTTATTTTGTGTGAGGATGCGGTGTTTTGAAGGGGGAGTTTTATTTCTTGTGCTATCTGGGCTATAAGGGCAGACAGATTACCTGCTTCCAGATGTTTCGCCAATGTCACTCTCAAAATCGTTTTCTGTAATGCACACGAGAGCAGTACAAGAATTACAGTTTGTTATAGGAAGCTGGTGTGCAAAGGCCTGGGGTTTCTTTGGGGTGTGGAGATGGACGGTGGGAGAAGAGAAGGAATGATCAAATCTTAGAGACTCCTGCCTAATATTTCTACCAAGTGGTTAGCTTCAGTCCAGTGCTGGCGACGACCTCGCAGGAGGTTGCCTGATGCTTGGTGTTCTGAAGGTACAGGAATAGAAGGGCCGTTTGCTCTTTCCCCTTTCCTTCTTCCTGTCCCGAAGGCAGTGACTCCTGTTAAAGGGGAAGGGGGGGGAATGGGGGATGTAGTTCGACAACAACTTGTATTTATATGGAGTCTTTAACAAGGTAAAACATCCCAAGGCGCTTCACAGGAGCAATTAGCAAACAAAATTTTACACCGAGCCACATAAGGAGATATTAAGACAGGTGAGCAGAAGCTTGGTCTAAGAGGTACGTTTTAAGGAGTTTTTTAAAGGAAGAGAGAGAGATTTAGGGAGGGAATTCCAGAGCTTAGGGCCTGGGCAGCACAGGTGCTGATAACCCTCTGGTACTGTACCTCCTCCAAGGTAGCATTGCAGAAAATTCTGAAGTTGATGGGCAATATTAGATATTTTTAAAAATCTGATTTCGATATAAATGAATGAGAGGGCTTAGAATTGGGAGGACATTGTACGTATATCATTGCTGCCCTCTGGTGGTTGGGATATGCCATAACCAAACTTGAATGCCTAGTATTAAAAATTGCATCGGGTCGACCAGCATGTGATGGTGGAAAAGGACAGAAAACGTTGGGACATTTCAACGGGGGAGAACCCGTCAATATTTTCTGCCTTTTATTTTAGGTTTCTGATATTTGTAGTTTTATTTCTTGGGTACTCTATTGGAAGGCTGGATGAGGAATGCCCGTCTTTGTCACCTAAGGGTTCTCCCGTTAGATACTGTGTTAACTTTGTCCGAGCCAGAGGCGGTGTCTCTTGATGCGTGGGTCTCATGCAATCGCCTGCAACCTGGAAGGGAAGGTACCTTGATTCACTAAAGCTGGCAAAAATACTTTTACACCGATATCTTAACTTGCCTTGGTGAGTCCCAGCCGGTTTACTTTCATGTTGCTGGCTGCATGAGATCTAGCCATCAGGAGCTAGTGCCACTAGCACAAGTGTCACAGCGGATAAACACGACAATAAAGTTCAATAATGACAGAGAATAGACACTAGCTGGCATCGAAATGGTTGCAGGCAAAAGTAGTCGAATGTCAATCATTACCTTGCTGGATGTTTTAAAGGAGACGGGCCAAGTAAGTACTTTGCATGTTGACACTTTGCCCAAAGAACACGCAGAAATAGAACCAGAAAACAAACACGTTTATGATTGAGCAAACATGCTGTCTAGACACAAGGTGGCAACGGTTGTGAGGCTAGTGGCATACTGCGGCCAAGAGAAGTGTCTGCTCATCTTTCTCTGAATGTAGGCTTCTGCTCGTTGTGTGGGCAAGTGATGGATGGGAAAATGAAGAATAAAGTGTTGAACGGTGTTGGTAAGCAGGGGTGTGGGGGGAATTCGTAGTGTTGCTGCAAGAGTGCTGGCAGCTCAGGAAAACCTGATGGGAGCTGTGAGGTTCAAGGTCATCGGTGTTGAGCTGTGATCCAGGCTCAGTGTTCATCAGTGCGGCTGTTCTGTTCCATAGGTCCGCGTAGCTCCACTGATTCATTCCAAAACAAAACCTGCTTCTCCAGTCATTTACTCCACAAACATCATTGTCATCTCGAACTGATTTCACAAACCCTCTCCTCGCCGGCCTCCCTGCCTCTATGCTCCACATTTTTGAGGTAACCCAGAACATCTATGGTCTTGCGACTTGTCCTGTTTGCCCATCATTGCCTGTCCTCCCTCTGGTCCAGTGACTCCCTGCACCACAACAAATCGATTTGAAATTCCTCATCTTCAAATCTCTTGATAGCCTTGCTCCATCCTATCTCGGCCATTTTTCTCATGGCCCCATGCAGCGTCCACTCGCCTGGTTCTGGATTGCTGCTCATTCTCTGTTCTCGCCTCTCCTACATTAGAGGCTGATCTTTTAGTCACTGCTCCCCTGCCTTCCGGAATCCCTATATATATATATATATATATATATACATACATACACACATATGTGTGTATGTATATATATATATATATATATATATATATATATACATACATACACACATATGTGTGTATGTATATATATAATATATATATATATATAATATATATATATATTATTTATATATATATATATATATATATATATATATATATAGAAAACTGATTTGAATTGCTAGGAACCAGTTTAGTCTCTCCTTCCCCCTCCCAAAGTTGGTAGCCTGCCACCGTCTGGCTGAGATCAGCTAAGTTGGCAAAGAGCGGGAATCTGGGGCCGTTAACGTCTGTATGGCTCATTACCACAGCAGACGGAGTCTCACCCATTGTCAAGGATTGTTCTGATTTTTGTTTCCCCATCAAAATGGAATCTTTGTGGTACTCCTCGTTTCCAAGCTTGTCGAGGTATTTCAGAAATCAGCCTGATGTGCATAGAGCTTATTTGTCATTTAAAAAAAAATTGCATTTCTAAAGCGCCTTTCACGACCTCTGGACTTGCCAAAGTGCTTTACAGCCAATGAAGTATTTTTAAAGTGTAGTCTCTGTTGTAATGCAAGTACTGTGTTTTATGGTTCACATAAATCGATCATGATTCATCCTATTTTTAAAAAAAAACTGAACTAAGGGGAAAATGACCAGCTATATATTATAGCGCAGTGCTTGCCAATGCCCAGGGCTTGGAGAAAACAGTACTTTCTCTAAAGTTAGGAATCACGCAGCCAGCTCCTAGTTTTTCACATCAATAACTACCTTTGACGTGGCTTTTTCTTATTCCCGAAATGGCATTGTTCTTCAATTTAAAAAAAAATTTCCTTGGCCGCTTGGAAATAAGTTGGCAAAGAAAATAGCACTATTACCAAGTCGGCTTAATCCTCATCTCCGTTTGCTCCTCTCCTGGAAGCACTGCCATTTAATGGGGTACGAGTCCATAGGCAGCAGGAGCACCTCTGGTACATTGTCCAAGTGGCCATTCTTCATGCGACCTAGACACTGCCAGCAGACAGTTTAGCTGTGGAGGGGACTGCAATCGAGCCTAATCCTGGGATCACTTGTCACTCGCCTACAAATGCACTTTCCAGCAGGGGACACTGGTGTTAATTGAATCCATATGATTTATATCAATTAGTGTTAATTGTATTCAGGTGGTGTGCATCAATTGGGGACTCTTGTATCCATTGATATGAGAGCTTATCCAGGGGGGACGACAGTGGGTAATGTGTTGATCTCTGTGAATAAAGGTTTGGAAGCAACTGAAGACCAGGCTGTCATATTCTATCCTTCACCACCAGGTCTATCCAATTTATTACAACTGGGTCGTAAGCAGTCGCTCTGGCTGAGATATTTTTCTGAAGTATTCCCTCTCTACCCCAGGGGCACTGAGATTAATTGTAGCATCCCACCTGCTGTCTGGACCGAAGTCAACTAACTTAGTGCAAACCAGGGATCAAATCAGAAGCCTCCTGGTTTGATAGGGTAGATAGAGAGAAACTATTTCCTCTCGGGGGTGGGGGGGGCGCATCTTAAAATGAGAGCTAGGCCGTTCAAGCATAATGTCAGGAAGCACTGCTTCACACACGGGGCAGTGGAAATCTGGAACACTCCCCCAAACAGCTGTTGAGGCTGGAGGTCAATTTAAAATTTCAGAACTGAGATTGATAGATTTTTGTTAGGCAAGGGTATTAAGGGATATGGAACCAAGGCAGGTAGATGGAGTTAAGATACAGATCAGCCATGATCTAATTGAATGGCAGAGCAGGCTCAAGGGGCTGAATGGCCTACTCCTGTTCCTATAGTCTAGTGCTACACTAGGCGGTCTTGAGATGACTAAATGGACAAAATAAATACTTTGCAGACTTCTACATTGACCGAGGTGTGTCTACAGATGCAAGGGGAATTTTCTACTCCATGCAAATCAGTAATGATGAGAAACATCAGGTAATTGTTCTGCTCGAGTCAGTGGAAATAAATCTCTAGTAGAGATTTTCATTCAAATAAATGGTTTATGTGCAACAAAATGGTTTGCTAATAGCTGGGAACCACTGTGCACTGTGAGTTATGGATTGAAATACACACCGACATGGCTGTTAACCTGTGCTGTGGCTTCTGTTGCAGGAAACTCTGTCTGGAGTGGTTATTTTATCCAGTAAAGAAACCATTCAGCACCAGGGAATCACCCTGACCATGGATGGGGCTGTTAACCTGCAACTCAGTGCAAAGAGCGTTGGTGTATTTGAAGCTTTCTACAACTCTGTCAAGGTAAGTGTCGCTGCCCTGTTACTTTTCCCTCTACTCTGTAAATCACAAGGATGAGATCACTGCGGGGATGAACTATATACATTTGTATTATGGACTCGTGCCCTTGCCCTGCGTTTGTTGGAAAATTCTAAACTACTATCGCAGTGCTTTGACGCTTAACTGTAAGGTTACTCTTTTCTCGAGATCTGTACAACACTTTTTCCTTTATTGATAACCTTCCAGTTAGATGCTGATCTGTGTAATGCAAAGACCAGATCTCTAATGAGTGCCAGCTTCCAGTGTTCTCTTTACAAGAACAGACAGCCCACTGCATATTCATGGGGACTCTCTTTTGTAGGTCTGTTGGTTCCCTGTATGTGGTGGTTTATAAACTTGGGCTGCTTATACCAAGGAGCTTGTGCAGGGGGACGGGGGGCAGGGGGAGGGGTCAGAGTGGGGGGCAGGGGGAGGGGGACAGAGAGGAGGAAGGGGGGCGTCCAGGGAGAGGGAGAGATCTGCTGTCAGCTGCACTCCTGTAATGTGAAAATGTTTGTGGACTAATTGGCAGTATCTGCCTGAAGCTAGTTACAGATAACGGCTGATCAATTTTGATTATTCGTGACAGTCAGCCTGCTTCTATCACTTGCCAATGTGGCATTGCGGAGTGGAGGCGCAGAACAGCCATTTTGAATGATGTGATTGGGCCAATAATGTGCGGTCTAATGCAACTGGGAACTAGTCTATTTTTGCTGCCAAACTTGCATGTGCAACATAAGTCAATATTAGACTGGGATCTCATGCAAATGTTAAAATAACAACCGTTTATGCCTAAAGTTTAGTCTTTGGATGACGAATGATCCAGCAAGCCCTCCCGAAAGCACCCAGGCTTCCGAAAAGCCAAGAAGTAGTTGGAAGCAGTATCAATGATCTGCCCCTAGATGGCGGAAGCTGCTTATTTTGTGTTATGAAAATAAATGAATTACATACATATTCTGAGGTAAAGGAGAAAATGCTGGAAATACACAGCAGGACTGTTTGCATCTGTAAAGAGAAACAGTCAATGTTTCAGATGTAATCACTTTCTCAGAATATAAATATATATATGCGATTATGATGCCCTAGTTGCCCTGAGGGTATTAACCACATAATGTGGGACTGGACACAGATGGGGTGACCGATTTCTTTCCCTGAAGAACGTTAGTGAATTAGTTGGGTTTTTACCACAATTCAGCTGTTTTCATGGTGCCCCCAAATTGCCAGATTGATTGAATTCAATCTCTCAACTTGCCATGGTGGGATTTGAACTTGTGACCTCTAGGTTGTTGGTCCATTGCCATAACCACTAGGCTACTGGACCCAACGTCAGTTGTGTTCTTGGAGTGGGGGTGGGTGTGGGGTCTGTTACACATGTCCGCGATCTTGTAGGAAAATGAGAATATAAAGAGCATATGGAGTTCAAAATAAAATCCCGTTAGTACTGTGGGTGTGCTTTTCTGAGCTTGGGTATACAACAGATCAATGGAATTTCCAATTGAAGTATCATAAGTAACAGAAAAGCTGTACTCATTATTGGGGCAGGATGGAGGGAGCTTTCCTCTGCATTTGACCCCTGAGAGCGCCGGATGCAGAATCACCCACACTGTCAACCTCAGCATATAAACCCTCCTCCTCCTTCCCTTTCTCCCCCCCCCCCCCCCCCCCCCCCCCCGCCCCAAAAAAGAAAAACTTTTTTTGGCTCAACTCGCCTTGAAGTTTCAGCACTGATCTTTTCCATTTTTGCAGCCTATCCAGCTTATCAACAATAACATAGAGGTAGCCAAGGCGGGGAAACTTCCCAGTGGCCGAACGGAAGTCCCTTTTGAATTCCCACTGAAGGTAAAAGGCAGTAAAGTTCTGTACGAGACGTACCACGGGGTCTTCGTAAACATTCAGGTATGTGACGACTGTATATGTCAAGGTTTACCAAAAGATCATGTTCAGCATAGTCACAATTTGTTATTACAAGGTCAGCATTTCAGCCCTGCCTTAATTGGAGCTGGGCTGAACTGGGGAGGTAAGGTAGAGAGAGGGTTATCTTCTATGATTTTATTTAACCATCAGAGGTTGCAGTCCTTAGGGGTAATTTTAACTTTCAGCGATGGTGTAAAACACATGATATCAGATTGGCCGTCCGTTATACATCTTGCCCGATCTTGCTTTCCCCTGGAGGCGGCCCCTTGCCTTTCACACCCAGCACACTTTCGAGTTTCAAGCCCTCTTGAAATACTGAGATTTGAGAAAACAAGCAAGCCAGAAAATCAAAAAAAAAGTCAAAAGAAAAGAATGAATGCACCAAACAAAATGCAAAAAGAACACACAGTAAAAGATATCTGAGAATCATTAACGACCCAGCACAGCACAACTTTAAGAAAGAAAAGGTCGAAGGTTAGGAAGGGCCTTCCACTTAAAAAGAAAAAGAAAGACTTGAATTTATATATCGCCATGCACGACCTCGGGACGTCCAAAAGTGCTTTACAGCCAATTATGTACTTTTGAAGTGTAGTCACTGTTGTAATGTAGGAAGGACATTGCTGACTCTACATTTTATCAGCACACCTCAGGAAATTTCCTCGCTCTCGCTCTCTCATCGGCCTTCTTCTCTCGCTCTCTTCTCGCCGCCCTTCCCTCTTTCTCTCCCACTCTCCTCGTCCTTGCTCTGATGCAAATTGAACACTGACACAAATATCAGAGCTGGGACTTCCCAGCAACTGTTGAGTTTTAAAAAATCTGGTGGCTGTTCCACGCTGTTGCTAATTAAATACTTAACATCCTGCTGCTCCCAGGTGCTGACACCCTGAGGGTTTGTTGAGCAATGCTGGAGTTCATGGAAGAGAACAGAACCTTCACATTCTAACACAAGCATCTCTGAGGAATTACTATTGCTTACTGTTTTTGTCATGAGAGATCCAATGTATACAAGTCCTTTTACTCTTGTTCCGAGGTGTATTGCTGAACATGGGCAATAAACAGATCTCGAGCTGTAGTAGCCTATACCTGCCTCCACTGCTTTTATTTTGCAATATAGTTTCGTCATGAAATTTCTTTGCCGCCTTTAATAATTGAAAAGCAAATTCTTTCCCTCACTATCTGCTTCGAACTGTTGTGTGTAAGCTTGTTTGTGTCTCGCTGCATTCTGCCTCTTTCTAGCGCCTTTGCATTGGATCATGAAAATCAGTTGGTTTCTTCCCCCTCCCCCCCCTTCCTCGCTGCTTGCCCATTCTCTTCTCTGCCCTTACCCCAGAAATTAGGAGAAAGAAATACTTGCATTTATATAGCATCTTATCGTGTTGTTGAAACATCCCAAAGTGTTTCACTAAATTGGTTATTTTTGGAGTGCAATTAAATTCATTACTTTTGGAGTGCAGTGACTGGTGGTCAAACACGGGAGTCATTTTACACCAAGGTCCCACAAGCAGCAATGAGATGAATGATGAATTAATTGTTCTTTGGTGGTGTTGGCCTGCTCCCTGCCCTCCAAATAGCATTGTGGGAATTTAACATCTACCAATAGGCAGCCGGGACCTTGCTTAAACATCTCATCTATCCAAAGACCAGCTCCTCTGACAATGCAGCACTCCCTCAGTATTGCACTGGTGTATTAGCGAAGGTTACAAGCTCAAGCTTGGGGATGGGGCATGAACTTGCAACCTTCTGCCCCAAAGGTAAGTGTGGCCCACTCAATAAAAACATCCAGCTTGTAGGTGGCACCTTTATACCATCTTTACCCACTGTATGTTTAGGCAACACAAGGCTTATACCAGTGTAGCTTGTTCAGAATGACCCAAGACTACCAACAGTAATCTCATTGACCCACGCAAAAAAAGTTTCTCAGGCAACCTGCTGTTTCTCTCTCCTAGTGGAGTGAACAGGAAAAATGTCAAGAAATAAATATAAGGACCAGTTATAAGGGAAAGCAGTAGAAGTTACACAAGTTTTATTGTAATAACAACTGCCAAGATCCCATACATTCTTGCATCATTTTAATTATACCCAAAAAGGGAGGTGAATTGGTACATCAGATTTTAAAGAATTTAGGTGATTCCTAAATTGTAGATGCTGTGGATGTTGGTGTTTTAAAGTTTATTCAGGTTGTAGTATTTATTGTGTTTGTATCAGCTGACACTATCTAAGTAATGCAGCTACACTGTTGGTTTTATTTTAACAAACTGTTTCAAAGAGCATTGTTGTTCAATATAAGCATTAATTTTTTTCAATTCTGGCCTTCATCACACTCTTGCTTTGGAATGAGATATTGGGCTGGAATTTGTTGGAGTGGGGCATCTCACGGCGTGCCCGGTTAGTTAGACTTTTTTTGCACCCTTCAGCTCAGAAGTTTTTTTGGAAGTGCGAGCTGATAACGTCCCGGCGAAGGCAACGGGACATCTGGGACCTTGGTGAACAACGGCACCAACAGTCCATCTCCTTAATCAATGAGATTTAAGGATTGAGAAGTAAATAGGAAGGGGTGAGAAGGAGGATGAATTAGAGTGGGTGAATTCAGTGTCCAATCAGGTACAGAAAGAGAAATAGAGAGGGAAAGAAAGACTGGATTGAGAGAGAGAAGAAAGAGATGAAAAGTAAGAAAAAAAATTTTAAAATTTGACATTTTTAAATCTCCAACAACAATTTACTACCTGCAGGAGTGAGACTCCGCACTTTTAATTGTTAACTTTCTGAGCCAGAGGTTGATTGGCAATCATTAACAATTATCATGTTGTTAAAAGGGTACTTATGCTATTAATTACCAGACTTGACTTTTTGTGGTGAGTTTAATGGGCAGTTAATCTGCAAATGCAGCAGCTTCGTGAAACTCCCGGGAAGGTTAAGTGTGAGATGCTGTTTTCGTGAAGCCAACAGCAGGGCACGCAAATCGTTCAGCAACTTGTGGAGATTCACAATTCATGGAGTATCTCTTCCTCGCCACAAGTTGCTGGCCGCACATGCCGTTATTTTTTCTGTAAATTCCGAACCATTGGTTTTGATGCAAGTACTTTAAAGTAATAACTCGATCAATCCTTTCAAAGCTGTGATACTTGATAGTGATTGACCATGTGATGAGGTACGTTTACCCGATTAGTCGTTTTGCTGTATTTGTCTGATCTGATAGTTCACATTGCCCTCAAATGCAGCCTGCATAATTGCAATGAGGATTGATTGGATTGTTGTGAGCAGTTAGTTGCCTTTTCTGTAGGGCAACATCCAGTTTAACTTTATATTTAAAAAAAACACTTGCATGTTGCTACTTCTGTGCTTTTGAGGAAATGTATTGATTTGCTAAGTCTTGATCCTGAACCATCAGCACCAAAACAGGCATTGAGGATCATGAATGTCACTGATTGTTGAGCTCAATGACTGCCATCTGGAGGTGAGCCTCTTGACTAAGTCGTCCAAGTGGTTTGTTTCTGGCTCGATAATCCAAAATTGTAAGTCGCTTCTAGCGATGAGACCTGTGCTGCAGATATTTGGTCCCTGGTAACCGATACTGATTTGGTTTTGTTCTGTGATTAGTGCCAGCTGTGGCAAACATCCGCAACTTTTCAACAGTCTATGGCTGCACAGTCTTGGGGTGCCATTGGCGACCAGTCTGTAAACTTGCAGTCCTGGAATGCCGCTTGTCCTAGCTTGTGGGTCTAGGCCTTTTTTTTTCTTTGAGATTTCTCTGTGCCTAGAGGTGTGATTGATTATTGTGCCTCTTTCAGTACACACTCCGTTGTGACATGCGCCGACCATTGCTTGCCAAAGACTTGACCAAGAGCTGCGAGTTCATTGTGCATTCACTGGTAAGTGCAGACCAGCTTTATGAAGGAAGACGATTTTATGAGGAGAAATGAGTGTTTATGTCTGTTGGTTTTGATGTCCTTTAATTTGCCTTCTGAAAACTCACTGGAGGCAGTCACTGTCTTGTCTGCGAAGCCAGGACTTGAGGAACAAAGATGGTGTATGCAAAGAGAAGGGAGAAAGCTGTGAAAGGAACTTGTACGAATGAGAAATCAATGCTCAAAAGTGAAAGGAAGGCCTTCGCAGGCAGAGAAAAGCAGCAAGAAAGGAGAAAAGACTAAAAATGGGCAAAGAGGTTCAAAATAAGGGAAAGAGGTTGAAGTGAATGAATTGTAGTGAACTTGGTCATACAGGTTCTTGTTGAGAATGGTGTGTGGAATTTTATTAAGGGGGACACAGTTGTGGAAGAGCAATATTGCCTGTGCCTAATGGAAGTATCTTCTACGTTACAGGGCCGATTTTCTGAATGCGTGCTCCTGGTATGGAGCCTCACCTGCCGGGAGAGCACATGGAGAAATAAATGGACAGAAAATTGAGGGGGACGTGACCTAGACTACCCAACTTGCGCTCCCAGCAGATGATGCTCCGTGTGGCTGCACGTGTTTGGGAGCTCAACCCTAGCGTCTTCCTAGTATCTGCGTAAAATGTCATCCTTTTCCAAGTTGTGAAATGAGTGCGTTGCAATTATTTTTCTTCATTTTAAAGTTAATTCTCTTCTCTTAAAGCCTCAGAAGGGGAGGCTGACTGCCAGCCCTGTGGATTTCAGCATCACCCCCGAATCACTGCAGAATGTCAGAGAGGTGAGCAGCACTGCTGGTAAGAGTCAGGACTCTGATGGGTCACAGCCTTGTCAGGAAACAGTTTTGCAAGGAAATTGGGGTAAGGGCAAGTGGATTTAAAAAAAAAACAGCCCACCTGGTGCATCAATCAATTGCTGGTGAGAGCACTGAGGTTGGCTCTGAAACATTTCCAGACCGTAGTACACAGCAAGCATGTGTGGTCGGAGAACAGGATGGTGGCCCAATAAGTCAACAAACAGGAAGGCTCATTTCTGCTCCTTGTTGAGATATGGTTCTGACTAATTGCTCTGGAGAGAGTGCAGAGAAAATTTACAAGAATGTTGCCAGGGCTTGAAAATTGTAGCTACGAGGAGAGATTGGATAGGCTGGGGTTGTTTGCCTTGGAGCAGAGGAGGCTGAGGGGAGACTTGATTGAGGTGTACAAAATTATGAGGGGCTCAGATAGAGTAGACAGGGAGTACCTGTTTCCCCTAGCGGAGAGTTCAAGAACTGGAGGACATAGATTTAAGCTGATTGGCAGAAGGATTAGAGGGGACATGAGGAAAAACCTTTTTACCCAGAGGGTGGTGGGTCTATGGAATTCGCTGCCCGAATTGGTGGTAGAGGCAGGGACCCTCAACTCTTTTAAAAAGTACCTGGACTTGCACCTAAAGTGCTGCAAGCTGCAGGGCTATGGACCGGGTGCTGGAAGGTGGGATTAGAATGGGCACCCGGTTGTTCTTCAAGCCGGCACGGACATGGTGGGCCGAATGGCCCCCTTCTGTGCTGTATCTTTTCGATGGTTCTATGGTATACTCGTGTCTGGGTCATGAGGTTGTTCTCTCGATTCAGTAGTTCACCGTCATAGACAGTGTAGTTGGGGGATGGTCTCTGTTGTCTCGTTCACCCTCGCAACTAGAAGATCCATCTGAAGGTAGTTTGACATTTTTCAGAACTGGGAGATATCCAAAGATAAATCTGTTTACCCCTCTGGACAGTCGGCAGTTCTTGTGTTTCAGCTCGAGGACAAAGGGCCGTGTCTTGCGTTTTTTTATTGTGACATGTAGCTTACTGAATGTATTTGCTTTCATTTCCCTGATGGCTCAGAATGAAAGTTATAGAATATTCCCTTATTGGCCCCACAAACTGTTGTTCTGTGGTAGTATAGCACTGAGCAGCGGCAGGATGCCAATGTCTCTCAGAAGGAATTTCCTTGCCGTTAGATGGTCAAATATTGCGCCCAAACCTGGAGATAGTCCAGCTGGTGTCTGCGTTTTTGAGTGGCAATAACCTTTAGGTCAGGGTCTTGCACTCATGGTGGTAAATAACTTGATTAGTTCCTGCAGGGCTTGTCTCAGTGGAGCTTGTAGCACAAAATGGAACCAAATTTGTTCAGTGGTGCTCAATTAGTTGCATCTCCTGTCGCCCATTATATTCCATAGTATTCCCAGCATTCATTTGACATTGTAAATAGAGCTAGGTCTTATAACAATCATATTGTGGTTCAGGTTCAAGTGTCAGCTTGACTTAGTTTGTCTCTTGCTTCTGAGTCAGAAGGTCGTGGGTTCAAGCTCCATTCCAGGACCTGAGCACATAATCTAGGCTGACGCTTAATCTAGGCTGACACTTCAGTGCAGTGCGGGGGGGGGGATTTTCTGCAAATTCTTTGGATGTGATGCTTAACTACAATTCCATGTGTGTGTTCCAATGGTTCAGGTGGAAATTAAGGATCCCATGGTAATATTTGAAGAAGAGCAAGGATCTTCCTGGTGTCCTGCCCAACATTCCTCCCTCACCCAACTCCACCCAAAACACAGACTACATGATCGTTTATTGTCGCTCGTGGGTGCAAAATGGCTGCAGCATTTGCGTACATAACTGTCACTGTATTTCAAAGTAATTCATTGTATGTGAAGCACTTTGAGGCATTTCTGACTGATGTGATCAGGTGGTATATAAATGTATATCTTTTGTCCTTCATGACCAATTTAGATTATTAGGGAATCACTTAGTGTCCTGTACTATCCAAGCAGTTAGTTAGGCCCTCATTGGTTCCCAACTGCGACCTTAATTTAGGTCACAGGTTAATGTTCAAACCTCTTTGAACATGTCAGTTTAAATTTCTTTCATGTAAAACAGCAGTGCTAGCCTGCAGGGTAGTGAACTGTGAGCCCCTGTCGTAGATCTGTTGTATTTGATTTGACATTCTGACAGCAGTCCTTTGGACTCATCCTAAGGTCACTCCCCAGGTTCCATTGGGTTCAAGAAATTGTTGTCCATTTTACCCACTGCTATATAAGTCATATGTGAATCATCGTTTCCACTATGTAAATGCCCATAGAACCCCAAGTTTTTACGCCTCTTCCATAAGCAATTCAGGCAGTCTAAACAGTCATTCTCGCGTTGCAAAGACCTAAGATAAACGAGTGACTAAGCAACGGATTGCCAAATGGATGTTTGAATGTATCCCACACTTCATCGTCTTGCGGGGAAAACCCCAAGGGGTCGGTCATTTCACCCATTCTTTTACTTGTTCTTGGACGTCTCTCAATCAGGGTCCAATTGATAGCATGTGCAAGGCTATTGGAGCAATACGGACACATTTACTAACATTGCTGTCTCGATTAACTGCAGTACACTACAATACCTTTGGCATATCGATTTTGACAGATGATGTTATGGCTCCTACACAAGGGCATTCTCAGCAAAGTTGCCCCCCGCTGAGTTTGTACCACTTTGATATGTTCTTACGCTATGTGGAGGATGCAGAAAGAAGTGGGAAAACGTGACTAATTACTGCAGAGGATCTTCATTTTTGATGTGCATCATCCATATACCCACAATTCCCGCTTGGGTGGGAATGATTTTTAAGTAGTTAGCTTCAGTTTAGCTTCAAGTCAAAATGAGCTGCAGTGGTGCAGGTTCTCGCGCTTCATCGGTGTGGGAGTAAGACTGCTACTGTAGGGGCACTGCCTATCTGCACTATCGAGATGATGTTTTTGTGTACGTGTTCAGCACTTGGTTTCCCCAGCCTCCATAGAGCTGGGCTCCACTACAGTGTGTAGAACATGTGCTGTTCTGCTATGCAAGTAACCTAACTTCCATTAAGTAACTTTTTTGCCCAATTTATTACATGTTGTCCACAGCCCTAATTGTGCACACTTACTGTCTGTGCTATACATTCCTTGTTGACCAAGCTACAGAAAGCTAATTGTAATAATCATTGGAAACCACTTGTATTTCAGAAAGGCTTCCATCACATATAATTTGTATTTCAGAAAGGCTTCCATCACATATAATTTCCACATCGTTCACCTGAGGAAGGAGGTAGCCTCCGAAAGCTTGTGAATTTAAAATAAAATTGCTGGACTATAACTTGGTGTTGTAAAATTGTTTACAATCACATATAAGAATATGAAAGCCTCTTTGTGCAATGGGAACTTCCTTACTTGTGTTTTGCTGTGAGTTCTCACCTCATTCCAGTTAGTTGCCAGTAATTCCAGCTTCTCCTAACGGGACTATGTAATCTGAAGCGCAGTGGCAGTCAGTAGCCTTGATCTGATTGTACAGTTATTCCGATCTGCATGTTTGTGTGGTGTCGCCTCAAACAGGAGTGAAACCCCATTATCATTTCTTTGTCCTGGATTTTTACCCCACAAACAAAGTGATGATACAAACACAAACACAGTAAAAGAGGAGATAATTGAGATACTGGATGGGCTAAAAATTGATAGAGGTGGTACTGAGAATTGCAAATGTTTCATCCTTGTTCAAAAAAGGTATAAGGACAAACCCAGAAACTACAGGCAAGTCAGTTTAACCTCAGTGGTGAGGAAACTTTTAGAAATGATAATCCGGGACAAAATTAATAGTCACTTGGACAATTATGGATTAATTAAGGAAAGCCAGCATGGATTTGTTAAAGGCAAATCGTATTTAACTAACTTGATTGAGTTTTTTGATGAGGTAACAGAGAGGGCTGGTGAGGGCAATGTGGTTGATGTGGTGTATATGGACTTTCAAAAGGTGTTTGATCAAGTGCCACATAATAGGCTTGTCAGCAGAGTTGAAGCCCATGGAATAAAAGGGGCAGTGGCAGTATGGATACGAAATTGGCTAAGTGACAGAAAACAGAGAGTAGTGGTGAATGGTTATTTTTCGGACTGGAGGAAGGTGTACAGTGGTCGGTGCGGGGACCACTGCTTTTCTTGATATATATTAATGACTTGGACTTGGGTGTACAGGGCACAATTTCAAAATGTGCTGTGACAGCAAACTTGGAAGTGTAGTGAACAGTGAGGAGGATAGTGATAGACTTCAAGAGGACATGCAGGCTGGTGGAATGGGCGGACACATGGCAGATGAAATTTAATGCAGAGAAGTGCAAAGTGATATATTTTTGTAGGAAGAACGAGGAGAGGCAATATAAACTAAAGGGTACAATTCTAAAAGGGGTACAGGAACAGAGTGATCTGCGGGTATATGTGCACAAATCGTTGAAGGTGGCAGGCAGGTTGAGAAAGCGGTTAAGAAACCATACGGGATCCTGGGCTTTATAAATAGATGTGGAGATGCCGGTGATGGACTGGGGTTGACAATTGTAAACAATTTTACAATACCAAGTTATAGTCCAACAAAGTTACGTGGATAGACTGGAGCAGCTGGGGTTGTTCTCCTTAGCGCAGAGAAGGTTGAGAGGAGATTTGATAGAGGTGTTCAAAATCATGAGTGGTCTAGACAGAGTAGATAGAGAGAAACTGTTCCCATTGGTGGAAGAGTTGAGAACCAGAGGACACAGATTTAAGGTGATTGGCAAAAGAACCAAAGGCGACAGGAGGGATAACTTTTTTACGCAGTGTGTGGTTATGATCTGGAATGCACTGCTTGAAAGGGTGGTGGAGACAGATTCAATCGTGGCTTTCAAAAGGGAATTGGATAAGCACTTGAAGGGAAGAAATGTGCAGGGCTATGGAGAAAGGGCAGGGAATGGGACTAACTGGATTGCTCTTGCAGAGAGCCAGCACGGGCTCGACGAGCCGAATGGCCGCCTCCTGTGCTGAAACGATTCTATGATAAGATCAGGAAGGCTTTGTGTACAAATGCTTTAACTTTCCCCAAAACATCTGGCGACCTTTATCTCTGATTTGCATCGGCATTTTAAAAAGTTTTGTTTTCTGTTAAAACCAACTTTTGCAGTCTGTGACTTTTTATGTAATGCAGTTTTATCACCAGCTGTCAGTACCTCTTTTGGCCTGTTAATCAGATTAGACTTGATTTTTTTTCTCTGCAGACTGCCAGCGTGTGTCTGGCTCCCCATGATAGGTAGCACCCTGGTTTATCAGGGTTTTGGTGGTTCTCATTGAGGCTGGTGTCAGATTGCAATGGCAACTGTAAATTTTGCTCTCTTTATCTCCCAGTTTCATATCTGATTAGCATGGAATTGTCACTCCATTAGATGATGCAGAAGGTTCTGGTGTGATTGGTGGCTGGGCATTTTCTAGTGTTATTGGTTGGGGGAAGCAATGTTGGCCAGGACACCAAGAGAATTCCCTGCTCCTCTTCAAAAAAGAGGTAGATGGGACCTCAGTTTAACATCTCATCCAAATAATGACACCTGGCAATTCAGCACTCCCTCAGTATTGCAGTGGAGTGTCAGCCGAGATTGCGCTTAGAGTTTGAACCAGTAACCTTCCGATCCAGAGGAGAGAATGCTACCAACAGCCAAGTTGGCACATGGCTCCTAGGTTAAAGACTGTTTTAAGATCTTGACTCTGTTCGTGGCCCAAGCTGGTTCTATTGATATCGCCTCACTCCAAGATTCTGCTTAAAAACTAGGAGGCAATAGAAAGCACTTGTCAATCAGCAGCTTAGATTTTTACTCTAAATATGGATCTTGGGGACAAAGTGAGAGTCTGGGGTTAAAAAAATATTTGTAAAGAACCAATGTTTCTTAGTGAACTTTTCCTTGAGTAAATTGGAGTTGATTCTATTGGGAGGAACCCGGTGGGAAAGCACATTGCTGTGGGTAGAAAGTGGCACTTGTGATTTTCTTTTTTCCATTCTACATGATGAACTACTATCTCTGCTAGCCTGGGGTGGAGGGCGAGACACCCCAGGTTACTTGAGGTGTCTACCTCCTAGTGGGCAGGGGCTGGGAAGGACCCATTGAGTGAATTTTTTAAAAGCATTATTACGAAAAGGAACAGCAGTCAACAGTGATCTGAGCAAAGTAATGGATGAGAATGGAAGAAAGACAAGGGATTGCATTGTCAAAGTTGGGCAAGTGATGGCTTGCAAAGTTAAACAAGTCTGAATCCATTTCTTCACACGTGCGCTCATGTTATTAAATGAACATTTATACAGAGTAGCTGGAAATGCCCAGGAGACTCTTGCGGCTGGGCTTATTACCTGGTGCTAAATGGGTTGTGTCGAGAGATTCTGGTAATTTCCTGAATGTTAATTGCCAAGGACAGTGACTCAGCTGATGGCCTGAAGTGCAGCCTGTTTTTTATGCTGTGACTACCACAGATGCTAATCCCGGTGAAGAAAAGGGAGAGGTTAAACAAAAATCAGCAACCCAAAGGCTAGTCAGTGGTTCTCAAACAGTATTCAACTCGCAAGGAAAATCTTTAGTGGAAGGAGAAACAAATTCCAAGCTGGATCTGTCAAAAGTCCTATACATTGGAAAATGTGAATGCTGTCCTAAAAAGAATTGCAGAGCAACATTTGATATTGTAAATCTATGTAATATGGCATGCATCTAGTATATGTATGAGATTGCTTAAAAGTGTTGGGCTGTCACACATGCAAAGTTACCCCTTCCCCTAGATGGAGTTAGATAGGCAGTTTATGCTATGTCTTAAGCCCATTATTGACGTAGCTGAGTAAAGGCTATGGATCTCTCTCCCACTGGTACCGTAGAGACAGGAAGCTTCTAGAATGCTGAGCCAATAGAAGTTAATGTAAACTAAGGGTGAAGGTCATGGAAGGTGTATGATGTAATGGCCAATAGCTAAGGGTATAATAACTAGACCATTGTAACGGGAATATAGTGAAATCGAGGGTTGGCCACCCTGCTATTGAGCTCAGCAACTGTAACGTGATGTCTCCCGCAGCCTTCTCATCGCCATGTGTGTTGTCTGTGCATTTCATTTCCTCTAATAAATCTACAAGCGAAATTCCTGGCACAGAGTCAATGACTCCAAGCTTGATTATTACCAACCCTTTGAACATAGTTATTTACTTTGTTTTGTCTTCTCAAAGTTATCTCCGATAAAGTTCATCTTTTACCTAATAGCTTCTTGCCTTTAGTGCTATCAGGCCTATTCTGTCGCAGAAGAAGGAAGTTCTGGTATATTCTGTGAAATACTAGTCTTGCTGTGCATCATAAAAAAAAAAAATCAGCGTCTGTTGTGTGACCCCAGCCCCAGAATGTTGTATTGCTCATTAGTTTCAAAATAAGCAACCTTAAACAGCACTCTGGCGGGGGGGGGGGGAGATACATCCGATCAGAATCGTGTACGTGCGCATAACATCGGAGTAGAGAATCCTGCCAACTTACACTGGTTTTACACATGAAGGATAACTACGTGGGCAAATACTGGCGGGCTGCTAGCACCAGTGGACTTGTACCCCGATGGGAATAGGGGGGAATTAGCAACAAGGCACGGATTAAAGAAAAATCATTAATAACAGGAAGTAGCCAAGAGAGCACAGCTTCAGCTGAAATTGTATTTCTCAGAGAATAGTGTTGTTTTAGCCCTAGTTGAGATGCGGAGGTTATTGTGTGGGGATTGTGATTGTATTGTGTGCTGCATTGCAACTATCTCTTAGCATCGGCAACAAAGGCTGCATTGTAATGATACATAATTTATTTTTTAAATGGGCACAGTGTACAGCTGCAGGCACTTGTCTGTACAATACAGTCCAAGGTTCGTTCTGTGGCTTGTGTGAGAGCAAGCGATATCACGATCTGCAGAAACAATGGATCTTCTGCCCTTCTCTTCTCCCTCACCACTAGCTTTCCTAGTTTGAGTTGCCAATGCAGAGTCAAGCCAACTCGAGTTTTACCTTTTCTTTTATGCTTTTCTTTTGGAACCAATGTTTTATTTCCCCCCCCCCCCCACCCTCCTCAATTTTTCTCCCTCTTCTAACTCTTGGGCAGTATGATTCCACAGGCATTGGCCACTCTGGTACATCACCCAAGTGACCGTTCTTCATTTGTGAATCAAGGTAGCGAGTGTCGATGTGCTATTCAAATGTGGAGGGCATCACAGACAAGACCAATCCTGTCCCCACACAATGCAGGTTTCTGGAAAGGCAATTACCAATTGAGCCATTAGGGCAGCTGTTTTCTTTTTCATTTCTGTAGGTGTTCATTCAGCAATGCTGCAATATATGAAACACAAGATAGATTTTAAAAAAATTCTCACCACAGCTATCTTCTGTCAGCTCCAATCACTTTGAGTCTTTCGCCAGAACTGGCATGTGGTACTGACTGTTCAAAATTGTCTAACAGCCCAGTTAAGAGTGGACCAAATAAATTAGGGAAAATTTGCTGGCTCCTCAAACAGGCTGTTTGCTAAATATCACTAACCTTTATTACAGGCCTATTTAGGGAATCATATATTTCTGGATTATCTGTCTTTTATGTACAAACAGTTGTTTACTTATTAAAATCAAACCAGGGAGAACTTTAAAAAAAAAATCTCTTTCACTCTCTCACACACACACACACACACACACACACACACACACACACACACTCTCTCTCTCGTTTCCCAGATTAGCGTATCCCATAGACCGGTGTTGGGACCTCTTGCTATCCATGTACACGGGCAACTGCAGGAGGATATAGGTTAGGGTAATTGGCAAATGCAAAATATGATGGCGCATTTTGGGAGTGGGGGAGGGAAAAATTGGAAATGTAACCTAAATGATAGAAAGCTCAATGGTGGAAGAACCTAGGGATGCACAGATCTTTAAAAGCAGAATTGCAGGTGCAAAATGTCATTAAAAAGGGCAAATGGGTTTGAGTTTTATATACAGGGGCTTTGAATGCAAAGAAGAGAAAGGTTGTTAAATCTGCAGTAGATTGGGTTCGGCCATAGTGAGATTCCATTATAGAAGTGATGTTGGGGCCATGCAAAATCGCAATGCTGATTCATAGGATAAAACAATATAGTTATGATGAGAAACATGAAAGGTTATGGCTGTATTTTCTGGCTCAGAAAAGGTTCAAAATTACGAAAGGATTTGACGGGTTAAATAATAAATTATTTCTACTGGTCGGTGAGTCAGTTGCATGGGGGCACAAATTGGGTCGGTAGTAAAAGTATAAAAGGAGGGTTAGAGACGACATTTTCACAAACACGTCATACAACATGGATTGCATCACTGCAAATGGCAATTGAAGTCAATCACATCATTGAAGAGATAAAACCATCAAGAAAAATGTTAGAACGTGGGGAAAGAGCAGGGAAACAGTATAAGAGTAGATAGCTCCAGTGTGGAGCTATCGGTGGCACTGACTGATAGCGGCTGAGCACCGACTAGGAATTGAACCTTCAGAATTTTGCTGGGTGTGTGGCTGTTCTGTTTTGTCTGCTTTATTTTTTTTGCCCTCTTGTCAGACTTTTTCAACCTTCCTTCCAGAGGACATCGCTGCCCCGATTCACAATCCGTGGCCGCCTTGACTCTACGAACTGTGTCCTCACCCAGCCGCTGACTGGAGAGCTAGTGGTGGAGAATTCGGATATGCCCATCAAAAGCATCGAACTTCAGCTGGTGCGCGTGGAAACCTGTGGTAAGTGCTGCATTCCAGGAATAACTGAAGGGGAGTGGGCATTGGGTTCGGACCATGACACAGTGCAGTAGATACTCTGTTTGGGGACACTACTTTTGAGGAACAGAATGCTGTGCCCCAGCTAGTTTTATTGCACTTCCTTTGTAAAACACGTTTCACCCTTCAGTACCTTTTCAACATTTGATTTATTGCATCGTTTTATGATTAAGGGGAATAAATATAATCGCCTATAATGCAATGGGATACTTTTTTTTTCTTAACCAGCTGTGTCTCAGTGGTAGCACTCTCACCTCTGAGTCAGAAGGTTGTGGGTTCAAGTCCCACTCCAGAGACTTGAGTACAAAATCCACGCTGATGTTCCAGTGCAGTACTGAGGGAGTGCTGCGCTGTTAGAGGTGCGGTCTTTCCGATGAGATGTTAAGCAGAGGTCCCGTCTGCCCCCTCAGGTGGACATAAAAGAACCCATGGCACTATTCAAAGAAGAGCAAGGGAGTTCTCCCCAGTGCCCTGGCCAATATTTATCCCTCAACCAACGTCACTTTAAAAAAAAAAAGATTATCTGGTCATTATTGCATTGCTGTTTGTGGGAGCTTGCTGTGCACAAATTCGCTGTCGTGTTTCCTACATTACAACAGCGACTGCACTTCAAAAAGTACTTCATTTGCCGTAAAGAGTTTGGTACGTCCTGAAGTCACGAAAAGCGCTACATAAATGCAAGTCTTTCTTTAATTTTTTTAATCACCTTTTACCCCAACCATTTAATTAGGTTGCGCAGAGGGTTATGCAAGAGATGCCACAGAAATTCAGAACATCCAGATAGCTGACGGTAACATCTGTCAGGGCCTGGCTATTCCCATCTACATGGTGTTTCCTCGACTTTTTACCTGCCCCACGCTGGAAACAACCAATTTCAAAGTCGGTAAGTCTGAGTTCCTAGTTTTGTATGTATTTTTTAAAAAAAAACAGTGGCACAATCACATCTGTCTGATGACTACTGGGAGAGAGCTGTGAATTGTGACCCAGCGCATTCACCCAGACACTGAAAATGAAAAGTTAGCTCGTATCTGGCAACATTAAAATTGAGCAATAATGGACGGTGTAGACAATATCTGTCAAGCTAGGTCCTCAGTTACAACTTACTGCACGACTGCTAGTGCTGCATCAGTTCTAGAGAACTTCAAAAGAATGTTTAAAAGGAGGTGCTGTACCACAGAGAAAGGCAGGGGTCAGTTCGCACCCACAATCCCTCTCCCCTCATTGATAAATTCCTAATTTGAGCCGCATTGCTTTGGATGAGACATTTGAGTAGAAGCTAGTATTGTCCCTGGGCCACACTCGAGCAACTTGTTAGAGGTAGGAGCTGGGAGCATATTCTTCATTCTCTGGGCACTCTGAAATACACCACCAGAGCATCTGCTAACGGGCCCCCTATGTAAATGGAAAGTTAGATTGAAAGTTGGAGTGCTGCTGTTTTCAAACTTTATTTTGTTTTATGCTTAATGTTGTGTTTTGGGGGTTCAGCATCAGTGACCACTCCTGTTATCAGACTTTGCAGCCTCTGCAAACCAGAGACTGACTGCCCAATATCTAGGTAAATGCAGCAAGACCCAGAGGAGAACCTTCGCCACACGGACTGCAGCGGTTCAAGAAGGCGGCTCACCACCACCTTCTCAAGGGCAATTCGGGATGGGCAATAAATGCCAGCGACGCCCACATCCCATGAACGAATAAAAAAAAGGTGGTTCAGAGAATTCTTGCTGCTATACTGCAACTCACTGGACTATCTAACATGTCGCCATGTGATCTCATCTTCAGTAAACATACATTCTATCGGTGAACAGTATTCCTTACAAACAGTATATTTAGAGTAATTACTGGCTTTACTATTCTCAAAATGTCAAAACAAAAGACGTTGCTCCTGTGCTAACTCTCAACATAGATTTGAACCTTGAAACACTCACTTCTAATGTGGCGAGATGTTAGCACGCAGTACTGATTTAGTCCAGACTCCGTGCTGGCTTCAGATCAACTGTGGACCGCGTGCAGCTGACTTTAACTATCATTCAATATCCTTGGCAGGGACGTTAAAACTGTATTTCTCTCAACTACTTTTAAATGGACAGGATATTTGAATTGACTAGATTCAACGATCTGTGTCAAACATTTTGACCTGTTAGACAAGTACCCGTCCAAGTACAATGACCGTAATCAAACTATCCACCAAAGACTTCCTGTACTGTGCATGTCTCTGCCTTGCCATTAGGTGGGAATATTGGCCAGGCTATGCTATAAATTCTCTACAGCTTGCGGAATCAGCTAGCAATGACTGACCTTTATCCTGTGTGTGTACTGTGGCCAGCAGTAAAGAATCCAATAAATAATCCATCATGAACAAAAATGCATCCCTTCTCACTTACATTTTAGACAGAATGTATAAATGTGTACGCGTTCCGCCCCGCTGTGGCGCGCTGTGTGTACGCGTTCCGCCCCTCTGTGGCGCGCTGTGTGTACGCGTTCCGCCCCTCTGTGGCGCGCTGTGTGTACGCGTTCCGCCCCGCTGTGGCGCGCTGTGTGTACGCGTTCCGCCCCGCTGTGGCGCGCTGTGTGTACGCGTTCCGCCCCGCTGTGGCGCGCTGTGTGTACGCGTTCCGCCCCGCTGTGTGTACAGGATAGAATGCAGCAAATCATATACACTTCTTCATTCCACATTCTCTACACACTGGAGAAATCTGTCCCTAATCCAGTTGTTCAAGGAATAGACTTCTGCAGTTTATGGAGAATGCTTCCATTTAAAGAATGATGACTATCCCAAGATAGAACATCTATCTTTACAAGAGGCTTGTGGGTGACTAACGGGTAGTGCCAATCTTTGGTTCCCAGAAGATATAATGCCTGCAATAGGGTCTTGCTCGTGTTTCCATGGCTTATTTTTATTTTCGCTACCTCTGGTTAATACTATTACTGAGTTTTGAAGTTATTTGGGGGTGTTTTATAAATGTTTTAAAAATAAAAACAGAAAATGCTGGAAATACACAGGTCAGCATCTACGAAAAGACAGATACACACAAAACGTCATAATCAGTCTTTTCTGTTTACAAATGCTGACTGGTCCTGTGTTATCAGCATCTTATGTTTTTCTTTCATAGTTCCAGATTTTACAGTTTTTCTTTATATTACAAAGATGTTGAACTTCCGTTTATAAAACTACAGTTAAAATCCAAGCCACTTTGCTTTTCTGTGTCTGAGATAGTGGGTCATGGGCACTTGAAAGGGTTAAGTGTGCCATGCTATTGAAGAGTTGAAAAAATAACTGTTCTAATATAATCTTTTCTTTTCTCAGAATTTGAAGTGAACATTGTGGTTGTTCTCCAAGACGACCATCTGATCACCGAGAATTTCCCTCTTAAAATCTACCGGATTTGAGCTCTGCGGGGAGCAGAGCAATTGTCTGTTGATGATGTGTTGCCCAGTGTCACAGATGATGAATGACTTTGAGTTGTTGGAAACTAGTTCACATTCCATTTTGAAAAGCTCATTTCCTATAAAACTTGTCCTATGGTTGATTGACATTTTTGAGAAATGGAGAATTGTTTTCTTTTTTCAAAAAAAAATAAATATTTGCACAGTATGTTGTGTTTCCACTCTATGAAACTTATACTTCAGGGAAATATGATGTGTATATTTTGAACACGTCAAAACTCAAGACACCTGGATTGGACTGTATTTATAGTACAAGGATTGAAATCACAAGCAACATAAGTGACCGCTACATTTGTGTGAAAATAAGGAAAGCTTTAACCAAAGGGTAACGTGTTTGTTAAAATAGTAAGCAGAGAAATTTCTTAGACATGTTGATGGATTCATTACCAATATTGTACAGTGTCATACCGTATGCATGAACTTTCAAAAGGCCTTTGATAACGTACCGCATAATGGACTCGTGACTAAGGTTC
The DNA here is from genome assembly GCF_035084215.1 of Heptranchias perlo. Taxonomy (NCBI): domain Eukaryota; kingdom Metazoa; phylum Chordata; class Chondrichthyes; order Hexanchiformes; family Hexanchidae; genus Heptranchias; species Heptranchias perlo. Next base: position 66,910,797 of record NC_090335.1, read on the forward strand.
AGAGCATGTCGAGTCAGGGGACAAGTAGCAGAATGGATAGCAAACTGGCTACAAAACAGAGCGTAGGGGTTAAAGGTAGTTACTCAGACTTATGGGAGGTTGGAAGTGGTGTTCCACAGGGATCGGTGCTGGGACCACTGTTGTTCACCATTTACATAAACAGTTCGGACTCCGGAATCGGAAGTACAATTTCAAAATTTGCGGATGACACCAAATTGGGGGTATAGTTAATACTGAGGAGGACTACGACAAAATAAAAGATGACATTAACAAACCTGCAGAATGGGCGTGTAAATGGCAAATGAATTTTCATATAGATAACTGTGACTTGGTACATTTTGGTGGGAGGAATAAGGAGGCCACATACTCATTGAAGTAAATGGGCTAGAGGCGCAAAGGGATCTAGAGGTACAGATACACGAATCATTAAAAGTAGCAACACTGTTAACAATGCCATAAAAAGCACAAAGCACCCGGGTTAATTTCTAGAGGAATAGAATTCAAAAGCCGTTAAGTTATGTTAAACTTGTATAGAACCGTGGATAGACCAGACTTGGAGTTCTGTGCACAGTTCTGGTCTCCATATTACAAAAGGGATATAGAAGCACTGGAGAAAGTGCAAAAAAGATTTACAAGGATGATTTAAGGACTGAGAGGGTACAACTATCATGAAAGACTAAACAGGTTGGGGCTCTTTTCTCCAGAAAAGAGAAGACTGAGAGGTGACCTGATGGACGTCTTCAAAATTATGAAGGGGTTCGATAGGATAGACATAGAGAAGATTACATAGAATTACATAGAATGTACAGCACAGGAACAGGCCATTCGGCCCAACAGGTCCATGCACAGTGGTGTTTATGCTCCACATGAGCCCCCCCCCCCCCCACTTTATCTAACCCTAACAGCATATCCTATTTTTTTCTCAATTGTGTTTCTCCAGCTTCCCCTTGTGGGTGTGTCCAAAACTAGGGGCCACAAATACAAGATAGTCACTAATAAATCCAATAAGGAATTCAGGAGAAACTTCTTTACCCAGAGAGTGGTGAGAACATGGAACTCGCCACCACATGGAGCGGTTGAGGCGAATAGCACAGGTACATTTAAGGGGAAGTTAGATAAGCACATGAAGGGGAAGGGAATAGAAGGATATATTGATAGGGTGTGATGAAGTATGGTGGAAGGAGGCTCATGTGAAGCATAAACACTGACCCTTTTTTGGGCAATGGCCTGTTTCTGTGCTATAAATTCTGTGTTGTTTCATCCCAGTAGAGAGCTGTTGTAGTCTTGAGTTTTCATGGCTGAGATCTGGAGCTGACCACTGAAGTGAACGTGTTTCTGACTGAATGCTGTTGAGATGCAGGTAAGCCTGTGGCTGAATTTGTGGCCTTGATGTGTACACCATAGATGCAAGAACTACTTTTGCCACCGTAGAGGTTACCACTCACTTTGGAAATGCAATGAAGCTTTCGCTGTACATAGATCAATTTCCAGTTGATTTTCATGCTTGAATGGACCATATTGCCTTGTCAGTTGTCCTTTCTATACAGATGACCAGTTTCATCTGTGTGTGTTTTTGGGTGACTGGGAATTGAAAGTCCTGAACAGTTTTCTGTGTACAACCCTTGTGTTCACTCTATTTAATTGATGGATTTCAGATATATATTCTTTACCTGCACTATAAATGATCGCCAATGTTCATGACCCCAGGTTGAATGCAGTCTCCTGTAGAGCCTGTTGTATGAGCACTGGTTTGTAGCAGTGAATCAAACTGCAGTAATCTTTTTCAACAACAATACTACAAGGCTGTTTCCAGATTGGAAGCTATTGGTCAAAGGTGTTCAGAAAATTCTCACTTGCTGTAAAGCCCTGATAAAAGGCTGTGGGACATTCTTCATTCATTCAGTAGGAGTGCCCCAAGCTGCAAATGGGTCCTGTAGGGCCCAATCATCAATTCGCCTTGTATTTTACCCAAAGACTCATCAAAGTGGACAATCTACAGCTCTTAAAGCTTTTACCTCTGTGCACTAGGGACCTTGGGACAGCGGCTGCATCTTGACATATCTTAACTCTTTCCCTCCCTGCTACCCTTAAACATTGCTGAACCACACTCGTTTGTGAATCTGATTTAAAAAAAGACTTACATTGATATAGCGCCTTTCACCTCCTCAGGACGCCCCAAAGCGCTTTACAGCCAATGAAAACCTTTTGAAGCGTAGTCACTGTTGTAGGGAAACGTGGCAGCCAATTTGCGCACAGCAAGTTCCCTCAACAGCAATGTGATGGTTGAGGGATAAATATTGTACTGAGTTTAGTTTGTGATACTGGACAGGTTCATGCATTCAGAAGTTGGTTATTGAATGAAGGGAATTAATTGGATGATTGCAATAGCTTGATTAACTTGTTATTATCTGTCTGCCTCCTGTATGTTAAAGAAATGTTTGCGTATTGACAGTAGCGAAGCCTCTTGGTAAAAAAACACTCATCACATGTTGCTTCTGGAGAGAACCAATGACTCTGATTTCCCCCTCCCATAGTGAGATTTTTTTTTTGCAACGGCCCCCAAAGATAGCATTGTCAAGGGTGTCTCCTGTATTTGAAATCCAATCTGTGAACCTTGAGACTAAATAATTGACTAATAAAGTCAGTGTCATTCTGTCATTTGTTTTTCGTAGTGGAACTTGATAAATGATCCACTTCAGGTGACTCTAAGGTGCTGGCTGAAAATCACTGGGCCCCCAAACAGGGTGAAGTCTGAACCTAAGCAGATGGAAGAAAAGTAGAACTATGTTCTAGAGGAGAGATTTGGTATATACGGGAGATTAGCCAATACTTAGAATACTTAGCCAATATTTTAGAAAGCCAGAAAGCTGGCATGGACACAATGGGCCGAATGGCCGCCTTCTGTGCCATAACATTCTATGATTCTATGAACTGTGTTGCATGTACGATAAGAAATGATTAGCATAGGTGCCTGTTATACAACAGGTACTCGTTCAGAGTCGCTGGGGCTAGCAGAGTAACACCACTTGCACTTACGAGGCTCTTGGGCCAGGGAAAAGGGAGCTCAGCTCCATTTGAACAAGTACGTAGAGCTTCACTCACCAGTGTCTGAAAACTGGTTAGATTTGAATGTCAAAACTGTTCTGCCAGCTCTGCTAAGATTGCAAATGAAGCCGAAACTACTTTGGATTAATGGAAACGATATGGTGTAACTAAGCTGCAACAGATTCAGGATTTACATCAGTAGAAATTGAATCTTGGGCAGTTTAATCGTCCACTGAACCCCGAGAAGTATTCGAACCCTGAAACAGGCATGTATTATGTTGGGATTTCAATAACCGATGATTGGAGGTCAGGACCTGCAGCAGTTTCCACATTACAGTAATTATAACAAGCTAAACATTGCGATTGGTTATATGACTCCTACTAGTATGTTAACACACCTGCTAATTTGATGAGGAGTAACTTGGTGAACTATCAATGCATCACTATCCTGTGTATTACAGGTTCAATCTGGTTTTAAATGATTTTTTTAAAATTTGTTTCTCATTCCAGGTTCCAAACACTTTACAGAAGTCACTGCCCGATTCTAATTTTCTATCATTGCTTCTATTTTTATGTATTGAGCAAACTAAGAGTTTTGAAGAAGCACTTCCTGTTTCATCAAAATCTCCCCAGTACATTGCCAGGAACAATTTAATTTACATTTTATATTGCTTTGAAATTTCCTGCAGACATATTGATGTTTACTGAAGTCTGATTTTATTTAATAAGATCTTCTATCAGGGATTCATGACTGATACACTGTACAAATGATTATGAAGGAGGGATCAGACAGGAGGGAACTGCGAGGCAGACTAAGATGGGTTTAGAGTCCATGTGCGTAAATGCACGGAGCATGGTAAATAAAGTTAGTGAGCTGCAGGCACAAATAGCTGCATGGGATTATAATGCAGTGGCAATAGCGGAGACCTGGCTCAAACAAGGGGAGGAAGGTGCACTTAATAATCCTGGCTACAGTGTATTCGGGGAAGAAAAAGAGAGGGTGTGGTGGGTGGCAGTATTGATCAAAGATACTGTTCCAGCACCAGAAAGGGATAATGTACTTGAGGGTTCAAAGACAATCTATTTGGTTAAAATTAAGGAACAATAGAGGAGCTATTACACTGCTAGGTGTATACCATAGGCCATCAAATAGTGGGAAGGAGCTAGAGGAGGAAATTTGTAGGCAAATTGCAGAAAGATGCAAGAACTTTGTAGAGTAGTGATAAAGGGGAACTTCAATTATCCTAATATAGGCTGGGAAAATAACAGTGCCATCGATAAAGAGGGGGAGGAATTCCTGAAACGTGCACAAGAAAATTTTTTCTGTTAGTATATTTCCAGCCCAACGAGGAAGGAAGCAGTGCTGGATTTAGTTCTAGGGAATGAAGTGGGGCAAGTGGAGCATGTTTCAGTGGGAGAGCATTTGGGAAACAGTGATCACAATATTAGGTTTAGAGTGGTATTGGAAAAGGACAAGGAAAAATCAAATATGAAAATACTCAACTGGAGGAGGACTAATTTCAGTGAGTTGAAGAGGGATCTGACCCAGGTGGATTGGAATCAAAGATTGGCAGGTAAAACAGCAAATGAGCAATGGGAGGCCTTCAAAGAGGAGATAGTTCGGGTACAGACTGGACACATTCCCACGAGGGGGAAAGGAAAGACATCCAAAACTAGAGCTCCCTGGATGACTAAAGATATAGAGATTAAAATGAAACAGAAAAAGGAGGCTTATGATAAATGTCTGGTTCATAATTCAGTAGAGAAACAAGCTGCATATTAAAAGTACAGGGGAGAACTGAAAAAAGGAAATGAGGGGCAAAGAGTGTGTATGAGAATAGATTAGTAGGTAACATTAAAGGGAGCCCGAAAGTCTTTTCTAAACACAAATAGTAACAGGGCAGTCAAAAGAAGGGTGGGACCAAAAAGGAAATCATCTTGTGGAGGCAGAGCGCATACCTGAGGTATTAAATAAATACTTTGCATCTGTCTTCACTAAAGAAGAGGATGTTGCAAGTGTCACAGTAAAGGAGGAGGTTGTAGAGAAACTAGATAGGATAAAAATAAAGAGAAGGTACTTAAAAGATGGCAGTACTCAAAGTCGAAAAGTCACCCGGTCCGGATGGGATCCATCCTAGGTTACTGAGGGAAGTAAGGGTGGAAATTGCAGAGACTCTGGCCACAATCTTCCTTAGATATGGGAGTGGTTCCAGAGGACTGGAGGATTGCAAATGTTACCAGTCAACCTACCGTTGATGGTGGGGAAACCTCCAGAGACAATAATCTGCGACAAAATTAATTGGCAAGTGGAAAAATATTGGTTAATAAACGAAAGCCAGCACAGATTTGTTAAAGACAAATCGTGTTTGACTAACTTAATTGAGTTCTTCGATGAAGGAATGGAGAGGGTTGATGAGGGTAGTGCAGTTGATATGTATATAGACTTTCAAAAGGCATTTGACAAACCATCAAATAATAGACTTGTTAGCCAAATTGCAGCCCATGGGATTAAAGGGTCAGTGGCTGTGTGGATACAAAATTGGCTAAGGGACAGAAAGCAGACAGTAGAGGTGAACGGTTGTTTTTCAAATTGGAGGGAAGTGTGCAGTGGTGCCCCCAGGGGTCAGTGTTGGGACCACTGCTCTCTTTGATATATATTAATGACCTGGACTTGGGTATAGAGGGCATATTTTCAAAGGTTGCAGATGAGACAAAACTCAAATGTAGTAAACAGTGAGGAGGATGGTAACAGACTTCAGGAGGACATAAACAAACTGGTGAAATGTGCAGACAGATGAAATTTAATGCAGAGAAGTGTGAAGTGATTCATTTTGGTAGGAAAAATGAGGAGATGCAATATAAACTAAATGGTACAATTTTAAAGTGGGTGCAGGAACAGAGACCCCTAGGGGTGTGTGTACATAAACCTTTGAAGGTGGCAGGACAAGTTGAGAAGGCTGTTAAAAGGGCATTTGGGATGTTCGGCTTTATTAATAGAGGCATGGGGTGCAAAAGCAAGGAAGTTATGCTAAACCTTTATAAAACAGTGGTTAGGCCTCAGCTGGCACTGTGTTCAATTCTGGACACCACACTTTAGGAAGGATGTCAAGGACTTAGAGGGTGCAGAGGAGATTTACTAGAATGGTAGCAGGGATGAAAGACTTCATTTATGTGGAGAATAGAGAAACTGGGGTTATTCTCCTCAGAGCAGAAAAGGTTAAGGGGAGATTTGATAGAGGTGTTCAAGATCATGAACCGCTTTGATGGAGTAAAAAAGAGAAACTGTTTCCAGTGGCAGAAAAGTCAGTAACCAGAGGACACAGATTTAAGGTAATTGGCAAAAGAACCAAAGGCGACATGAGGAAAAACATTTTTATGCAGCGAGTTATGATTTGGAATGCGCTGCCTGAAAGGGTGGTGGAAGCAGATTCATTAATAACTTTCAAAAGGGAATTGGATAAACATTTGAAGTGGAAAAATTTGCAGGACTATGGGGAAAGAACAGGGGAGTGGGACTAATTGTATAACTTTCAAAGCCAGCACAGGCACGATGGGCCAAATGGCCTCCTTCTGTGCTGTATCGTTCTATGATTCTAGGAAGAGTTTTACTGTTCCACCCACAGTCGGGGCCACTGGTTCACAGTGATCAGACAAGTCACATTCCATTTTTATTACAAAGCATTATGTGAACTTTGCTGCTGTTTTGGGATCACGCTCTGATTGTGGCCATCTTTTCTTAGTAATAATGATGAGAAACTGGGTAAATTTGGTACTCCCCTAGATAGGATGAGATTAAGGGGCGATTGGGTTGAGGTGTTTAAAATGATGTAGGAAGTTGACAGATTCATCTCTGGTCAGAGAATCTAAAACAAGGATGTAATAGAGTGAAGCCGTTTAAAAATGAATCCTGGAAAAATGTCTTCATGCAAAGGGTTGTGAGACTATGGAATGCATTGTTTCAGAAGGCTGTAGATGCAGAATCAATTGATGTCTAAAAAGGAGATAGATGCACGGGAAATTGGGGATCAAGAGATACGGAGAGGAAATTGGAATAATAGAGCTGACATGACTCATAAAACGGTGGAGCAAACTTAATGAGCCAAATGGCTACACCAGTTATCCATTAAGCTCCGAGAGAATGTTAAATTCATTGCTAACTGAAAGCCAGAGAACTCTGGTAGATATCTCCGTGAATCAAATATCTTGCTCTCGTCCAAATGCTCTTCACATTTAATCACTTACAAATTGTTTCTATTTAATGAGAAATCTTAATTTTATCATATTAGTGTTTTGCTGCCCCTCTGTGATGTTTAAGGAATCCAAACGCAGGGTTAATCAAGTGGCAAAAGATTATGAATAAATTCTCTAAAGGAGTCCAATGGCTGTTGCTGTGTGTCTGAAATGTTAATGAGTTGTTTCTGGAAACCAGATATTAGAAGAGTCTCTTCTGTGTGTTTCATGTGGAAAATGAGCTACAGAGGACGGTGAATTCAGATACCAAGCAGAGAAACAAGTGAAAACTGAGTAATGATACTGAATTCTGGTCTGTCTCAAGTTTGTATAAAATTCCTATTTTGTTACCTGTCCTTGTGTTTTATATTTTTTTTTGGTGCATATAAAGGCAAAGGCAAAGGATAACTCCATGGAAATCCCAATCTCTGTTTCACTCAGATGGGGTGGGAGCGGGCAGGGCAGGAGAGGCATCGGTAGGTGGATGTTCAGAGTCTTCTGGTGTTGACAGAGCTCTGGGAGCAAGTTACTTGCCTGATCTTGCTGTTGCAGGCGCTGTATTGCCTGGGTGGGAGGGAACAGGGGAAATCTGAGAGTAATTTTTCTTCTCCCAAAAACCACCTCCAATATGTATGACATTTCTTGTTCCACATCAGTTATCTCTGACAATCTGAGGCCAAAAGGCTGTAATCAGTGCTAGTTGTGGGCCATTTTTATACTGCTCGCTCGTGCCCTCTATGATCTGGGTTGAAAGTACCCAGATTCCTTTGTCACCTCGGTTCTTAACTGAAGATGCAAGTGCAATCGGTAATCAGACAGGCTGGGTCATACATGTGTTGCCAGCCTGTGAGCTGAAGGCATGGAGACTGAAGAAATGCCATCTTTATTCGTGTAGGTGGCAGGAAACACATTTTGCTTACGTGTGGCACTTAGGATTTTTGTTGGAAAAGCCAGACACTTCTAAATGTTAACCTTTTATGGGAATTAAAAAGTCAATTTGTCAGGAAATCACAAACATCTTGGAGTAAAGCAATGAGAAAGAAGCTGGAAATCTGAAATAAAAACACAAAATGTTGGAAATGCACAGTTGGTCAGTCAGCATCTGTTAATGAGAGAGTTTAGTTTGGACATTTGTGGGTCGGGACCAATCTTGGCAGTTTGGGAGTGAGATGGGAAAGGAAAAAAGAAACGCAAGTTTTGAAGTTGATGAAGGGGTCTGCACCCAATATGTTAACCTATCCTCTCTCTTTTCAGATGCTGAGTGATCTACTGTGTATTTCTGGCTTGTTCAGCTTTTCTTCTAGAGGGCATAAATTTAAATTAATCAAAAGAACAAAGGGAAAAGATAGGGGAATGTTTTTTGTGTACATAGAAGTTACAACATGGAAACAGGCCATTTGGCCCAACTAGTCCGTGTCGGCATTTACCCTCAGTGCAAGCAAATAGTCCTAATGACATTAACCCACCCTGTTCCCGTATCCCTTCAACCTTTCTTCCTTCATCCAATAAAATAATTAAAAAGGCTAATGAAATGTTGGCCTTTATCTCAAGGGGGGCTGGAATACAAAGGGGTGACAGTTATATTACGGACTGTGCAGAGCTTTGGTTAGATCCCATTTAGAGTACTGCATTCAGTTCTGGGCACCACATCTCAGAAAGGATATATTGGCCTTGGAGGGGGTGCAGTGCAGATTCACCAGAATGGTACCTGGGCTAAAAGTGTTAAATTATCAGAACAGGTTGCACGGACTAGGCTTGTATTCCACTGAATATAGAAGATTAAAGGGTGATCTAATTGAGGTGTTTAAGATGATTAAAGAAGTTGATAGGGTAGCTAGAGAGAAACTATTTCCTCTGGTGGAGGAGTCCAGAGCAAGGGGGCATAACCTTAAAATTAGAGCTAGGCTCTTCAGGGGTGATGTCGGGAAGCACTTCTCCTCACAAAGGGTCGTGGAAAACTGGAACTCATCCCTCAGAAAGCTGATGAGGCTGGGGGCCAACTGAAAATTTCAAAACTGAGATTGATAGATTTTTGTTAGGCAAGGATATTAAGGGTTACAGAAGCAAAGTGGGTAAATGGAGTTAAGGTACACATCAACCATGATCGAATTAAATAGTGGAACAGGCTCAAGGGGCTGAATGGCCTACTTCTGTTCCTATGTTCTTATGTGGAGGGATATGGAATGCCATAGCAGAAACATTGGTGGAAGCAGAATCCATAATAGCTTTTAAACGGGAAGTAAATATTTAGAGAAAGAAAACTTTAAAAGGATATGGGGAAAGAGCAGAGGAATGGGATTAAGTGGATAGCTCTCTTCAATTAATGAGAACTAGGAATATTGATTACACTTTTTTTTCCTCGTTGAAAGATACTCATACATCTTTCACTCCAGCTCATTTTATTTGAGACAAACTGGTTGAAAAAAATGGGTTGGCCTCTTTTTCTCTTGTCTTAGGCCTGGGTTTGAAGTTCTTCTGGTCAACATTCCTCACTCAAAAACAGGGATTGGTCCTGAATTTCCTCGGGGTTCACCGCGACCATGGCGGAACGAGACTTTTGCCTTCTGGTCTCAGTGCCTTTGACTTGGTCTTAATTCCTGGGGGTCAGGATATTTGCATAATATGGGCAGGTGCCAATATTGGTGCAGCGAGGACACCTGCTTGGTGGGGGTTGAACTAATGGTGGGGTGGGAAATGAAGCTGTAGGCCACTTGCTGGGACTGAATGCTGAGAGGACTGATCAAAGTTAGTTTTGAACTTTAAAGAACTGATCCTTTGTCAAGCATGCCACTTTCCTTATGGCAGCCAATCACTATGCAAACAGCTGGCTTAAGGAAACCAACCCTCCCAAAATTGGTGGTCCCTACTTCTGTCACCTGGCAAGTACTGTATTCCTCCATTATCCTGGTGTATATGTACTGGGAGCACCAGAGACGGAACTCAGACCTACCCCAATTTCTACCCCTGCCCATCCCGATATTGGCCTAAGGAAATTTGGGGTCTTTAATTGGTCGTTGGTTTCATTTGCTGTTTGTGGGACCTTGCTGTGCCAATTGGTTGCTGTGTTATTGTGATGTATGCAAATGAGTGACTATACTTCAAAAAGTAATTCATTGGATTCGGATGTAAAGTGCTTCTGCCCCACCACCCCTTAGATGCAAAATTGTGAATATAACCTTTAAAAATTGGAGCCGAATCTTCAACCCTTCTTTAAGGGGACAGGAGTAGGGACCATAAATAGGAGCTGCTGCTTTACTCTGTAGAGCAACTGCACACATTGTTAATACAAGATTGTTCTCTGCTGGTGGAATAAAGATACTGCATCAACATGAGGATTTTAGTTGTGAAAAGAAGTGCATTTATATAGTGCCTTTTACAACCTCAGGATGCCCCAAAGTCCTTCACAGCCAACTAAGTATAGTCACTGTTATAATGTAGGTGAAAAGTAAAGGGCATGATGCATACTGTCAGTGTGAGTGATGGTATCTCAACGACAGCTTTCACATTACATCGTTCAAAATGGCTGCTTTGGGGGTGGATGTTTGAGATTTTTGGATTATTTGTATTTTTACTTGAGGCAACAATAAAAATGTGGTTATTTCTTTATCTATATTGGTTATGAGATCACTCAATACTGTTTTATTGTGAAATACTTGTGTACCTGAATCATCTTGTGAGTATTAATGTTACTGCCTATTGTGGTAATTTTCAAGTTTACAGCTATTGTGTAATTACTGTTGAATGGATCATTAACAGAATACTGCACGTGAACTAAAACATTGTATATAATCAGAGGGAGGGGGTTGGATCTGACAGACAATATTCTGGATTATTTCAAATGTGATATTAGGTTAGGGGTTAAAATTATATTTTGTGCTTTGCCTTAGTTTGTTCAAGGTGCTTTACACTCGCTTTATCTGCCTGGACACCCACTGCCTGTGCAGCAGCCAGTAAGGATCTGGCCTGTTAAAGGCTGGGTGGGTTTCAAATGCTTGACAGGTTCTTTCTAGGTGCACTTAAGGGTTACATTATGAGGACAGGTTGCATAAACTTGGCTTGTATTCCCTTGCATATAGAAGATTGAGAGGGGATCTTATCAAGGTGTTTAAGGTATTAAAAGGATTCAATAGGATAGATGAACTATTTCCTCTGATGGGGGAAATCAAGAACAAGTGGACACTTAAAATTGTAAACAATTTTACAACACCAAGTTATAGTCCAGCAATTTTATTTTAAATTCACAAGCTTTCGGAGGCTTCCTCCTTCCTCAGGTGAACGAAATGAAATCCTCGAAATGAAATCGCATTTATAATTCACAGAACAATGCTTGGTGATTACAGACAGTTTTTTCAACTGCCCGTTGCCAAGGCAATCAGTGTGCAGACAGACAGGTGTTACCTGCAAGCTCTCAGAATATACAAATCACCAAAAAAAAACAACAAACAAAAAAAAGAGAGATAGAGAGGTAGAAACATAGAAAAGACAGCAACTGACCCGTTATATTAAAAACAGATAACATTTGTTCGCTGGTGGGGTTACGTGTAGCGTGACATGAACCCAAGATCCCGGTTGAGGCCGTCCTCATGGGTGCGGAACTTGGCTATCAATTTCTGCTCGGCGATTTTGCATTGTCGTGTGTCTCGAAGGCCGCCTTGGAGTACGCTTACCCGAAGGTCGGTGGATGAATGTCCATGACTGCTGAAGTGTTCCCCGACTGGGAGGGAACCCTCCTGTTTGGCGATTGTTGCGCGGTGTCCGTTCATCCGTTGTCGCAGCGTCTGCATGGTCTCGCCAATGTACCATGCTCTGGGGCATCCTTTCCTGCAACGTATGAGGTAGACAACGTTGGCCGAGTCACAGGAGTATGAACCATGCACCTGGTGGGTGGTGTCCTCTCGTGTGATGGTGGTATCTGTGTCGATGATCTGGCATGTCTTGCAGAGGTTACCGTGGCAGGGTTGTGTGGTGTCGTGGACGCTGTTCTCTTGAAAGCTAGGTAATTTGCTGCGAACAATGGTCTGTTTGAGGTTGGGTGGCTGTTTAAAGGCGAGTAGTGGAGGTGTGGGGATGGCCATAGCGAGGTGTTTGTCCTCATTGATGACATGTTGAAGGCTGCGGAGAACATGGCATAGTTTCTCCGCTCCGGGGAAGTACTGGACGACAAAGGGTACTCTGTTGGTTGCGTCCCGTGTTAGTCTCCTGAGGAGGTCTATGTGATTTTTTGCTGTGGCCCGTCGGAACTGTCGATCGATGAGTCGAGCGTCATATCCCGTTCTTACTAGGGCGTCTTTCAGCGTCTGTAGGTGTCCATCGCGTTCCTCCTCGTCTGAGCAGACCCTGTGTATTCGCAGGGCCTGTCCATAGGGGATGGCCTCTTTGACGTGGTTAGGGTGGAAGCTGGAAAAGTGGAGCATAGTGAGGTTGTCTGTGGGCTTGCGGTAGAGTGAGGTGCTGAGGTGCCCGTCTTTGATGGAGATTCGTGTGTCCAAGAAAGAAACTGATTCTGAGGAGTAGTCCATGGTGAGCTTGATGGTGGGATGGAACTTGTTGATGTTATCGTGTAGTCTCTTTAGTGATTCCTTGCCGTGGGTCCATAGAAAGAAAATGTCGTCGATGTATCTGGTGTATAGTGTTGGTTGGAGGTCTTGTGCAGTGAAGAAGTCCTACTCGAACTTGTGCATGAAAATGTTGGCGTATTGGGGTGCGAATTTGGTCCCCATGGCTGTTCCGTGTGTTTGGGTAAAGAACTGGTTATCGAAGGTGAAGACATTGTGATCCAGGATGAAGCGGATGAGTTGTAGGATGGCGTCGGGAGATTGGCTGTTGTTGGTGTTGAGTATTGATGCTGTCGCAGCGATGCCATCATCGTGGGGGATACTGGTGTGGAGTGCCGAGACGTCCATCGTGGTGAGAAGTGTTCCTGGTTCAACTGGTCCGTGGGTACTGAGTTTTTGTAGGAAGTCTGTAGTGTCGCGACAGAAGCTGGGGGTTCCCTGTACGATGGGTTTCAGGATGCCCTCGATGTATCCAGAGAGGTTCTCACACAGGGTTCCGTTGCCTGATACGATAGGACGTCCGGGTGTGTTGGCTTTGTGTATCTTTGGGAGGCAGTAGAAGTCTCCCACGCGGGGAGTACGTGGGATGAGAGTGCGTAGGATGCTTTGAAGGTCTGGATCGAAGGTCTTGATCAGTTTGTTGAGCTGGTGGGTGTGTTCTTTGGTCGGATCTGCGGGTAACCGTCTGTAGTGTTCCTGGTTGTCCAGTTGTCGGTATACTTAAAATTAGAGCAAGCTCACTCATGAGGGAAATCAGAAACCACTTTTTTTTACACAAAGGGTAGTAGAAATCAGGAATTCTCTGCCCCAAAATGCTCTGGATACTAGGACAATTGAAGCTTTCCAGACCGAGATTGATAGCTCCATATCCCTTACCTAACAAAAATCTAAGGTGGGTAATTGGAATTAAGATACAGATCAGCCATGATCTAATTGTATGGTGAAGCAGGCTCGAGGGGCTATCTCTATCCTGGGTTACAGTCCTGACCAGATCTTTTATATCAAATTATTGTGGGAAGATTTGAGAGATGTGGTTTTACCAATTGGGAAGAGAGGATGCTGGAAAACTTTCTTTGGTCCCTGTGTTGTGACACCATAAATACACTTGTTAAGATTTTCTATTTGGTATTTCGATTGACACCTTTTGGCGTCAGCTATTTCCCGTATTGGAGAAAGAGATAAGACGTGATAACATTTTTTCAGAATCTGGTGCTTCTTACCCAAAACACTAATCTTGTATTTCCAGCACCTGCAGTTTTCTCTATAGCTCTGATGACAGTGTTAATAAAAGCATGACAGTGCAAGCAGGAATGGCCCTGGGCCTGTTACTTGGGTCAGGTGCTGCCTGCTGCTGGGTGATTGATTATTCTTCAGTGTTGGCAAAGCTGTCAAATCAGGAAAAATGCTGGAGTGAGATTTGAGCAAAGGATAAGACCGATTGCAAACCCATTTAAACACACACAAGGTGAAACTGCGGTGTGTCAGAGGATAGCTAAGGAAAAGGTCGGACCTAGCAATGATGATAAGGGTAACTTGTGTGTAGGGTTTTTAAATGAATATTTTGTCTCCATATTCACAAAGGAAAGGGATGATCTGCACGTAGTAGTTAAAAAGGAGAGGTGTGAAATATTGGATAAGATAAACATGAGAGGAAGTACTAGAGGGACTGGAATCCTTCAAAGTTGATAAGTCACCAGGGCCGGATGGATTGTTTCCTAGGCTATTGAAGGAAGCCAGGGAGGAAATAGCGGATGCTCTGAGGATCATTTTCCAATCCTCACTAAATACAGGGGAGGTACCGGAGGACTGGAAGACTGCAAACGTAGTACCATTGTTTAAAAAGGGTACGAGGGAAAGGACGAACAATTATAGGCCGGTCAGTCTTACCTCGGTGGTGGGCAAACTATTAGTTTATCCTATCTCTCAGTATTGATTCTGTCACTTGAAAAGGCATAGTTTAATCAGCATAGATTTGTTCAGGGAAGGTTATGCCTTACAAATCTGATTAAATTCTTTGAGGAAGTGACAAGGAGGATTGACGAGGGTAGTGTAGTAGATATTTTCGACATGGATTTTAGTAAAGCATTTGACAAGGTCCCACATGGGAGACTGGTCAGAAAGGTAAAAGCCCATGGGATACAGGGAAATGTGGCGAATTGGATCCAAAATTGGCTCAGTAACAGGAAACAAAGGGTAAAAGTCGATGGATGTCTTTGCAAATGGAAATCCGTTTCCAGTGGTGTGCCGCAGGGCTCGGTGTTGGGTCCCTTGCTGTTTGCGGTATATATTAATGATTTGGACTTGAATGTAGGGGACATGATTGGCAAATTTGCAGATGACACAAAAATTGGCCATGTAGTTGATAGTGAAGAGGATAGCTGTGGACTCCAAGATGATAATGGGTTGGTGGAGTGGGTGGAAAAGTGGCAAATGGAGTTCAACCCAGAGAAGTGTGAGGTAATGCACTTAGGGAGGGCAAACAGTAAAAAGGAATATATTGAGAGGGATAGAGGAAGTGAGAGTCCTTGGAGTGCATGTGCACGGGTCCCTGAAGGAGCAGTACAGGTAGATAAGGTTGTGAAGAAGGCATATGGAATGCTCTCCGTTATTCGCCGAGGTATAGAATACAAAAGCAGAGATGTAATGATGGAACTGGTCAGGCCACAGCTGGAGTATTGTGCGCAGTTCTGGTCACCACATTACAGGATGGATGTAATTGCTCTGGAGAGAGTGCAGAGAAGATTTACAAGAATGTTGCCAGGGCTTGAAAATTGCAGCTATGAGGAGAGATTGGATAGGTTGGGGTTGTTTTCCTTGGAGCAGAGGTGGCTGAGGGGTGACTTGATTGAGGTGTACAAATTTATGAGGGGCCCAGCTAGAGAGGAAGTACCTGTTTTCCCCTAGCGGAGAGTTCAAGAACTAGAGGACATAGATTTAAGCTGATTGGTGGAAGGATTAGAGGGGACATGAGGAAAAACTTTTTTACCCCAAGGGTGGTGGGTGTATGGAATTCGCTGTCCGAATTGGTGGTAGAGGCAGGGACCCTCAACTCTTACAGCACTTTAGGTGCAGGTCCAGGTACTTTAAGATGCAGGGCTACAGACCGGGTGCTAGAAGGTGGGATTAGAATGGGCACCTGGTTGATCTTCAAGCTGGTGCGGACATGATGGGCCGAATGGCCCCCTTCTGTGCTGTATCTTTTTTATGGTTCTAGGATTGACAGGTCAAGAGCCAACTACTTGTGCCACACATGGCAGCAGCATCTGTGCAGCTCTCCCACGTGCTGAATGACTGGCTGGAACCAAGCCCTCTGCTAGTAACTGCGCTACCTTCTGCTGTGACTAACTGCAGTTATCAATTTTCAGGCTATGGGTTCTTTCCAGATACCAGGAAGTGACTACAAGGGTATTGCTCCAGCTCACTTACATTGACATGGTTGTAGATACCCTCAGCTTGATTTATCTACTTCCCTATGGGTGATTGGTGACTTTCCACAGATTTTGGGAAATGTGGCCCAGTATCAAGATACTGACACCTAGCTACAAACACATGATGTGGAAAAGCATTTCACATAGGAGTGACTAGAGAACAATTAACAGTAGCTGATTTTCCAGTCCCATAACAAAAAAAGGGCAGGCCAGTTGAGCTGAAGTAATGTTTAAAATGTGGTGTCTGTTGTGGTTATAGAAGATTATTATAGTAAAACCATTCCTAATAATTGACTAGTTTTATTATTAGATTCACATCCAGTATTACATTGCAAAAGCTGAAATTTTCTAATACTGAAGGTAGTCCCAAGGGTAATACAAAGGATTTTTAAAAAGTCTCCCCCTCCCTTAATGTGAGAAAAAGATCCAGGGAATGCTTTTGTGAGGCAGGTTTATCCCAGAATGAGTGGAGGGAGGTATCTGGGATAGCCTGCAGACAGCCTGAAAATATGGTAGCCTCCATCTCTGAGCACCTAGAGGATCTGCCTCTTTTGGTCAAGCAGTGTTGTTTGACTTGCTTTACTGTGTTGAAGCCATCTCATGCCTAGTTACCTGGGAGTGCTTTGTGCTGACATAAGGTGGCAAAAGTGGAAGAGTATTCTATTCAACAGAGAACACCTATCATATCTCAGTAAGGACATAGATTCACCCAATAAATATAGACTTAGAAAAGTCTTGACGGCCAAGGGGACCTTTGATGACGTATCCTCGACTGACCACATCCACTACAATAAATAGCAATTTTTTCTTTCCAGTTTCAATGTGAATCGTCTACTTTTCATAAACACTATTTTGTGATTTAACACCTCAATGAAGTGAGAGATATAGACTAGATTTTCCATAAGTGGAGAATGGAAGAAATGTTTTGTCAACAGGGTAAAAATATTTCAATATGAGAAGCAACGTGAAAATTTCCATAGATGTTGAGGACTGCAGCCTGTGTAGGGGAGGAAAGTGACTAGCCTAGTGAGAATGGATGTACATTAGACAGCAATATTAGTCCAAAGGCCATGTATCTTTTATTTAAGGATTCCATGTAATCTTTAAATACACTAACGCAACAAAGTCATTAAATAAAACAGAAAAAGCAGTGGAGTAATTGCAGTTTATTTAATTTGACATCACCTTTCAGATGTAGATCAAGGGGCCCTGGTTCATCTCAGAGCAACACCTGGAACAAAACAAGGTGGGTGGACATGGTGTGGTGTGTTGTGTTCAGGATTATTTTCTCCTGCATACCCATGCCAACAGCCCTATTTTTACACAGGCAATTTGTTAACTTATATGGCAGGCTTGTTTCAAGATAGTGAACAGATTTTAATGGAGATTGGCACACAAATTTGAATATTAAACAAACCCACCATGCCACAACCTGAATGCTCAAACTATGATTACACAATTCATTCAGGCTTGTGGAGTTTCAAAGTTTTTCTATCCTCAAATTCCCCACAGAAAGATGGCTTCTATATGATGCATGATTATATAACAGAATATCAGTTGTTGCCAAGAACAAAGAAAATGAATGATTATGGCACAGGATGATGCAGGACAACTCAAAGCAGGAAGAGATCTCAACCTACAAAGAAACTTGTATAAATCTTATATATTTTTCATATTATCATAGCTGAATATCATACATTTAGCAGCTTACCATTCTCTAAAAATTTTAAAATCCAATTAAAAAGTAATGAGATTCTTGAGGAAATATTTTTAAATTCTAAAAAAACTTAAGTTGTGCTAGTTGTTCCTTTGTAATCGGGGCTGTTACAGAAATGAAGTGCTGCGATTATGACCAGAATTGGATCGGGACAGAACAGCTGAACCCAGTTGTACCCTTTCCCATATCCTTGTGTGGTGGTTCACGTGCTGTTAATGACATACTGACCTTTTAGAAACTTTAACATAGTTCCTGATGAGAGACACTCGTCACTAAGATTTACAAAGAATTTACTGCACAAATATTTTTAGTTTTAAAAATGGATCACGAGACCACCACTTTATCAAACCAGAATCCCATTTAGTAATCCGCGCAAGTTACAAAATGTCACTTTTGTTTTGCACTCTGTCCTAAATCGCAAGAAGCTTCATCAAAAAAAATGTAACTTTTCATTGATGTAACTGAGATTTGATGAAAATATCACAAAGTAATTAACAGAAGTTTATATTAAAAAAATCGATTCCCTCACAGAACAGATACTTAGAGAAAAGGAAACGTTGGTGTATTTTTTATCATTCCAGGCAGCACAGGGAAGTCTTCAGGTAGGAGAGCATGAACTCGACATGTTGGGCAGGTGCTATTCTCTCTCAGCCACTGCTTGATGCACTGTAGGATGACAAACCAAAAAAAAGCACATTTAGAACACCATCTGCATCATTCTACTGATTTCACAGAGGAATTGCCTAGCTCTACAGTGTAATAACTGTCAGTGACGTATGAAGTACTTTGCCATTGATAGTTTTTAATACAAAAAAAATCTTGTTTATGGGCCAATATACCAATACACAAACTACTTCTGGGCTGACCAAATGGTTCAACTGGTCAGTGTGTGCAGTTAACAGGCTACAATTATATGCAACTTTCAAATGGATAAATCAGGTTGTATCTTAAATTAAGTAACCTCTTCAGCCTCCATTCATTCAAAATATCAGTAAAACATTGTACAAATAAAATAACTTTGTGGTATGAGCACTTTTCTGCTTTGTCATTCTCTATCCCCGGCTGAAAAAGCAGGCAAGCAAACTGCATGGTTAAAGCTGCCATGTTTCCCCTTCTCAGTAGCAAAGTAGCTATCCTCATCTTGACCACACTCTAAAACTGGCCATCTGGAGAAAATGCAGGAATGACCCCATTTCCTATTCACTTCACACCGCAGCTCACCTGCATCTTCCAGAACCAACTGCATATCAATTTTAACTTTAGTTACAACATTGCAGCAATTCTTACAGTATATTATCTGATAGTGGTAGAAGGACAGAGTTACACAAAATCTGTGCTATGGTGGCTACTGCGGCATTGCAAATCCTCATATACCCATCTATTACAATAAGACAGATTATCTGGTCATTTATCTCTTTGCTGTTTGTGGTACCCTGATGTGCACAAATTGGCTGGCGCATTACAACAGTGATTATACTTCAAAAAGTACTTAATTGGTTGTGAAGTGTTTTTTGGGATATCCTGCGGTCATGAAAGGTGCTATATAAATGCAGGCCTTTTTCTCTTTACTCATTTCAAATTTTAACTGTTCTCTTCCCCATTTAAGAAAGGTGAGAGGGGGAAACCAGGGAATTATAGTCCAGTTAGCCTAACATCTGTTGTTGGAAAATTACTAGAGTTTATAATTAAGGATAGAGTGACTGAACACCTTGAAAATTTTCAGCTGATCAGAGAGAGTCAACATGGATTTATAAAGCAAAATACTGCAGATGCTGGAAATCTGCAGTAAGAACAGAAAATGCTGGAGAAGCTCAGCAAGTCAGGCAGCATCTGTGGAGAGAAATGTTAACTCTGCTTCTTTCTCCACAGATGCTGATTTGCTGAGCTTCTCCAGCATTTTCTGTTTTTATTTCAGATTTCCAGCATCGGTTTTTATTATGGATTTATAAAGGGTAGGTCATGCCTGATGAACCTGAATGAATTTTTTTTTTAAAAAGGTGACTAAAATAGTGGACAGGGGAACATCTATGGATGTTATTTATATGGACTTCCAGCAGGCATTCAATAAAGTCCCTCATAAAAGACTGTTAGTTCCAAGAGCTTCAGCTTTAACTGAGAGCAAATTATTGACCTGGGTAAGAAATTGGCTGAGCGGCAGGAGGCAGAGAGTAAGACATAATGCGCAACTACTCAAAATGGCAGGATGTGACTAGTGGTGTCCCTCAGGGATCTGTGTTAGGGCTCAATAATTCAATGTATTTATTAACTACTTAGATGACAGGATAGAGAGCCACATATCCAAGTTTTCCAATGACACAAAGATAGGCAGCATTATAAGTCAATGTAGATGGAAGAATAGAATTAGGGAGATATTAATAGATTAAGTGAATGGGCAAAACTCTGCCAAATGGATTTCAATGTAGGCAAGTGGACTTAAGGATCAAACAGAGTACTTTCTAAATGGTGAAAAGCTCAAAACAGTAGAGGTCTAAAGAGACTTAGGAGTCCATGTACATAGATCATTAAAATGTCATGGAGAGGTACAGAAAATAATCAAAAAGGCTAATGAAATACTGGCCTTTATATCTAGAATACAAAAAGAGGTAGATGTAATGCTACAGCTATACAAAGCCCTGGTTAGACTACACCTGGAGTACTGTGTTCAGTTCTGGGCACCGCACCTTAGGAAGGATATATTGGCCATGGAGGGAGTGCAGCATAGATTTACTAGAACGATACCTGGACTCCAAGGGTTAACTTAGGAGGAGCGATTACATAAACTAGGGTTGTATTCCCTGGAATTTAGAAGAGTAAGGGGTGGTTTGATCAAAGTTTTCAAGATATTAAGGGGAACTGACAGGGTAGATAGAGAACTGGTTGGGGAGTCTAGGACTGGGAGACACAGCCCAAAAATTAGAGCCAGGACTTTCAGGAGTGAAGTTAAGAAACACTTCTACACGCAAAGGGTGGTAGAAGTTTGGAACACTCTTCCGCAAATGGCAGTTGATGCTAGCTCAATTGTTAATTTTAAATCTGAGATTGATAGATTTTTGTATATGGAGTTAGGTCACAGATCAGCCATGATCTCATTGAATGGCAGAACAGGCTCGAGGGGCCGAATGGCCTACTCCTGTGTTCCACTTGCCGATGCAACTCATTTTTGATTGAACTTGGAAATTCATTGAGGTTTTAGTTTCTGGCTTCACCTTTTTACGATGACCTCTTTTCAACGCTGTTCTCTCTCTCCCCTGGTATCAGCACCCTTCCTGGCCATTTATTAAAATTGCCGAATAACAAAGATCAGAAGAATTGACAGCTATGCTTACCAGTTCATGGAAGTGATGTTTGCATTCAAGCACACACATAGTGTCTGGGGTTAAATCCTCATGACAAATAATACATGGCTCATCGTCAAATGTCTGAGAAACAAGGAAAACTTTTCAGCAACCAACCGTACCAATTAAAAACAATTATTTTCACTCTGCTCAATTTAATTACTGTAGTTCTGTTATTGGTCTCTCTCCCCCCCCCCCCCCCCCCAAGTTTAGATGCATCACGCTAGTAGGGGAGGGGGAAAGGAGACACTTCACTCAAGCAAAATTCTATCCTATTTCGAGTGTTGAGAACAGCCAACTAGACCTCATGTTTTCAATACCTTGACTGTTTTTGTGTATTAATTTGAAAAACTTTGATTTTGTTTGTGTACAGCAAGTTAAGATTCTAAAGTTGTTTCTTATCTCCACAGTTATATTGTAAGGTAATGAAATGTACACTTGATCACTTACTGCAGGATCATTTCCGTGCCACTGTGAGGCAGTCTGAACACTGACAGTTCGCCAAGGCTGTGAAAAGGCATCT
The DNA here is from genome assembly GCF_035084215.1 of Heptranchias perlo. NCBI lineage: Eukaryota > Metazoa > Chordata > Chondrichthyes > Hexanchiformes > Hexanchidae > Heptranchias > Heptranchias perlo. The sequence continues at coordinate 66,932,630 of NC_090335.1, forward strand.
CGTGCTTTGATGTTCCTGGCAGCTGGGGGAGTACTTGGTCTCGAGCCCTCACTTGTTGCAGCAGATACTGCGAGTAAAGTAGCAGCAAAGTCAGAACTTGGCCTTTGGTGAACCAGGGTTGCTGGCTGTTGAAGGCTGACAGATGAAATCTGGACCTGTATGTAATGGGGAGGGGTGGGTGGGGAAACATATACATAACACCATTAAACCTGCCATCTGCTCTTTGTTCAAAATAACAATCAAATTTTGACAACTCACAGCATCATTTAATTTTGATTTCAGTAAAATATCATACTCGCATTCTGGTCAGTCACTGCAATTCTGCAGTAGCAGCTACTAGTAAAAGGACATTACAAAATAAAGTTTAATAATATTTGCTTCAGCTGCCTAGGCCCTAAGCTCTAGAATTCCCTCTCTAAGCTTCTCTGCCTCTCTCTCAATCTTTAAGACGCTCCTTAAAACCTACCTCTGACCAACCTTTTGGTCACATGTCCGAATCTCTTATGTGGTTCGGTGTCAAATTTTGCTTGATAACCCTCCTGTGAAGCGCCTTGGGATGTTTTACTACGTTAAAGGCACTATATAAATGCAAGTTGTTGTCGTTATTTTAGCTTCAGAATGACACGCTAACTGCCATTTTACAGCTTTCCTTACAAATTCATGTACTATGTAATATTTTTCCCAGAGGCATCAAGACCAGTTGCAGCCCCTTATTACCAACTGGCTAAGATTAATCACCTCAGTACAGATTAGGGATCACACAGTAGACAGAGTAACAAACCGACAGCCCTTGTCCGGTGGCGGGGGGGCGAGGGGGAAAGAGAATGATTGTGCTTGCCAATATTAGGTGATAGTGTTGCAACTTATGGCTGGCATCAGCTGAAACAGTACTGGGTACAACACTTAGTTCCACAGGCATTGTACTGAAGGTTCAGTGAAATCTCTTATCTGCAAAAATGTGCAGTGATATTGGGAGACCAGAGTGTTGGGGTTTTGTGGCTTTTTAAAAAAAAACACTGCTCTCATAGAATGGTTACAGCACAGAAGATGGCCATTCGGTCCATTAAGCCTGTGCCAGCTCCTTGCAAGAACAATCCAGTTAGTCCCATTCCCCCACTCTTTTCTTGTAGCCCTGCAAATTTTTTCCCTTCAAGTATTTATCACTTTGCACTTCTCTGCATTAAATTTCATTTGCCACATGTCCGCCCATTCCACCAGCCTGTCTATGTCCTCTTGAAGTCTACTGTTATCCTCCTCACTGTTTACAATTTCAAAATTTGAAAGTGTAGTAAACCCAAGTCCAAGTCATTAACATATATCAAAAAAGCAGTGGTCCTAGTACCGGTCCCTGGGGAACACCACCGTATACCTTCCTTCAGTCCAAAACACAACCGTTCACCTCCACTCTGTTTCCTGTCACTTAGCCAATTTCGTATCCATGCTGCCACTGCCCCTTTTATTCCATGGGCGTCAATTTTGCTGACAAGCCTATTATGTGGCACTTTATCAAACGCCTTTTGAGTCCATATACACAAAATCAACCCCATTGCCCTCATTAACCCTCTCTGATACCTCATCAAAAAACTCAATCAAGTTAGCTAAACATGATTTGCTTTTAACAAATCTGTGCTGGCTTTCCTTTATTAATCCACACTTCTCAAGTGACAATTAATTTTGTCCCAGATTATTATTTCTAAAAGTTTCCCCACCACTGAGGTTAAATTAACTGGCCTGTAGTTGCCGGGTTTATCCTTACACCCTTTTTTGAACAAGGGTGTAACATTTGCAATTCTCCAGTCCTCTGGCACCACCCCCACATCTAAAGAGGATTGGAAGATTATGGCCAGCACCTCTGCAATTTCCACCCTGACTTCCCTCAGCAACCTAGGATGCATCCCATCCAGACCGGGTGACTTATCTATTTTAAGTACAGCTAGTCTTTCTAGTACCTTTATCAATTTTTAGCCCATCCAGTATCTCAACTACCTCCTCTTTTACTGTGACTCTGGCAGCATCTTCTTCCTTGGTAAAGACAGATGCAAAGTACTCATTTAGTACCTCAGTCATGCCCTCTGCCTCGAAGCGCAGATCTCCTTTTTGGTCCCTAATCGGCCTCACCCCTCCTCTTACTACCTGTTTACTATTTATATGCCTACAGAAGACTTTTGGATTTCCTTTTATGTTAGCCGCCACTATTCTCATACTCTCTCTTTGCCCCTCTTTTTCCTTTTTCACTTCTGCTCTGTACTTTCTATATTCAGCCTGGTTCTCACTTGTATTATCAACCTGATATCTCTCATACGCCCCCTTTTTCTACTTCATGTTACTCTCTATCTGGATATGTCCTGTCCCACCGGCAGGACAGACCCACCAGAGGTGGCGCTACAGTGATATACAGTCAGGAAGGAGTGGCCCTGGGAGTCCTCAACATTGACTCTGGACCCCATGAAATCTCATGGCATCAGGTCAAACATGGGCAAGGAAACCTCCTGCTGATTACCACCTACCGCCCTCCCTCAGCTGATGAATCAGTCCTCCTCCATGTTGAATACCACTTGGAGGAAGCACTGAGGGTAGCAAGGGCACAGAATGTACTCTGGGTGGGGGACTTCAATGTCCATCACCAAGAGTGGATCAGTAGCACCATTACTGACCGAGTCCTGAAGGACACAGCTGCCAGATTGGGCCTGCAGCAGGTGGTGAGCGAAACAATACGAGGGAGAAACTTACTTGACCTCGTCCTCACCAATCTACCTGTCACAAATGCATCTGTTCATGACAGTATTGGTAGGAGTCCCGTCTTCGCACTGATTATACCATCCAACGTGTTGTGTGGCACTACCACCGTGCTAAATGGGACAGATTCAGAACAGATGTAGCAGCTCAAAACTGGACAGCCATGAGGTGCTGTGGGCTATCAGCAGCAGCGGAATTGTATTCCAGCACAACCTGTAAGCTCATGGCCCGGCATATTCCTCACTCTACCATTACCAACAAGCCAAGGGATCAACCCTGGTTCAATGAGGAGTGTAGAAGAGCATGCCAGGAGCAGCACCAGGCGTACCTAAAAATGAGGTACCAACCTGGTGAAGCTACAACTCAGGACTACATGCATGCTAAACAGCGGAAGCAACATGCTATAGACAGAGCTAAGCGATTCCACAACCAACTGATCAAATCAAAGCTCTGCAATCCTGCCACATCCAGTCGTGAATGGTGGTGGACAATTAAACAACTAACGGGAGGAGGAGGCTCTGTAAACATCCCCAATGATGGCGGAGTCCAGCACGTGAGTGCAAAAGACAAGGCTGAAACATTTGCAACCATCTTCAGCCAGAATTGCCGAGTGGATGATCCATCTCGGCCTCCTCCCGATATCCCCACCATCACAGAAGCCAGTCTTCAGCCAATTCGATTCACTCCACGTGATATCAAGAAACGGCCGAGTGCACTGGACACAACAAAGGCTATGGGGCCCGAAAACATCCCGGCTGTAGTGCTGAAGACTTGTGCTCCAGAACCAGCTGCGCCTCCAGCCAAGCTGTTCCAGTACAGCTACAACACTGGCATCTACCCGACAATGGAAAATTGCCCAGGTATGTCCTGTCCACAAAAAGCAGGTCAAATCCAATCCGGCCAATTACCGACCCATCAGTCTACTCTCAATCATCAGCAAAGTGATGGAAGGTGTCGTCGACAGTGCTATCAAGCGGCACTTACTCACCAATAACCTGCTCACCGATGCTCAGTTTGGTTCCGCCAGGACCGCTCGACTCCAGAACTCATTACAGCCTTGGTCCAAACATGGACAAAAGAGCTGAATTCCAGAGGTGAGGTGAGAGTGGCTGCCCTTGACATCAAGGCAGCATTTGACCGAGTGTGGCACCAAGGAGCCCTAGTAAAATTGAAGTCAATGGGAATCAGGGGGCAAACTCTCCAGTGGCTGGAGTCATACCTGGTACAAAGGAAGATGGTAGTGGTTGTTGGAGGCCAATCATCTCAGCCCCAGGACATTGCTGCAGGAGTTCCTCAGGGCAGTGTTCCAGGCCCAACCATCTTCAGCTGCTTCATCAATGACCTTCCCACCATAAGGTCAGAAATGGGGATGTTCGCTGATGATTGCACAGTGTTCAGTTCCATTCGCAACCCCTCAAATAATGAAGCAATCCGAGCCCGCATGCAGCAAGACCTGGACAACATCCAGGCTTGGGCTCATAAGTGGCAAGTAACATTCGCGCCAGACAAGTGCCAGGCAATGACCATCTCCAACAAGAGAGAGTCCAACCACCTCCCCATGACATTCAACAGCATTACCATCGCCGAATCGCCCACCATTAAAACCCTGGGGTCACCATTAACCAGAAACTTAACTGGACCAGCCATATAAATACTGTGGCTACAAGAGCAGGTCAGAGGCTGGGTATTCTGTGGCGAGTGACTCACCTCCTGACTCCCCAAAGCCTTTCCACCATCTACAAGGCACAAGTCAGGAATGTGATGGAATACTCTCAACTTGCCTGGACGAGTGCAGCTCGAACAACATTCAAGAAGCTCGACACCATCCAGGACAAAGCAGCCCGCTTGGATTGGCACCCCATCCACCACCCTAAACATTCACCCCCTTCACCACCGGCGCACTGTGGCTGCAGTGCGTACCGTCCACAGGATGCACTGCAGCAACTCGCCAAGGCTTCTTCGATAGCACCTCCCAAACCCGCGACCTCTACCACCTAGAAGGACAAGAGCAGCTGGTACATGGGAACAACACCACCTGCACGGTCCCCTCCAAGTCACACACCATCCTGACTTGAAAATATATCGCAGTTCCTTCATCGTCGCTGGGTCAAAATCCTGGTACTCCCTTCCCAACAGCACTGTGGGAGAACCTTTACCACACGGACTGCAGTGGTTCAAGAATGTGGCTCACCACCACCTTCTCAAGGGCAATTAGGGATGGGCAATAAATGCTGGCCTCGCCAGCGACGTCCACATCCCATGAACGAATAAACAAAAAATCTCTTAACATCCAGGGAGCTCTGGCTTTGATTGCCCTACTGTACCCCCTCATAGGAATGTACCCAGACTGTAACCGAACCATCTCCTCTTTAAAGGTACATTGTTTGATTACAGTTTTGCCTGCCAATATTTGATTCCAATTTACCCGGGCCAGATCAGTTCTCAACCCACTGAAATTTGCCCTCCTCCAATTAAGGATGTTTACACTAGGTTGTTCCTTGTCCTTTTCCATAACTAATCTAAACCTTATGATACTATGATCACTGTTCCCTAAATGTTACCCCACTGACACTCGCTCTACTTGACCCACTTCATTTCCCCAAACTAGATCCAGCAATGCCCCCTTCCTCATTGGGCTCAAGAAAGTTCTCCTGAACACACTTCAGAAACTCCTCCTCTTCTTTGCCCTTTACACTATTACTAAGCCAGTCTATATTAGGATAGTTGAAGTCCCCCATTATCACTACTGTATGGTTCTTACACAGCTCTAATTTCCCTGCAAATTTGCTCCTCTGTATCCTTCCTACTAGTTGGGTGGCCTATAGAATATGCCCAGTAGTGTAATGGCACCTCTATTGTTTCTTAACTCTTTAACCAAATAGATTCTGTCCTTGATCCCTCAAGGACATCCTGTATCCAGCACTGCAATATTCTTCTTAATCAATACTGCCACCCCCCTCTTTTCTTCCTTCCCTATCTATCCTGAATGCCTTGTATCCAGGAATATTTAGTACCCAATCCTGTCCATTTTTGAGCCAGGTCTCTGCTATCGCCACTACATCATATTCCCATGTGGCTATTTGCGCTTGCAGCTCATCAACTTTATTTACCACGCTTCGTGAGTTTACACACATGCATTGTAAACCTATCTTAGACCTTCTTGCATTCTCTCTTTGTCTGACCCCCTAATTCTGTACTACTTCTTACTCTAGTGCTATCTGTCTCTCCCAATCCTTTGTACACCTTGTTTCTCCTTTCTAATGCTACATCCTGGTGCCCATCCCCCTGCCAAATTAGTTTAAACACCCACCCGACAGCACTAGCGAACCTCCCTGCGAGGACATTGGTCCCATCCCTGTTGAGGTGCAACCCGTGCGTCTCGAACAGGTCCCTCCTGCCCCAGAACTGGTCCAAATGCCCCAAGAATCTGAAGCCCTCCCTCTTGCACCATGTCTCTAGCCACACATTAACCTGCCTTATCTTCCTATTTCTGTACTCACTGGGAGTAATCCAGAGATTACTACCTTTGAGGTCCTACTTTTTACCTTCTTCCCTAGCTCCTGAAACACTAACTGCAGGACCTCATCGCTTTTCTTTCCTATGTCATTAGTACCCACATGAACCATGACTTCTGGCTGTTCCCCATCCCCCTGCAGAATGTTCTGCACCCTCTCCGCGATAGAGTGTAATGGAGGTGAGTGTTACTGAAGAGGACGGAGGGAGATTAGTGAGGAGAGGTAGAGCAATCAGAAGTGTACAGTGATTTGGGGACACTCGGATTATGGCAGATAGCGGAGGTTCCACTGATATGGTGGATAGAAACCTGCACTTTCTGTTTGGCGATCGAAGATATTTTGTCATTCTTGTTCATAGCCCAAGTGGTAAGGTAGATCAAACTGATCAAGTTTTTTTTTGTTTTAAATCTCCACACAGAAGTGCAGAACATAGCAGAGGGAACTTCAAACCTGTGTCTCTCTACATTCTGGTCCCACTCACTAGGGGAGTAAACCTTTCAAACCACTTGTACCCCTCCCCCATCCTATGTTGAAGAATAATCAAGAGGGGCAAAGCAGGTATAAATCTTACATAAACATTTAACAATTTCAATCTGTATTGCACAAGGCCAGGCCTCAGTCTCTCACCCTTGTTTCGTCCTGATGATCCAGGATGAGGTCTGCCACTCGACTGATTATTTCATCATAAACTAATCCAGAAAGGGAACCGCCATTTGCACTACGAACATCTTTAATGAAGTTAGTCAGACTGAACCTGAAAAGCAAAACACAGGGTAAGATGGAAAATGGCGCACAAAACAAATGCATACATTTCATGCAGAGACGAACACAAACTTGTTAATTCAATGGGCTGGAACATTATCCTTTTACCCATGGAACCTGGGGTCTAGTCGAACCCAGATTAATACAGGTGCAAGGATAAACAGAGTTAGTTTCAACCCAGCTCCAAATGAATACAAATTACCCAGTATAGAATGGGCAGTATCCTCAAAGGTTACAAAACAGGAATGTTTCAGAATGTGGCGGTTAAGAGGCTGGAGACAATGCACACTGTTGAGACAGTGTAGGTGTAGTTTGTCAGTGTAGGTGTAGTCTCTGCCCACCCTGAAATGCTCATTGCAGTTACCAAGCAACTCTAGTCCTCCTCCCAACAGATGCAATCATTTCCATGATAAAATCAGAGAGAGTGTGACAGACACAGAGGCGGGAAGGGGCACCCGAGAGGGATGGAGAGACAAAGTGGTGTAGGGGACCCTCGAGAAAGAGAGAAAAGGGGGGCATCACCTGAGAGGGAGAGAAATAGAAGGGGGGCATCACCCAGGACGGAGAGAGAGAGAAAAAGAGAGAAAGGGGGGCGTCGCTGAGAGAGAGAGCGTGAGCGCACGACAGACAGAAGTTGCCTGAGAGGGAGAGGGAAAGGGAGAGAGAAGGAGGGGTGTTGCAGGAGAGAGAGAGAGAGAGGGCGTTGCCCAAGTGGGGGGGGGGGGGGAAAAGAGAGAAGGGGAGGGCGCGCGACCGAGAACGATGGCCCAGCATTAGTTTCAAAAAATGTATTGTACACCATATTACTGCACTACTAGAACCCAGCAACTTTTGGTTAGTTTTAAACTAAATCTGCTCACTGAAGCGTTCATGTGATGATGTAAATTAATTAATCGTGATTAACTTTGCAGCAGACTTACCTTGTATAGTGGGGGAACATGGCTAAAAGACGGTTAATGATCTTTTCAAAGCTGTTCTTGGATTGCTGAGATTTTGCATTCACATGTTGTCTTATAGAAGGCAAAGTATCAGTAGAGATTGCATGTTCAGGTAGTGTAGGTGTTGCTGATCGATTATTTTTTGGTGACCAGGCAGACTGACGCTTTGTCAAAGAAGCTTCACGTTGAATTTGGTTTAAGGAAGACTGGTTTTGAAAGCTAGATGTCACAGAGGCCTGAGTTGGAGCCTTTGTCTTTGCTTCAGCAGTTCCTGGGGCCACTTGCACTAGAGAAGACATGGTTTTCTGCGTTGTAATAGATGAGGCTTGTGGAATAGATGAATTCTGGTTTTGCATATGCAACCCCAGTAATTGACTTGTAGGAGAAGAGAAAGATGCTATAATAGCAGGATCATCAATGGGGGACTTCTCCAGCATTATCTGAATTGAAAAACACTTACTTTAAAATGTTAATATAAAAAATGTGTGCTTTTTCTGTACAGTATTTTGTTTTCCTTCTAAACTCAACTGCTCAAATGGTATGTACTTTATTCCCAAGTAGATAGTCAAATCAACATTTAGGCCTGCACAAAGGCTATCTGCTTCCATTTCCAAAACATGTCCACCTACCTCTCCACACTGCTGCTGAAACTCATATCCACACCTTTGACACTTCCAGACTTGACTTTTCAAATGTCCCCCTCGTTGGTCTCCCGAACACCACCCTACATGAACTCCAACTCATTCAGAACTCTGTTGCCTATATCCTATCCTGTACAAAGTCCCATTTTCTTACCATCCGATCAGTGATTATCTCCACTATCTCCGCATCCTCAGGTGCCTTGATTTCAGAAGACTCGTCCCATCTCCAAGGCCTCACCCCTTCCCTGCCTTTATAACTTTGTTCAGAACCCTACGTTCCTGTCCACAGCCTCTAGTCTTCCAACACTGGTCTACTGCATGCTTCCCTGCCCCTTCATCACACTTAAACTTCCTCCATTGGTACATCTCTCTCTACCTCTGTAAAAACCCTAATTCAAAGCTAGCCCTTCAATATCACCTTCTGCCCCATCCCTACTCCTCCAACTGAAGTTCATCGCTTAACCTTAAAATGCCTTGGAATGGTTTGACATCTTAAGGGTGGTGTGAAAATGCAAGTTATTGTAGCTATCAGCAATGAAAAGACTAGCCGAGTGTCTCCGCCTCCCTCCAAAAGGTTGGTGAGGTGAAGAGTAGCACTATTAAAATGCCACCCGTGTTGCCACTGACACACACCCACCCATCGCATCACGGATACGAACAAACATCAGTGGTAACACAGAAAGACACTGCATTTGCATGGACAGGGAAAGGGGAAAGGCAAGAGTGAAAATTCTTATGGCCTTATCCTCACGTATTATGCAAAGATCTATTAAACCCACTTTTACATTTACCGATGTCTGCCAGATTCTGTAGCCCATTAAATTAGAAGGGACAGTAAGTAGTGCAGATGGGAGTAGGAAGATGCAAAGAGACATTTAAGTGAGTGGGCAAAACTATGGCAGATGGAGTTCAATGTGGCCAAATGTGAGGTCATCCACTTTGGACCAAAGAAAGGTAGATCAGAGTATTTTCTAAATGGTGAGAAACTAGGAACTATAGAGGAACAAAGAGATTTGGGAGTCCAAATACTCAAATCCTTAAAAGCTAGTGGACAGGTACAAAAAGCAACCAAGGCTAATGGAATGTTGACCTTTATTTCAAGGGGGCTAGAATATAAAGGGGAGGAAGTGATCTTCAGTTGTACAAAGCCTTGATCAGACCTTATCTGGAGTACAGGGTTCAGTTTTGGGCACTGCATCTCAGGTGGGATATATTGGCCTTGGAGGGGGTGCAATGCATATTCTCCAAAATGATACCGGGGCTTAGAGGGTTAAATTGTGAGGTGAGGTTGCATAAACTTGTCTTGTATTCCCTTGAGTATAGAAGATTGAGAGGTGATCTGATTGACGTGTTTAAAATGATTCAGGGATTCGATAGGGTAGATGTAGAGCAACTATTTCTTATAGTGGGGGAAATCAAGAACAAATAGACATAATCTTAAAATTAGAGCTAGGCCATTTAGGAGGGAAATCAGGAAGCACTTTTTCACACAACGGGTAGCAGAAATATGGAATTCCCACCCCAAAAGGCTGTGGCTACTAGGACAATTCAAGCTTTCAAGACAGATTGACAGACTTTTGTTAGGTAAGGGTATCAAAGGATATGGAGCTAAGGCGGGTAAATGAAGTTGAGGTGCAGATTAGTCATGATCCAATTGAATGGTGGAGCCAGCTCGAGGGGCTGAATGGCCTACTGCTTTTCCTAGGTTCCTAGACCTTGGCCTACAGCAACTTAAGCTAAGACTGTCAGATATGACAGAATGGTCGCCTAGGATCCAATTTTCTCTTGCGTCTTAGTACCTGCTGCTGGTCTAACTGCACCTATTGTGCCCTTCACAACATCATGATTATGTATTTGCCTGTTTCTTGTGTTATAGCAGCACTAGTTGATGACAATCTGTGCACGTTTCTCCTTTGCTGACAGTTAAGTTCAGTTCTTAGGCCATTCTCCCAAGACCCAACCTGTAATATAAAAGACCCTTAAAACTGACCGTACCGATCTGTTTCATGAACTTATACATGCATCCTTCAGCTGAAGTCCCAAATGTGAGCAATTGCAGCTAAAGCATTTTCTCGAGGTCCCATGTTTTTGATTAGTTAAATGTCCAATTCTGTCTGATTTGAATTACCTGTAGTATATCTGAGGTATGGTGCAGGATGTAGGCTCTTTGACAAAATGCATCTGCACGGTTTCAAAAGTAAAAACGATATTAGAAAAAAAGACTTCACTGAGCACTTACGTTAGAACTTGGTGGTGATGGGAGGCTCGGAATAGGCACTGATGCAAGGCTGCTTAGTTGAGTTCCAGTTTTTACCAGAGTCATCTGATCATTAAAGTGCATCTGTAAAAGATGAATACTTTGCATTATTTCTCAAGCTTGAGAAGTTCTTGATCCTTTTCTGCAAAGCAGGAATGAAAGGTCAACCTGGCAAACTCTACTGATAAAGACCATCAACCTCCATTCAGAAAAATTGTGCTCAATTCTCAGTTCAGCGTGGCACATTGGGGAAGAGAAGGGATCTATCTTATCCTATTCTTCAGAACATGAATATAACTGGATACTCAACTGGCAGGGGGGCGGGGGGGGGGGGGGGAGGTGGGGGGGAGAAATATACAGTATAAGCACAATATCAAGTCAATTGAAAAACAGAATTATCCCATTATTTTATATTAATTTATACAGCGTCTAGGGTAATGTACAGAACTTTATGTGCAGTAAACATTCTTTTCTGATCGGTTATTCTTCTGTTTTGGTAACAATGTCATCGAGATAACATTACACACTTGGACTAAAGGCAATGACTACAGTTGTGCCAAATCCAAGACAAACGCACCTCACTTTGATGGATTTGCTGGTTGATTTTAAGAAGAAATGATTCCCAGGCAGCAATCGATATCTGTAGTTGTGGAATAGCTGAGGTTGGTGTGCTGCATAAAAAGAGAGAAGATGATTCAGATATCATAAGGCTGCTCTTAGAATTGCAAGCACTGTTGCTTTAACCCTACAATGATAGCAGGTACTGTCTGGGCTAGTCATTTCTTAGCTTTCCTCTGCTTCAAAGTCACATTAGGCACTTCTGATGCGCACATCTGCAGTCATATTTTCAGTTATAAATTTCTCATCAGAAAAGACCATGTAATCGGATGATCCCTGCATTTATTTCTTATTTTGTCTCGTGATGTAGCCAACAGTGGCAGAGCTGTATTTATAACCCACGACTTATTGTCCAGGGGCAGCCTTCTGGAAGGCGTTTTTACAACTGAGTGGCTTGCTGGGCCAGTTCAGAGGGTATTAACCGTCAACCACTGGAGTCACGACCAGGCATGAAGGACATTAGTGAACCAGTTGGGTTCTTTTGCTGGTCGATTTTAAATAGAAATGAATCTCAAAACTGTAATTTTGATGGTCATTTTTTTCTGGTGTCAGCCCACAAATGATCAGATTTAGTGATTTCAATTTCAGATGGTGCCGGAGTGGGATTTGAACCTACGGCTGCTTGTCCAGTACCATAACCACTACACCCCTGAGGTGAGTGTGTGCGTATGCCTGACAAGGATGGGATGAGGGTTTTCTGTGATGCTAGTCTAGGGACACATGAAGCAGCACCACAGCTTAAATCAGAAGGGGAAGAGGAGGGGATGTAAACAGGTCAAATTTGTTGATGATACCAAATGAGTAGGGCTAGTGAATTTGGAAGAGGCAGCTTAGAAATTAAAAAATGAGTTGGACAAAATATTTAAGTGGATAGAACAATGGTAGATGAAACTGAATACAGGCAAGCATGAAGTAGTGCACATAGGAAGGAGAAGTGGATGATAGACACACTCCATAAGTGGTATTGAAACAGCCAAGGATGAAGTTGAAAGAGACCCAAGAATCTTAGTAGACTCAACACGTCCAACTACTTCAGAGTAGTAATTAACAAAGCCAATAGAATGTTGAACTATATAGCCAAAACAGTAGAGTGCAAGTCGGAATAAGTCATGGCCAGACCACACCTTAAGTACTGTATTCAGTTCTGGTCACAGGGAAGACTTTCAAGGGCTGGAGGCAGTGCAGGGAAGAGCTAGGGGACCAATCCTAGCATTCAAGGTTTGAGCCATGAGGGAAGACTGGAGATACCTGGGGTTTTCAGCCTTGAAAGGAGACATCAGACAGGTGAGATTTTAGAGGTGTATCAGATAGTTATGGGAATTGAAAGGGTAAATCTGGAAATGTTACTTTAAACTAAATTATGGTAGGACAAGGGGACACAGGTACAAACTAGTAAAAGATAAATTTAGGATCGATATCAGGAAATTATTCCTCACACAAAATGATCACATGAGATGGAGGGGAAAATCCTGTAATTGTTTAAGAATTGGATGCCAGAATAATTGAGGGTGGGGAGCTTTAGGATCTTTCTGGCTGTAATTATCTTGTGGGAAATTGGCAACAAAAAAATTGCTACCAACCGTAGAATTATAAACACTAGTTAAGACTCACCTGGCAGCCATTGCTTTCATTTTATCGAGGTGACTTTTTGCATCTTCAGCTGCATTGTAATGAAAAAGCAATTGTGTACTCTGCCAGCCCTCTAGCACAGACACCTGAGCAAAGAGGAAGGAAAGAAAATACATCTAGAGGTCAAAAATAAAAAACATAAAAGGTTCTACTTCAATCAAGTGAAGATTTTGATTGACTGTAGGAAAAAAAATCCCAACTTTCATAAAATAGTAATAACACAATCCTCAAAGCTACACTTAAGATGTGGCCAAATTATTCTTTAATTTGTAAGAAACCAAAAATCACCTTTTGTTCCCATCTTTGATATACTTTTCTGAATGAAACTATGTCCTACAGATTTTTGCCTACAGTTGGTGAGGAAAACACAGAATCATCATAGAAAGTTATGGCCGAAAAAGAGCTATCCAGCTTAATCTCACTTTCTAGCACTTGGTCCGTAGCCCTGTAGGTTACGGCACTTCCAAGTACTTTTTAAATGAGTTGAGGGTTTCTGCCTCTGCCACCCTTTCAGACAGTGAGTTCCAGACCCCCAACGCCCTCTGGGTGAAAACATTTCTCCTCAGCTCCTCTCGAATCTTTCTGCCAATTACTTTAAATCTATGCCCCTTGGTCACTGATCCCTCTGCTAAGGGAAATAGGTCCTCCCTATCCACTATCTAGTCCCGTCATACTTTTATTTACCTCAATTAAATCTCCCCTCAGCCTCCTTTGTTCCAAAGAAAACAACCCCAGCCTATCCAATCTTTCCTCATAGCTAAAATTCTCCAGCCCTGGCAACATCCTCGTAAATCTCCTCTGTACCCTCTCCAGTGCAATCACATCTTTCCTGTAATGTGGTGACCAGAACTGTACGCAGTACTCAAGCTGTAGCCTAACGAATGTTTTATACAGTTCTAGCATAACCTCCCTGCTCTTATATTCTATGCCTCAGCTAATATGTAATACTGTAATGTTTGAACTGGAGGTCTTTGTTGGCTTCTCCAATAACTTAATGGATAAGCACAATGTGGTGTAGTACTGAGGTTATAGAGATCAAGGCGGCCCCAGTTCAATCCCTGGTCTATTGTGAGTTAGGTGTATCGTTGACTTTGGTGAAAAAGGAGGTGGTTGGGGAAAGAAAAAAAAAAATCAGTTCTTCAGATTATTGCCTAGTGTTCCATGCTAGAAGGTGTACAAGTGAGGATGTCAGGTAAGAACTGGGTTTATGTATCATGTGAAGAGAGAGAGAAATGATATGAGGAGAGAGAGAAATCTTACTAGGTGAGCTGCAATTCCTAAATTATTGCTGAACAGCAAGGAGATACTGTAACAAGGTGGAAGCACTGCTCAGGCACTGCAGTGTTCTGTTTCCTTCCCACATCTCAAGACATGGTGACTCATTTTAGCCACCTTGGAAGGATGAAAGGCTGAGTGAATCTTGCTGAGATTCAAATCCAAGATCATCTGACTTCAAGTTCAGCAGTCAGCCAGTTCACCTCTCATCTGCATTGCCTCCCTCTCCTGTGTGAATGGGTTGCTGACACTCACTATCCAGGCTTATACATGAAGTATACACGTAGTAGCAGTGGGCTCCTGGGGCTGTACCCAGGCATAAGTATCCGGCTTCAGAAGAGAAGAGGATTAAAAAGGAGATAAAATTGAAAATAAAAACTTTAAATCTCTACCTCTGCTTCACTGGCTCTTTTATTAGTTTCTTGGTACACGTCAACACTCTTTTTAATGGCTTCTTCCAGCTTTTTCTTTTCTCTTGATGACTGATTACTAAGAATTCAGCAAAAATAATTATCTTTTAGGAAGCATAAAGGAGTGTGCAATCATTTTCTATCAACATTACTTTTTTAAAAAATATAATAAAACACACATTTCAGAAGCTTTTGTTGCAGTCCAAAAAAAAACTTACCTAATTTCCTCAAATTCTTGAAAACATTTTTTATAAAGCTGTTCTTTCTCCTGAATATTCTGAGTGTGCCTTCAGGGGAAATAAGAAAAAGGATATTACAAGTTTAAGATAAAATTAAGAGGTTAGATTAAGAATTCAGGTATCGTGCAATGGCAGGGTAGGACACAGGTTAGATTCTCCCACTCTTGAGTTCCTGAATCTCAAAGTGGGTCACTGCTAGATCAGAGGCCAGGCCAGAGAGAGGGGTCAGTGGGTGGGTCAAAGAAAGACATCAGTACATTGTCACCTAGAATCTGCTTGAACAAAGGCAAAAACTAAGGCCATGGGGAGATTGCCTGCAGACTGAAGAGCAATGAAAATAGGGAAAAACTGGGAAGGATTTAACGTACCTTTAAAAACACAAATCTGCCATTCACTTGGGACTTCTATTAGATATGTATTGCAGGGGGGCATGAATTGCAGCTAGTACATTCTTTCCTCAGTTAATAAGTTGTGCAGTCACTTGACTACAGACAATATCTATTCTGCCCAAAGAATGCATCAATGGTAAATTGTGGTAATAAACACAAAGCTCAAGCTGAAATTATGCAACATATTTGCACCATTGAATAACAAACAGAAAAACAACTATTTAATGTTACTAATTCACCTGGCCTATTGAAAATAATTCCATATTCCATTCAGGGTCTTCAATTTATATCTTTATATATGATGTAATGTATATGAAGCTGTCAGATACTATTCAGTTTCCACTCAAGACTTAACCATAACAGATTACAAGAATGTTTAGAAACAGCAAAAGGATATTAGGGCCAACAAGTTTGTCCCTATCCAGCTTCTTACTATATCTCAATATAGTTTCCCTCCAGAGAAAGATCCAATTGTTTCTTGAATCCCTAAATATTGTCCACTGTAATGGCCTTCTCCGGTAATATTCCTCAAGTCCGTTAATCTTTGCATGATAACTTCTCTGCCTGACTTCCCTTCTTATTCCTAATTTTTAAACTTGCGTCCACTGGCATTTAAACCTCTTGCTTTAGTGAACAAATTGCCTGGATCAATTTTGTCATTTCTCTTCATCATCTTGAAAACGTCAATTTCTCAGGATTACTACTCTAAAGCCACGAATGGAAAAATAAGTGGCATATCCTCACCTAGAACCTTCCGGGTCCATATAAACAGGGGTTTCCCATCTCACGGTAATGAGAAAACACACGCAGTTTCTTCCTGATATGATTAAAAGTTTTTAAAGCTACATTCAGGCCATACATATACTGATAAATCAGGTTGCTTCATTATGCCTCATGTCAGCAAAAGGCTGACATTGTTATTCTAACGATATAAATCCTGGATCCTTATTTTACTCACATTTGATTCAGTTCAACAAGAGATTTAACTTTTGATTTGAGTATCTTTAAAGTTTCGTGATTTTGTCGCTTTTCTTGTTGACTCTTCTTGATTTCACTCTCCAAGTCTTGGCGTAGCAAGTCAAGCTCAGATTTTAGTAGCTGCAAAGAGAATTTATAAATGAGAACATTTCCAACATGCTTTGAGTACCAAGCATTTATTAAAAAAGTGATGGAAAGTATTACATGGCAGTTCATGCTATATGCAAGATTTTTAATATTTTATTAGTTGACTTCTCATGGTGCTACAACAGGGGTAGATTTTGGCTCTGTGCGATAGTATAAAACGGGTGATAGCGAAACGGCAGCCTGTTTTACATCTCTCCCGATTTTTATTTCCGTTGACTTCAATTCGCTATCACTCGTTTTACACTACTGCGCAAAGTCAAAATCTACCTCACAGGGAGTCAAGAACTTTCAGGTAGGCTTCAGGTGAAGCGGGGTTTGAGGGCGGGGGATATTTTCACCACGGTGTGCAGACACAATTCAGTCCCCTATTTTGAAGTCCTATATTCTGTCCTTATTTTTATACAGTATTTCGGTTTTATATATTATTTATGCTTAAGTAGCAATGCTTAGGACAATTTAGGAAGCAGAGAAGAAAAATTGGCTACAACAGTACAGGCTGAGGAGCTGGGAGACACAGAACTGAGGTATTACAGTGCCACCACAGGCAGGATGATGTAATTACAGTGAAATGTTTACATAGGCAGTTTCCACACAATAATTTATAATGAAAGTGACTGCACATCTGAGTTTTTATATAAATTTTGCAGGTACCTCATTTTTCTGTATGAATTCAGACATCTTTTCTTCAAGTGCAGTAATTTCATTTATGCTGCGGATCGCAAGCTGATCATATTTTTCTTCTGCTTCTTGCAGTTGTTGCTGCAGAACATTGTGCTCTTTCTCAATCCTCAAAATATCACCCTATTGATGACACCAAGCCACAAATTATTAGATTTAATCTCATCTTTTGGTATAGTGTTAGATCTTTGTTCTTCATCAGCAATGCAGCGCTCAACATGGTGCTGTGACTCTATACCATTATCTTATGGTGTCAGCTCAGTGGTAACACTCACCTATGAGTCAGAAGATCATCGGTTCAAGCCTCACTCCAGACACTTGAGCACATAACCCAAGCTGACACTTCAGTGCAGTACGGAGGGAGTGCTGCACTGTCGGAGGCGTCATCCTTTAGGTGAGGCGTTAAACCAAAGTCCCTTCTATTTGAAGAGCAGGGGAGTTCTGCCAGTATTTATCCTTTAACCATCACTAAAACAGATTATCTGGTCATTTATTTCATTACTGTTTGTGAAACGGCGCTGTGCGCAAATTGGTCACGTGCTCAAAAATTAATTAATTGGTCGTAAGAAGCTTTGGGACATCCTGAAGACGTGAAAGGTGCTATATAAATGCACGTTCTTTCTTTCATCGCTTACCTGTTGATTTTCAAATGGTTGAAAAGGATCAGTATTGATTTTGGTGTTACATAAAGATTCCCGATGAACCTACAACAAATTCAGACATGAATATTTTCAACAACAGGTATTGAGTTGTACAAAAAAAACCCTATTAGAACAGTTACCCTTAATTTGCATCTAAACAATGCTGGCTAATTTATTTCCTAGGACTTTAAAACTGTCGAACTCCTTACCTCCCTCAATCCTCCCATGATCTACAGGATTTTAAAACTCAAGCTTGGCATCATCTCAACACCATTTCCTGATTGAATGCATCTTCTCTCCTACTCTATTCAAACTTGGTGGCCTGGCTCTTCACCTCCGATTGGCAATATTTAGAAACATGAACCATCAGTCATGATATATCCTGATCTGTATACATTATTGATTTATTATTTAAGATAAATATTCTCTCAGTATTTGTTTAGGAAGGTATGCTATCCAAGCTCATGATTTCCAATCTTTGCTCATTGCTGATCCCCATTACATTTGGAGCCAGTCTTGTTTCTCTTCTCTGCACAATATCCAAAGTATGTAAATGCTTTTTGTAGTATGGTGACCAGAACTGATCAATGTACTCTAAGTAAAGCCTGGCCAGCTTTAGAGTAGCCTATTCTACTATCCTGGCTATATTTCTTATTAAATATATATATTTTTTAATTGCTTTGCCACATTGACTAGATTTTGTAACCTACCATCACTCCCACTGCCAAATTCAGTTCCATTCATCATATACTTGCAATGCACTTTTGTAACCAATGTGGAAAATTTACATTTAGGGTTAATTTGCTGTCTGCCCAATTGCACTGACCATTTAACTCCCAGCTGCATCAACTGTCTCTACTGCACTCCCTACTTTAGAGCACATTCAGCCACACTCAGTCTGCTGTAAGCTTGGGCAATTCCAGACAGCCCCCTCCCAAGCGAGACCAAGGTTTTGACTTCCAACAAAATCAAAGATCCTCCAGCCGTGACCTGAAATGGCAGGTCCCCATAAAGCCAGAAATGCTTTGATAAGGACATCTTATAATAGATAACTGAGACACAGAGGGAGAAATAATTTATTTAAAAAGTATTTTCTCAAATCTCTCCATCGCCTTTAACCTTCTAGAAAATGCTGTCTACAAAATCATAATGAAGTGACTAGTATTTTATTTCTGTTCCAGATTGTATTCCAGTGTACTGTTTTTCTTGGGATTCCTTGAAGGAATACCAGGTTAGAGCTCTACCACGGTTTTATCCTCAAGTATTTCTGGAAATAATTCCCCCATTTATAATTTTTTAATGTAATGCAATGAATAAGCTTTCAACAATATAAACTCACTGTTTAAAGGTTAGACTTCCTTTTGGAGCCATCATCTTACTACTTCTGAGGCTCTAGTACAGAAATGGGATGTTCTTTTCTCACTCCTGTTTTCTGCCTCAATGAAGACCGACTTATGGGGGGTAATTTTACCACCCGCTATCGGGTGCGTTCTCGGCGGGGGGGCCCCGAAAATCGGGGAATCCCAGAGCGGGACCAGATCCCGTCTCGATCCCGCCCACTTCCGGGTTCCCCACGGACGCGCCGGCGTGCACGCGCAGCCCCCGCTGGTGGGAATCCCGCAAGCAATTAAAGCCAGCAGGATGCCACTTGACAGTATTTATTTAGGTATTTCAGGTCATTAACTGACCTGATTAAGGGATCATGTGGGATTTTAGAACAAAGTGGGACTGTTTCCCACACTGGGGGAAACACTCCCAGGTCAAATGGACGTGTTGCAGCTGTCAGCCTGTGGCAGCTGCAAAGGTCCATTTGACAGGTGGGGTGGAGGGGGGGAAAAGAGACCCTCACCCATTGCAGGAGGCCACTCTGTCACTTGGAACAAAGTTTGGCCTCCACCACCCTCCTCCTGACAGTCAAAGTCACCAACTTGCACACTTACCCCGGGGTCCAGAGACTTGTACATACCTTGCGGACCCCCTCAGATGTACATCTTGCGGATGGGGGCCGCCGTAGCTGCAGTCATGACCTCCTCGGAGGGCGAACAGCATCACCAGCCTCGCCATCCATGCCGTCCGCCTCTGACACATGGAGCTCCACAACAGAGTGCTGTGACACATCCACCTGCACAGCAGGAGGGAGGGCTACCGCAGAGAGAGATGCGTCGCAGAGGGCACTACCCTCGCCACAGGGTCCACAGACCGAGGCTCAGCCTCCTGGACCTCTCTGAGCAGCAGTGCACACGGAGGCTCAGAGTCACTCGACATGTAGTCGTGGACATCTGCAGCCTCTTTCATGCCGAGCTGCTCCTGGCTGGCCCGAGCACCATCTTCTTACCTGTCGTTGTCAAAGTCACCACTGCCCTCAACAACTTCTCCTCCGCATCCTTCCAGGGTGCAACCAGGGACATCGCCGATGTCTCCCGGTCGTCTGCGCAAAAGAGCCCTGCAAATACACCTACACCCACTCTGCAGTGACACAATGGGTGGCATCAGTTGTGGCTCCTCATAGTGATCCTCAGGAGCGGACATTATTGCACAAACCAGACAGGATTCGCGAAGACATGGCAGTAGCGGTGCCAATATAATATGTAATGTGAGTTGTTCTGATATTCAATATAGGTAACACCCATGACAAACCCTCAAACACCCTTGTGCATCCCCTTCATGCTCACGACACGTTTGCCTTACGCTGCCTACTGCACATATGTGATGCATGCCCTGTGGCTGCAGCATAGGTAGTGGCAGGTTGAGTGAGGCTGGCCGTGAAAGAGATGCACGAGAGGGTGAGTATGAGATAGAGCCATGAGATTGTATGAGGATTGGGTTGAGTGGTAGTGGCGGGATGAGTACTGGTGAGGTGAGTAGGTGCAGGTAAGATGAGGATGAGGTTTGTGTGGGTATGAGGGGTGATGTGATAGAGTAGTGTTGGCAGTGCAGGAGATGTGGGATAGGGGCAGTGATATGGCAGATGGAGTGTGGGGGAAAGACTACGTGTACTCACTTTGGCTGACCTACTGAGGTCATTGGAGCGCCTCCTGCACTGTATGCAGGTGGGCGATATGTTGGTGGCGCTGGTGACCTCCTCTGCCACCTCGAGCCAGGCCTTCCTGGTGAAAGAGACAGGCCGCTTCCTCCCGCCCGCCGGGAGGAAGATCTCTGTCCTCCCCCTCCTCCTCACCCCATGTATTGATACCTGGAGTGAGGCATCATTAAACTGGGAGCAGCCTTCCCCCTGGGCTGCTCCATGCTGTAATTTTTGCTATTTGTTGCAGCATCTGTCAGTGGAGGACTGCCCCTTTAAATAGAGCGCCTCCAGCTGACAGATCTTACTGCGCATGCGCAGCCCGCCCGACGCGCAGATCAGCAGTGGGGAACCCGGAGGAGCAGGTAAGTGGATCCAATTAGTGGATTGTCTGCTATGATCGCACGGGAAACTGACTAAGTTCACCGGGCGCGTGACAGCCCCCCCACGCCAAGAATCCGCAGCCCTGCTAACATCGGGCCCATGGTATTCTGAAGAAGTAAATCTTTGTAACTAGTTGAACCAGAACAACCCATACTTAAAATCTACAAGTCATCCTCCTTACCTGTACTGCAATGGTCCTTAGTAATGGACCTCGTTTATTCTCACACTTTTTGTTACTTGTATTATCGGGCTCCTTGTTGCTCATCTTTTTTGATGCACCATTAGAGCCTCCGGGCTTAAAATTGCTGTGAAGCGTCTCTTCAAGTACGCCTATTACTGTTGTATTAGCATTAGTAGATGGAAGCCTCATATTTTCCATTTCATTTGTCATGGGGTTACATCCTCCATCAGGATTGAGAGAATGAAATTGATAATTATAATTAGTAATAGGTAGATTTGATTGGTGTATGGAAAAAACAGGGATTACTTGTGCTCCATCAGCGTGCATAGGATTTGATGATAGACCACTACAGAATGTTGGATCGCAAACTGATGAAGGTTGAGAGGTGGAAGCAACCGCACTTAAGTAATGATCTGTCATTGGACCACTAGTCTTCAAATTATGATCCAATAAGCTGATGTCTGATCTATGAATCTCTGGCCTTACATCAGAATATGGATTAATATTCATATAAACATTATCTGTTGATATATTAAGTCCTGGTTCAGTATCATAATGCAAATGCTGATTAAGATTTTGTGCTTCACTTAGTGAACTCGTACTTGACGGACATGATAAAGATGACTGATGAAAAGCCACGGGTTTAAATTCTTTAGCAGTGGGATTGAGATGAGCCACTGGTCGTAAGCTTTCATTAGAAACTTCATCTGAGTTGGTCTCTGATGCTTCGGTGCCTCTGGTTGCCGCTTTCTCATTTACAGCCAAGCTTTTCAATTGTACTGCATGCTTCATCAGTCCTATCAGGTTGTTTATTACCACAAATCGCAGTGATTCCATAAGGAATGATTTCAAACCACCAGCATTTCGCACCAACTCTTGAGCCTCTGGTGGGAAGTTTTCAAACTCGCCTACTAACATTGAGTCATCAATTTCCATTGGGCCATGCTCCTTCAGAATTTGGGCAAAGTAACTAGGGGAAAGGAGTGGGGCGGAAAACAAGACATTATAGTAATGTTATACCTGAAGCACTAATGTTGGTTCTACGGTACAATACAAATCTACATTGTAACAGTGACAAAAACTGAAAATGCTGGAACTGCACAACAGGCTAATGGACTAAATTGTAGGTTAATGTTCCAAGTGGGACTCCATCAGAACTGAGTCCCATCTAAAACATTAACCTACTTTTCTCTTTCAGATATCAACTGATCTTGTGTACTTCCAGTATTTTCTGTTTTGTTTTACATTTCCAGCATTTTATGTTCTTTCCTCCATTTGCGCATTACTACAATGTAGTTACAGTTCATAACATATCCTATGTTGTTCTCAAATGGACACCCACAGGATGTAATCTATATCCAATGAGTAAACTTTGTAACCCAAATATTTTATTCAAAAATATACAACCAGCACATGTTGAAATACCCCAATGCTGCCTAATGGCTAACCAATGATGAATAGAGAGCATTTTAATGGATTTTTGATCACTCAACATTGGTGAATACGATACAATTTCTGCCATTTCACATATTCTAAATGAATTTTTTGCATCTGTTTTCACTATGGAGAAGGACGATGTAGACATAGAAATACGGCAGAGGGACTGTGATATACTCGAACATATTAACATCGAGCGGGAGGAGGTATTGGCGGTTTTAGCAGGCCTAAAAATGGATAAATCCCCAGGCCCGGACGAAATGTATCCCAGGCTACTGTGTGAGGCAAAGGAGGAGATTGCGGGGGCTCTGACACATATATTCAGAACCTCTCTGGCCACAGGGGATGTGCCAGAGGACTGGAGAACCGCTAATGTAATACCATTATTCAAGAAGGGGAGTAGGGAAAAACCGGGGAACTACAGGCCAGTGAGCCTAACATCAGTGGTAGGAAAATTATTGGAAAAAATTCTGAAGGACAAAATTAGTCTCCACTTGGAGAAGCAAGGATTAATCAGGGATAGTCAACATGGCTTTGTCAAGGGAAGATCATGTCTGACTAATTTGATTGAATTTTTTGAGGGGGTGACTAGGCGTGTGGATGAGGGTAACGCAGTGGATGTGGTATACATGGATTTCAGTAAGGCCTTCGATAAAGTCCCCCACAGGAGACTGGTCAAGAAGGTACGAGCCCATGGAATCCAGGGTGCCTTGGCACTTTGGATACAAAACTGGCTTAGTGGCAGAAGGCAGAGGGTGATGGTCGAAGGTTGTTTTTGTGACTGGAAGCCTGTGGCCAGTGGGGTACCACAGGGATCGGTGCTGGGTCCCTTGCTGTTTGTGGTCTACATTAATGACTTGGATATGAATGTAAAAGGTATGATCAGTAAGTTCGCTGATGATACAAAAATTGGTAGGGTGGTAAATAGCGAGGAGGATAGCCTCAGTCTGCAGGACGATATAGATGGGTTGGTCAGATGGGCGGAACAGTGGCAAATGGAATTTAACCCGGAAAAGTGCGAGGTGATGCACTTTGGAGGGACTAACAAGGCAAGGGAATACACAATGAATGGGAGGACCCTAGGCAAGACAGAGGGTCAGAGGGATCTTGGTGTGCAAGTTCACAGATCCCTGAAGGCGGCAGAACAGGTAGATAAGGTGGTAAAGAAGGCATATGGGATACTTGCCTTTATTAGCCGAGGCATAGAATATAAGAGCAAGGAGGTTATGATGGAGCTGTATAAAACACTGGTTAGGCCACAGCTGGAGTACTGTGTGCAGTTCTGGTCGCCACACTACAGGAAGGATGTGATCGCTTTGGAGAGGGTGCAGAGGAGATTCACCAGGATGTTACCAGGGCTGGAGCGCTTCAGCTATGAAGAGAGACTGGGAAGATTGGGTTTGTTTTCCTTGGAGCAGAGGAGGCTGAGGGGGGACATGATTGAGGTGTACAAAATTATGAGGGGCACAGATAGGATGGATACTAAGGAGCTTTTTCCCTTCGTTGAGGGTTCTATAACAAGGGGACATAGATTCAAGGTAAAAGGCGGGAGGTTTAGAGGGGATTTGAGAAAGAACTTTTTCACCCAGAGGGTGGTTGGAGTCTGGAACTCACTGCCCGAAAGGGTTGCGGAGGCAGGAACCCTCACAACATTCAAGAAGCATTTGGATGAGCACTTGAAATGCCATAGCATACAAGGCTACGGACCAAATGCTGGAATATGGGATTAGAGTAGACAGGGCTGATGGCCGGCGCGGACACGATGGGCCGAAGGGCCTCTATCCGTGCTGTATAACTCTATATTGCCTCAATCTGAGAAGTACCAATAGAAATATATACTTACTCATATAGACTTTCACGTGTTGGGTCTGGGTTATTGTCTAAGATCCACTGGTAATGACTGTTGCCTGGAACAGCATCATAACTATCTTCAAACTCCTCAAGCTGATTGCGAAGATACTCTGGTACCATAAAAGGAACTGTGGAATTCATTCGTGCACTATTGGCGAGAATCACCAGCACAGTTTAGTACATCAGCTACATGTTATTAGATACCAATAGAGTGAAACATTTACACAGTGGATTCACTCCCTGCAACCTTTACTTTCAGCAAAATTTAATGGTGAAATTTCCATATTATATCCACCTGAAGTACATTATTAGATTTTGTCCTACTAACCTTGTATCATCTGGAAACAATATTTTGAGCTAAACAATGACGGTGAAGTAATGCTGGTATGAGCAATTTGAGATGATGAATTAATAAAACACAGTAAGTACAATGTCACAGAAACCTCTGAAAAATATAGCATCTATTCTCTGCTGCCAGTTTCTACCCCCTTGTTTTCCTTGCACAATTAGTTTTCTCCATTCCAGCTGTATTGGAACCTAGTGTTCTGAATCCTAATGGCATCAGGGGTCACCAATCTTCTAATCCCTATTGTTTTTGTAGCCCCCTGTTGTCCACGGATTTCATAACTCATGCTCATTGTTCAGTACATGGAGCACAGTAGGCTATTCTTAAATAGTTTAAAATGTACTTATTTTAAGAATAAGAACTTTAACATTTAAAAATATTTACTGAAATCTGAGCCCTCTCCAAACTACAGACAAACTTGCTGCAGAAATTGGTGCAGTTTCTGTAGAAACTGGCCTTCAGGTGCCACAGAATTCTGGGGGCCCCAATAAAGCACAGCACACAGGAACATTGACAAAACATGGTACCTTATCGTATTGAGGGAGACTTTTCTGGTCTTGTATTGGTACCAAATGCTAAATAAGCCTAGTCACAACACAGCATTTATTTCCAGTCGGATCTCCAATGGCATCACAAGTCAAATTACAGGCTCGTTGCCACACAGACCAGGAAAGTTCCTAAATCAGTCCCTGGTCTGGAGTTGGCTGATCTCAGCTGGGGCAAATTATACATGCTACAATCGGCTGCAGAGCCACGGGATTAGGGAAGGGGAATATTAATCAGTTCCCACTACTAATTTCTACCCAGTGACCCTTGAGGGAATTGCTCAGGTGTGGGGTAACCAATTGTGAGATTAACCTGCCAACTCATTCTCAAGGTTCACACATGAATAACACCCACTTGTATGAGGCATTAGATGGCACTCATGGAACCTTATCCAAGAGGGGAAGAGAAGGAAAAACAACTTAGATCTTGCATCAAAAAGGTTTAATTCTGATAGATGAAAGTAGTCCAGCTTATGCTTAGGAATGTCAGTGAAACAGTTACCCAAGTGTTAAGAATAGGTTAGCAATCCTAATGCAAATTAATATACTTGCTGAAGTTTGTTAGTTATCACAAAAATATCAATTAACTTATGTACTTAAAACGAATTATGTAACTTTGGCTGGAAATCAACAAAGACAATATTGCATGGAACCAATAGAATTTTCATTGAGTTATAGAAAATCTGCTGAAAGTTTTCACATTTTTTTGAACCTATCGACTGCCAGTTCAGTGAATGCTCATCTTTCAGGTTTGGAATGAACCACTCTGTCCATGGCATCTGGTGGTCACTGCTCATTAGCAAATCATAAAATGTGTACAAAGTTGTTTCCTTAATTAAAAAAAATCAAAACCACTACTTGTATCTTGTTGTCATGGAGATCCAGATACAGCTCACTTAATACCATCTAACTTAAATAATCAAACTTTCTTTTGCTTCAGTCTTCTTTGACTGAAGAAAGCCTAGTGATTTAGTGCATCAACAAGGTGACAGTTCTCTTCAAATAAAATGTTGTTCCTGGATCTCAGCTTCAAGTGAGGTCACAAATGTGATAACATCACCTTCGTAAAAAGCTGTCTAAATAACCACACACTTTCATATTCAGAAAATAAAGAGAAATGAGTCAAGATCAGAAAAAAAAAGAAAGGCATGTTAATGTTAATGATTTCCCATCTTTCTCAGCCCTACTGCTCCATCTTATTGGAGATCAGCTCTTTAATTCATTTAAAGATACATGACTTTTTTGGATAGATGTTGTTCGCTCAACATACTTGCTGAAGTTTGTTAGTTGCACAACGTTGGCCAGTGATACTTAACTTGAGGCATTGCATGCCAATGCGATGCCCATCAGTACACGTTACCAAACGTCTGGAGATAACTAAGAGGAGCAATCTGATCCTTACATCAGCTATGGCTCTTACCTGCCGATGTTATTTTAATGCACAAAAAGGAAGTGTGGGAATACTTACAGGATACCATCGTCTGAGAATATTTCATCTTCCTCCTCACGGGTCCCAGTTCCAACCATCCCAGACAGAAGGAGAAAAGGCTGAGAAGCAAAATTAAAGAAAAGGATTCACTACTTCCATAAAAGACAAGCATGAATAAAAACACAAGATTAAAAACTGCACAGATATGAAAGATACAGCAAGAACAACATTGTAAGCTAGTTTCATTATGGCACAAGATTTACTGGTTCTAGCTGGGTGGAACAGTTCAGTTTTCAGTTCCTTTTCATATTATTCCTGAGGAATCTGATTTTTGTCCTCATATGAACAAAAAGCAAGCTACGTATAAGACACTGTCACATTCTACAACTTCTTTTACTCATTTGTAATAAAAGCGAATTCATTTGGAAAGTTCAACAAAAAAAGCTGAGTCTAAAACACTGCAGAACAATCATCTCATTAGGTCATTGGGCCAGATATCGCTAAAAATAACAGCGAGGCTAATAGCGCTCACCGTTTATTTCAGTGCAAATGTTGGAGCAACTTCCAGTGACTGCACATATGCAGTTAAAAGCAGAAATCTGAAAGTTCCCCTATCAGATGCCCTGCTCCTCTGTAAGCTACGAGAGAACTGCATCTCGCCGGTTGACTCACTGTTCAAATGAATGTAACGGCGTGAAGTTCCTCTACTGTCCTGATGGAAATGAAGTAATCTCGCCAGAAAAAAAGGTAGGTCAAGTTTTTTTTTAAAGTCTAAGCAAACTTTTAACGGCATAATAAGTCTTAGTGACTGCCGAACAGCTTCTCTGGCACTGAAAATTAACTTTTACAAGCATGGAGTCTCATTCCGTCTGATTTTAATTATTGTTGGACATTTTAAAAAATAATAATTTTAATTTTTTTGTCTCTTTTCTGTCTTTTAATTCAATATTTCTTACCCTCTATTTTCCTTTCTGTACCTGATTTTACACTGAATGCACTATTCTAACTTACACTTCCTGGTTCTCACTCTGCGTGGCTTATTAACATGCTTCAATCTGATTGGTTAAGGGGACAGACAGTTCCTTGCCCAGCTCACCACAGGTCCTAGATGCCTGGGCGAGGGCACCGCCGCTGGATTGAGGGCCCCATGAGAGGAACTTGCCCATAGACTTTTGGACAGCAAGTGCAAGTCTACTGAATGGCGGGCACCATTTATTCGCTGCTTAGAGCAAAATCCGGCCCAATATTTTCTCCCACTCTCTTCTTCCCATCCCCCATCATTTTGACACTTTTCACACTCCTTCTGTGGGTCATTTATATTTACCCCAACATGATCTCCAGTCCCACCTATTTAAACTCCTGAGGGAAAATTCTTCTTCATTAACAAACAATCCTGTAAAATTCCAAAATAAGTATTTGTTCAACAACACTTTCTTCCTCCCTCCCCCCACAAAAACAGCGTAGCAGCATGTTGTTACAATTCAAGCTTTCTTTCAACACTTCTGCCTTGTGCTCATGACTAAAAGGTAGCTTCCATAAGCAGTCCGAACCTTCTACGATCCAAAACCAGTGACCTTATCTAATGCCCTGCGTTGTGTAAAATGCTCACGATCAACGATTACTCCCAAATTATGGTATCTAGTCTGCTGGAGATCACAGAGGATGCTCACCATTATCTCCTGTCTCTTTCAGAATACAGGAAACATTGTGTCATCAGACCAATGTACACAGGCTAAAACCATGTCAGATTTATTTACAGGTTGAATAATATACAGGAGCAATGGGCACCAAGATACCATGACTACAATATTTATAAATAAAAGAATTAGTTAACAAGAACATGTATTTCTTACACAGCTTGATAAACAATAGGACTTACAGATAGAACAGCTTTGCACAAAGCAATTCTGTACGTGGATGACACAGATTGCCAGTACACAAAAGTTATTCAGATCTCCAATCAGGACTAAACACATGAACAACGTGCACTGATTTATGATGGGAATTTTGCTAGTACAACTCCTCTCACATTATGGCGTGTTAATGTTTAGATATTAATCTGCTATCAAATATTCCTCTTGACTATTCAGCAATCAAAGAAGTTGAATGCCTATTCCAGTCTGTCAATCGACATATGTTAATATTGCCAGTGGTCTTTTTGATACCCAACACAGCAAGTGAAACCACTATTACTTCTGGGCGGTTTTAAATGTAAACAGCATATGAACTACCCCCGGTCTTTCAAAGAACCTATCATTTGATTAATTTGGATTACAAGGCTACTAGGCCTTCAACCCAGACCCACTGTCTGCAATGGTCAATGCAGATCCCAAGCAAGCACTTGTCTGCCAGTTGCAACACTTAACAGATGAAAAACCATATTTAATAGAAGTCAGTCATTTAAGAAAATACCTTAAACTGAGGAGTCAATGTCTAACTCCTAATTGACCTGTATCATTAAAAACAAAACAAAAAATAAAGCCAATTTGACTTCAACAATGCAGAATTACACCTTGTAACCTTAAAGGGACACAAACTTTGTGCCTTACGCAGTATAATACACTTGTCTACAGCAAACAATATTTGCGCTGGCTTACTGCAAGTAGTGCTGTAGGAAATCTGCAACATGTAAACTATACACATCTCAGGACAAAAACTACGCATCTGTCACACCAAGTCCTATTGAGGATTTGATCGGAGTAAACACTGGTCTCTCGAACCTTATATTTATCCAGTTCTTTTTTTTGAAGAAAATGACATAGCATCTTTTGCTGGAAGTAGTTTCTGGAATCTCTATCTATAGTCTTACTTGAAGCTGGTTAATTTTGAACCAGTGTCCTGTACTTTTTGCTTATGGTCCAAATCAAATAGTATAGCAATATCATCTATGGCTTTCAGCATTTTAAAGACCTGGATCATTGCAACATTTGATTTACTTTGTTGATTACAGCTTTGTATTGACTGGGAATTTTCTGATGATCAATACCACTATCCAGATCCTTTTTCACTTTTGTTAATGCACACCCCTTCAAATCGTGACAGGTTTAGATAAAGTAAATAAAGAGAAACTGTTCCCACTGGCGGGAAGGTCGAGAACCAGAGGACACAGATTTAAGGTGATTGGCAAAAGAACCAAAGGCAACGTGAGGAAAAACTTTTTTTTTTTTAACACAGCGAGTAGTTATGATCTGGAATGCACTGCCTGAAAGGGTGGTGGATGCAGAGTCAAGCGTGGCTTTCAAAAAGGAATGGGATAAATATTTGAAGGGAAAAAACAGGGGAATGAGACTAACTGGATTCCTCTTTCAAAGAGCCGGCACGGGCTCGATGAGCCGAATGGCCTCCTTGTGTGCTGTAACCATTCTATGATTCTAAATGTGTACATATTTCCTGCTACAATATACATTAATCTTATATTTATCTACATCAAAATCCATCTGCTGTCCCCTAGTCCATGTGTTCTTGCACTAATAAGTTACTTCTGACAGGTTGGAAATACGTATGATTTAGACTGCTGTGCTCAATATATTTTAGTAGTAAGAAACAACTGCTCTGAAGTTTGTGTGGAAATGGTCAGCTGACCGATACAAGAGGTTGAGATTCTACTACATATTCTTCAGCTGCACCAATAGAAACTGTGCAAACCAAGCTATTCAGGCTTGTGTTCCAGGTGTCCTCATAGTAATTAGTAAGGAGCAAACTGTGCTAAGATGAATACCAACAATGGCACCCTGATGGCTCAATGGCGTGGCACTCAGCATACTACCGAGCAATACCAACGAGAACGTCCCATCTTCGATCCCTCGCCTTTGCAGAGTTGGCTGATCTCAGTCGAGTGTGTTGTTGGGACCCTACCAATGGTTTCAGTACGGAGGAGGGGAGGAGGAGGAGTTGGAAATCAGTCGGAGCTGCCATACATAATTGCTATCCAGTGACCCTTCTAGAAAGTGCACATACGTGGATACAAGGGGAGGGGAGGGCAGATCAGGTTCAACAACAATGCCCTCCAGTTCAAACAACCTGCCAATGTTCTTAAATTAAAAAAATAGCGACTAGAATGAGGTACCAAAGGGGTATCAGTGCTTGTGGAAGCAACAGCTAGCGCCTTAAAGAGAGATGGAGGACAAAAATTGAATTATTTTAAAAGGGAAAATAAGTTTACACACAGAAAATGCAATATGGACAGAATATTACAGCGACAGCATATCACAACACATTACGAACTAGTAGGATAAGGGCTGCTAGGCCACTATATGGGGAAAGTACTAAACTACTGCCTTAACTCTACTTTTGGAGGCATGAATGCAGAGGAGAGGCAATTCCCCACAGGTAGAGAGAGAAAAATCAGAGTCACATGTCCAGCCTCCACTCAGCTGCTTCCTAGTGGACAGTTTCAGAATGAATTGGTGGATTGGGCCAGATTGACTGTCCATCTGCATAGCTGAGAATAGTTGTGTGAAAACCCAATAAGGGGAGATTTCTCAAAAGAGAGGAGGGAGTCTTAGATATACACACATGTAGCAGTTAAAACAAACTAATGAAAGTTAGATAGTTATTAGTTATCAAAATATACTAACCTTGGAATCTTTTGGTTTTTTTTTTCTGTTTCTAATTTTACTTTTAAGGCCAATATTCTGCAAGAAAATCAGAACATTCAACAACTGGTAAGTACAATGCATTGAAACCAAGAATGGTCATCTCTCTATTAGCACAACAATTCTTTATGGTACCTTGTAATGAACTGTTTACTTGGAGCTCAAATAGACAGTTTATTTTATTTTGGTATAAAATACCATCTTGAACAAGGGTTTAAAATACCACTACTCTCCTAATGTTTCCTGTATGTTTTGCTGATTTAAAAGCTAGTTATTTCCGAGCACTAACAGAACTTTCTTTCCCATCTGACTCAAAATTTAAGTCTAGGTGTGATCTAGTCCTCAGCGATAACTACAAATCCTCACAATACACTCTCAACTGGGATTTTTGTTGCATTACTGCAATTCCATCATCCTTAACAATTATGTGGTCTCAGATGATAGGAGGGACTAGCAGCAGAATTGGGAGAAATTTTCCATATGCATTATGATCATATGATTGTATCCGATCATATTGGAATGATGATGCATTTGTAATATGGGTCCTATTCCCTACTGTACCACAGAATGAATGGACAGTGTTCAGCCAACACTTCTTGCTGGATGTGAAGGAATCTTTAATTGTCATGCTACCATTTTACTCAGATACTTCAATGTTTTCCAGTGGTATTTCACAGTACAAAGGAATATACAGGCCCGGAAAAAAATCATTGTTGTCCATCTGCCTGGTCTCAATGTTTATGAAATATCACATCCAATGATAATTCTCATACGTGTGATCAAATTTTTCCCCCGGTACTTATCCAATTCACTCGAATTTCCTGATAATCAGCCCCCAATGACTCTCTTCGCAGTCCATACCATACATTCCTCTACCACTGTGTAAAGTATTTAAATTTAAATTGTCCTTTTACCCTCTCTTTTCTAAGTTTAAGCCTAAGAATTCTTGAAAAATCTTTGTCTATGTTAACCATATTGATGTTTATCTCATCTATGCCTTTTAGGACTTAAAAGTGCCAGCCTTAACTCAATGGTAGAACTTTCCTGAGACAGAAGGTTGTGGGTTCAAGCCTCACTCCAGAGACTGAAGCACATAATCAAGGCTGCCACTTCAGTGCAGTACTGAGGAAGTGCTGCATTGTTAACGATGCCACTCTTTGGATGAGACATTAAACTGAGGCCCCATCTATCCTCTCCGGCAGACATAAAAGATCCCATGGCACTATTTGAAGAGCAGAGGAGTTCTCCCGGTCCTCTGGCCAACATATATCCCTCAACCAACACTAAAAAGATTATCTGATCATTTATGTTATTGCTGTTTGTGGCATCTTGCTGTGTGCAAATTGGCTACAGTGGTATGGACTGCGAAGAGAGTCAATGGGGGCTGATTATCAGGAAATTTGAGTGAATTGGATAAGTACCGGGGGAAAAATTTGATCACACGTATGAGAATTATCATTGGATGTGATATTTCATAAACAGTGTTTCCCTGGAATATAACAATAACTACACTTCAAGCATACTTCACTGGCTGTGAAGCACCTTGGAATATTCTGAGCTCTCGTTATAGAAACGCAAGTTTGTTCTTTCCTTAAATACTTCTTTAAGAGAAGCCCTCAGCCTTCTTCTCCCAGAGTAAACATTCCTAGCTTTTATAAATCTTTCCTCATAACTCAGGTGCCTGAACTTAACTATCAATTTAGTTGCCCTTCACTGCACTCTTTCCTGGATGTCTTTCTCATAATAAGGTAGACCACAATAGCCAGTAGCTCTTTCCAGTTATAAACTGTAGTAATCTGAGAAGTAACAATTATATGAACTATTACAATCTTCGATTTTTCACTTGGAAACCAATCTTAAATGAAATGTTTGCACAAAATGCAAGTACAACTTACAGATAATTCTTCATTTTCTTGTCTTTTTAGTACAGTACAAGGAGCATCTACAGAAGAAAGAATAAGGTTTTAAAAGATTACAACTAGAACGAAGCAAACAAAGAAGTAACATGATCATAACCAAAACTGGCAGCTAAACCATTGGCTAACCACCAAGAAAATAAGAAAAAAATGCAAATTATACAAGTTGTTCGGCAAAGTAATATACATCTGGTTTTCCTGGTTAAAATTCCTCTGAAGCATTCTTACATTCAAGTACATTTGCAATAGGAAAGTACTTCTCTCCTTTCTCCCCCCGACAATAAGATCATCAGGGGCATTTTATTCCCATCTATTTTGTTAGCAATCTGTCAGAGATTCTAGAGATACATCAGCCAGCATACCATGAATTAGGTTTGTCATATTTTTGAAAAGGTCCCGCAGAAAGGAAATGGCTTTTGTATACCGTGACAATTAATTCCTAAGCTTTGAGTAGAAAAAATACTTAACAGGAATGATGTGTCACATAGAAAGGACACTGATCAAAAGAAGAGGTAAAAGGACAGAATGCAGCATACTGCACAGAGTCAATGAAAAGTGGGAGAGATTTAAAATGAGCTGCTGATTCGCTACTAACTCTTTCATACTATCGCAGTCAAAATTACCCACTAGGAGCCTTAGTAGACTCTGCTTGACATATCCAAGCATGCAGAGCAACAACTGATAAAGCCAATAAAATGTCAAACAACTCAGCTAAAACAGCAGAATGTAAGTCAGAGGACATGATTAAAGTGTGCAGTGCTTTGGTCAGACCACAACTGGATTGCAGTGTCCAGTTCTGATTGCGAGGAAACAATGGAGACATTCAAACTCTGGAAACAGTGCAGAGAAGAGCAACAAGGCTGTTCCCTAGTGTAAAAAGGTTTGAGTTAGGAGGAAAGACTGGACAAACTTGGGACTTTTCAGCCTGGAAACAGGGCACCTGAGATGCAATCTTAAGAGGTATAGACAATAATTAAGAGCAAGGAAAAGGTATATCTGAAATATTACTTAAAATTAAATTGCAAAAGTAGGACAAAGGACACAGGTTCAAATTAGTAAAAGGTAAATTTAAGACTGATAAGTGGAAGCAAAACCTAGTAATCATTTAAGAAACAATTAGATGGCGCAATGGGGCAACGCAATGTCATTCTGGATGGATAAACTCAGATGGCTTTCGTCATCTGTCATTAACGTTATATTTCCAACACCTATCTTGCCCTCTTTCACTCTTGCCATTGTAACAATTTTTTGGCAGTGAGGTGAAGGAAAGGTGTCAAAACAGGTATCTTCGAACGGTCCAGATGTAAAATATACCACAACATCCAAAACAATTTCTGAAATAGCAATTTTTACAGTCACCCTTTCGTCACTGTTATCTATCTCCTGACTGAAAAACTGAATATCTTGACTAATTTGAATAGTCAGGAGTTAACACTTTAGCTAGCTGTTTAAGCACATACCCATTGTATTAAAATATTCATCTAAAGGATTCTGCAGGGAAGGGAATTGTTCTCTCTTCTCCTCCAACATCCATATAAAACTGCGGGTTTTTGTAGGCGATTCCTGTTTTAATTGTTCTACAATCTCTTTAGCGCTATCAGGCAGTGGTAGGTCAATCTCTGATGCATCCAGCAGCTCCAGTAGCAAGCCCATGTCTAATTGCTCTATGCAGTTTGAGTAACGAAACAAAAACAGTTCTGCTGCTTCACGCCCTGTAAATAATTAAGAAACATTGCTTCAGAATCAACAGTAACAAACATGCAACATTACTTTTCTTAAACTTTTCTCCCACGCCCCTGAATATCTTGCTGGAAGAGTTTTATTTAAAACATATAGGGGTAGAGTTTCTGCTTTAGGCGCAATTGGCAAATTGCGCTTGAAATTGCACTGGTTAGGTTACAGTTCAAGTTTCAGTTCAAATGTATTTGCATAATCACAAATACATTCGCATAATCACAATAGTAAAATCTTCCATGAACCAGCGCAATCGATCAGCATAATAGAATGTAATCGTTTTTGTTTTCTTCTTTGCATTAAAAAATATTCATTCACGTATCTAACAGTGGTAACCTGGTGCAGTTTTATTAATACAGCTGAATGTAGGTTTATCACAAAAAATAAGCATTTTTAATAAGAGTGTCTAGTCCTCTACCTGTGAGGAACCTGATTTTAAATCACTGAAAGTGACTTAAAAAACTATACTGAACCATTTAATAGTTTCATTGGTGTACACTAGTCAGTTTCTTAGTAAATTAAATATTTTTTAATATGTAAAAACGTTTAAAACGTGCCTATTAGTGCCTGTGCGCCTAAGAAAACGAGCTCAATTTGAAGACCCCTCGAACGGCCACAAACGGTGGAAACTCATCATTATTATTTCGATCTGGGAGTGTGGCCAGTTTTGTGGGTGGGGTCAGCTTCGGGCACAACGACTTTTGAACCAGTGTTAAAGATCACAGAAACATGATTTACGCTTGACATAACGCGATCTTTTGCGCTGGTTCTGGTGGATTGCGCTGATAAAACCAGCGCAATCTGGCGGAGACTCTATCCCATAATTTCAAAAGATGAAATGGGAACAGTTACCTAAGCTCTACGAACTTTGATTGCAAACATCACATCCAACTGAATGCAAGTTCATTTTTACCCTGTTCTAACATTCCGTAGACATTTCTGCACTTCTCTTGCAGCTCCCTCATGTCTTTATCAGTGTGACGTTAATTCCTTGGGCATTTTTCAGTTTCATAGAATACAGCATCACAGCTTGTGTGCACATACACTCAGGTCTGCGTGCATAATAACATTACCTGCATTATTTAACCAATTGATCCAATCTAACAGCTTGTTGTCAACTTCTTGGCACTTGGTAAGGGTGTAGAGGAATGCCCTGGTCGTTATTCTGTTATTCTTCTGTACAATGAGGTCAAGAAGTTGGCCCATAACCTCACATGGTTTGGAAGCACCTGTGGAAAGCACATCATAGTCCTCTTCACTTAGAACATGAAGTGACAGCAATTCTTGAAGTAGGTTTGAAACATTCTGCACTCCAGCTTTTAATTGCTCCTTGTTCTCAGTTATCAGCTGCAACATTCGATCACCAAGAGGGTTCCAGGACTGACCTGTGTATAAAAGGAAGTCAAGGTACACAATGAAGCATGCAATATGCTTAAAATCTATACATCAGAAATACTGCATGCACTATACTGGAGCACATTACAGCAAAATCAAAGAATTCCAAAGCACCGAAATGCACTACTCACTTTTTGCATAACTTCTCATCTATCACAGTACCATCATAACTAGCCATAATTAACCTGAATTAGACATGCAAGCAACCAAAGGGCACACCCCTTTCCTAGCCTCATTAACATGTATACAGTTCAAATCATTCAATTCTCCTCCCCCTGCAACCACCTCCACATTTTGTTTAAGGTGAGGCCTGGCTATGGTCGGGAATACAGAACTTTTCAATTCAGACACCATGGGTGGGTGGGGGGGGGGGGGGTGCAGGGTGGAAGAGATTTTCGAATTGTGGCTATTTTGAGCCTAAAATCAGCAGTGCCCCCACCAAGGCCAGAGTCGGGATTGGGCCTCATTTAAATTTTACCAGTGATCTGTGGGTGCCAAATAGGTGCTCCACTGCAGCTCCCCAGTTCTGGACCTCAGAAAATCGGTTGGCTTCTGCACCGAGCTAGCCGGTAGGTAGGGTGTGAATTTAGGGTGGGGGGTAAAGAACAGGCCAGCTGTCGGCTGGGAGATTTGCTTCCACAAAAATCTTTTGAAACCACACTTATTCAGATTGGTGTCCAATGGTCCCCCTTAAGGTCAGCTAGTTAGGCCTAAGAACATAAGAAATAGGAACAGGAGTAGGTCATATGGCCCCTCGAGCCTGCTCCACCATTCAATCAGGGGCCTGGCTGATCTTCGACCTCAACTCCACTTTCCCGCCCAATCCCGTATCCCTTGATTCACCTAGAGTCCAAAAATCTATCCATCTCAGCCTTGAATATATTCAATGACTCAGCATCCACAGCCCTCTGGGGTTGAGATTCCAAAGATTCACAACCCTCTGCGTGAAGAAATTCCTCCTCGCCACAGCGTTGAATGGCCGACCCCTTATCCTGCAACTATGCCCCCTAGTTCCAGGCTCTTTACCTAGGGGAGACAATCTCTCAGCATCTACTCTGTCAAGCCCCCTGATAATCTTATACCTTTCAATGAGATCACCTCTCATTCTTCTGAACTCCAGAGAGAATAGGCCCATTCTACTCAACCTCTCCTCATAGGACAACCCTCTCATACCAGGAATTAATCCAGTGAACCTTCGCTATACCGCCTCCAAAACAAGTATATCCTTCCTTAGATAAGGAAACCAAATCTGTACTCAGTACTCCAGGTGAGGTCTCACTAAAGCCCTGTACAACTATAGTAAGACTTCCTTACTCTTGTACTCCAATCCCCTTGCAATAAAGGCCAACATGCCATTTACTTTCCTAATTGCCTGCTGTACTTGCATACTAACTTTTTGTGTTTCTTGTCGAGGACACCCAAGTCTCTCTGAACACCAACATTTAATAGTTTCTCACCATTTAAAAAATATTCTGTTTTTCTATTCTTCCTATCAAAGTGAATAGCCTCACATTTCCCCACATTATACTCCATCTGTCACCTTCTTGCCCATTCACTGTCTATATCCCTTTGCAGACCCTTTGTGTCCTCCTCACAGCTAACTTTCCCACCTAGCTTTGTATCGTCAGCAAACTTGGATACTTACACTAGGTCCCTTCATCTAAGTCATTAACATAGATTGTAAATAGCTGAGGCCCAAGCACAGATCCTTGCTAGTTACAGCCTGCCAACTTGAGAATGACCCGTTTATCCCTACTCTCTGTTTTCTGTCCTTTAACCAATCCTCTATCCATGCTAATATATTATCCCCAATCCCATGAGCCCTTATCTTGTGTAACAACCTTTTATGTGGCACCGAATGCCTTTTGAAAATCCAAATATGCTACATCCACTGTTTCCCCTTTATCTACCCAACTAGTTACATCCTCAAAAAACGAATAAATTTGTCAAACACTATTTCCCTTTCATAAAACCATGTTGACTCTGCCTAATCATAATATGATTTTCTAAGTGCCCTGTTACCACTTCCTTAATAATGGCTCTCAACACCTGGGAAAAGTACGATTAGCATTCATTTCAAATGCTCCATCCATTTCTCTACAGAAATTGCAATTGCAATTAGGGTCCTACACTTGTACCGTTTTGGATGAGAGTGCTGGGTGCCCATCTAAAGGCCTGCCTGAAAAGTGAATCAGGCTGGCAAACGGGTGTCCAGGCAACCCACCAGATTTCTTGCCAGGCAAGAAACGGGTGGCCGGCAGTTGAAAATCCCTTCCCACAATGTGTCAGCATTAAGCACTTTTAGGTTAGGTACATAATAGATACAGAATAAAGCTTAACCTTAGAACAAAATCCTTTACTGCACCACTAATATTTTTCTACTTCCCAAACCAGCCACCGAGTAAAACTGTCAATGTAGTGTGAAATTAGGACGCGATTTATACTGTGAACCAATGTCTACTATGAACTGGATTGAATTTTCTCATTCATTTGACATAGGACCTACAG